>NC_091440.1:136884397-137184397 GCF_964237555.1 Oryctolagus cuniculus | reverse complement strand
ACGTCACGTCACGTCACGTCACGTCGCGTCGCGTCGCACCCCGCCCTCGACGCTGCGCCGCGCCCGTGCCGGGGCGGAGAGGCGGGGTTCGGAGGGCGCGGGCGGCGCGCCAGGGCTCGCTCCTCGGGCCGTGTGGCCAGTCCTGGTCCGGCACGTGCGGCCCACCGACGGACTCCCCGGCCAGCGCGCCCGGGGCTGCTTGGAGCCTGCGGTGGAGCCGCCGCCCTCCCGGATGCAGCGATTGTTGCGGGCAGAAAGGTAAGTGGGCCGCGTCAGCACCGCCGCCCGAGCCCGCGCGTGCTGAGGCCTCCCGGAGGAGGTGCGGGCGAGAGGGGAGCATGTCTGGGTGCGCGGCCTCCAGCCCCGCGCCACCCTGAGTGGCACCTGCCTGCTCGTGCACACGCTGGGAGGCCGCAGGTGACGGCGCAGGCGTTTGGCTGCCACCGCTGTGGGATAGATGTCACGCGGGCTCCTGGCTTCAGCCTCACCCAGCTGTGGCTGTCGGGCGTGACCCCGCAGGTGAAAGCCCTCTGTGTCTCCAGACGGCCCCCAGCAGAGCCTCAGCTGTTCAGGACGGTGGTGCCTTTCCTCGGACCAGGCCAGAGCAGGACCTGGGATCCTGGGGCTGCAGGGACCCTGGCGTGTGCCCGGAGCCAGATGGCGGGTCGGCCGGGCTGGAGGGCGTGGCGCACTCCCGGCGGCTCCTCTGCGGCGTGGGCAGATGCAGGGGTAGTCCGCACCGGGTGGGCTGGGTTCCGCTGTCTAACCCGGAGAAGCTCCTGGGGCAGGCGCCTCTGTCTCCAGGCGCCCGTTGCTTCGCTGCTGTCCGGTGTGCACAGGGGCGGCCGGGCTGCCGGCTGTGCACCGTGTTCACCCCTCTGTGCTCTCGACACCCCTTTCTCCTGCTGCCATTCCTGCTTCCAGAGGAGACCTCCTGCGGCGGTTGTCACTTCTGCCGGCAGACGGAAGGAGTCACGGGCAGCCGTCCTTGTCACTAAGCGGAACTTACAGCCTCTCAGAGCACAGCCCAAGACGAGACGGCGACGCCTGCTTGGCGGCGAGGCTGGCCGTTGCCTTCTCTGAGTAACTGCAGACTCACGGGAATACCAGCTGGGTCGCGAGCCTTGCTCATCTCGACGCTTCCTGAAGGCCCGGCTCATCTCTGAGCCCTGCCGAACTTGGTTCTCACTCAGGCACGCCAGGGCTCAGCTAAGGAAGCCCGACCAGGATGAACAGCTGTCGTAGGGCAGCCTTTCTGGGGCGTTCTGAAGGGAACGCCTGGTCTGGGCACGAGGCTCCGTGACACCTGCTGACCCTGATCGGATTCCTGGGTGTTGAGCTGGGGACTGTGCTGCCAGGGTTCCCTTCGGGATGGAGGCTGGGAAGCCGTAGCCCGTTCTCAGTGGCTTCCCAGTGCAGAACGGTTTGAAGAGGGGCCGAGGGGTCACAGAGAATACCTGGGAGCTGAGTCCTTCTCGGTGTGCCCTGGGCAGTCGGCTGCGTATGGCCCCCACCGAGGCCTTCCCTGTGGAGCCGCTTCCTAATGGCCAGCGCTATCCGTCTGTCTGTCTGATAGCACTGACCCAGGTGTGGTGACAGGGGCTGGCAGGACGAGGCCTCTGGCAGGAGCACAGTGTCTCACCGGCACCAGGGAGTCACTGTGGCCGGTCCCGGCCCCTGAGAGGCACGGCTGTGCCATCCTTGGTCCTGCATGACCGTGCTGGGAGGTGAAGCCTCGTCACTGCCCCTACCCTCACCCCCTAGCGATGCCGCGTTTGTAGGGCAGGTGGGAAGAGAGGAAGGTGATGAGGCCACGCCCAGCTTTGCAGGTAGTGCCGTTTATGGAGTCACAGGAGTGAAGGGAGCGGTGCCACCGCTCAGCTGCTGCACGGGAGCCAGGATTAGAAACTTGTATCCCACAGCTCAGCCGCCGCTGTGCAAGCTGTCCCCGGAATGTGGTCCTCTCTAGCGGCGCAAGCCCGTAAGGCAAGCACGGGAGGCCCGGGGGTCTGTGGGCTGCTCTCAGGAGGAGGGAGCCAGGGAGCACCGGGAAGCGGGCGTGCTGGCAAGAGTAGACAGCTTAGGACAGCGTGTGGTGCGGAATGTCTCGGAGGCGCGCCAGTAAACACTGTGCAGGCACTTGGTCACAGTCTCTGAACGGCACTAATGCCTGTTCTGAGTTTTTAGTTCTTTCTGAGCTCCTGGAGTCTGCGCTGGCTTTGCAGGGGACCCTTGTCCCTCTGTCCTCCATCCCCGCCCCCGGAGTAGCCCAGGCGTCAGCAGAGGAAGGCAGTACAGCCGAGGGCAGTCCCGGCCCTCAGCCTGCACTACTGCAGGGAAGCAGGGCTTTGTTCACGTCTGTTCCGAGTCAGAGGTGGCTGCACGGGTTACGGCAGGAACCCCTTCTGAGAGATGGAGAACCAGTCTGACAGAGGGGCTGGACGTAGAGCTGCTCCCTGCTCCCTGCCCTTTGTCAGTTGAAGTAGGGGACGTCTGAGGGTTGTTTTCTTTTTTGCATTTTGTTTCCTGAACACCAATATCTTAAAATTTTTTAAAAGATTTTATTTATTTATTTGAGAGGTAGAGTTACAGACAGTGAGAGCAAGAGAGAGAGAGAGAGAAAGGTCTTCCATCCACTGGTTCACTTCCGAAATGTCTGCAATGGCCGGTGCTGCGCTGATCTGAAGCCAGGAGCTTCTTCCTGGTCTCCCACGCAGGTGCAGGACCCAAGCACTTGGGCCATCCTCCACTGCCTTCCCAGGCCACAGCAGAGAGCTGGATGGGAAGAGAAGCAGCTGGGACTCAAACCGATGCCCATATGGGTTGCCGGTGCCGCAGGTGGAGGATTAACCTACTGTACCACAGCGATGGCTCCTAAAATTTCTTTTGAAGTAGATGTTAGACACAATGAAAAAAATCTCCCTTCTGCTGGTTCACTCCTTCAACTGCTGGTAATGGTGGGGGATGGCAGGGGATGGGTGCGGAAGCTGGGAGCTGAGAGGTCAAGCCAGTCTCTCCCGAGTGTGGAAGGAACCTCTTCATGTGAGCCGGCACTGCCGCCTCCCAGTGCACGTCGGCAGGAACCTTGAGTCCGGGCCTGGGGATCCAACCCAGGCCCTGCAGAATGGCATGTGGGTGTCTTAACCGCTGCCCCCACAACCCTGTTTGAAGTATAAATTAATATGTACGGGTGTGTAAAATACCCGGTGAGGAGCCGAGCATTGCCTTCAAGGTTTTTGTGGTGCAGTGGACTTTGTTTCGGGTTTGTTTACTTCCAGATGGTTAGGAGCCAAGGAACCTTTGCACAGAGGAGGGAGGGCCCAGCAGTGGATGCACTGTTAGTGGGAGTCCGCAGGGGCACCCCTGGGTGCGGGGAGCCGCTGAGTGTTCAGACAGGAAGTGAGCGCCACCTCCGTGCCGCCCTGCTGCCACTGCCCCCTGTTCCTCTCTTCCTCCTGCCTCGGCCACTGAGCCAGGAAACAGAGCAGGCACGTGCTGTGTGCTGGTGTGTTTGGGTACTGCAGACAGGGTCACAGGGCTCTAGAGAGAGCCCCCGCCGTGCCCAGTCGGTGACCGAGTGTGGCCTTACAGGTGCAGGAGTGTGTGCCCTCCAGGTGGAAACCTACTTCAGTTTGTCCTCCTCTCTGAAGAAGGCGGAGTGTTTCCCAGTCATTCACGGGACCATTCCATCGCGAGCCCGTGACACACACACAGCAAAGCGTGGGCCTCACTCCCTGTGTCCCTCCTGGCCCACGTGGGCCCCTTCTCTCTCCAACCTAAGCGGGATTCCAGAGGCTCGAGCCACCTCCTTCCCCCGTGATCCCTGGTCTTGGCTAATTTCTTCTGCTTGTATTTTAATGCCCGTCTGGCTCCAAAAGCAGCCTTGAGGATGTTTTCGAAAATACGTGTACCTTACTTTGTTTAATTCCTTATTCTAGCATGAGTTTAGGGTACTTTGTCTCTTTTTTCCCCTGTGTGAATGCTGATGGACCGTTGTAAGAACGGCTGGGGGTCTTGGGGTGGGCTCCTCCCCTGACCGCCGAGCCTGCGCACTGTGTGTCTGCTGACAGGCGAGGGCTGTGCCAGGTCACTCAGCACTTCTCCCAGCGGGGTGAGGGTGTTCCCTTCTTCCCAGTCAGAGCTCAGAGGGGTGAGAGTCCTGTTGTCACGTGTGCTTTCCTAGGAAGCCTCCACAATGCCCAGCCTAATGAATTTGACGTGGGAGAAGTGGGGTTTAATTTTAATCCAGGTCCTTGCCTTCTACCTTAAGCACAGGCGCATATATGGTACGCAGTTTATTTAGAAGATTAAGAAAGCAGACACACAGGTGCACACACACACAGACACACACACGGACGTAGAGTGGGCCAGACAGAAGGGGTAGGGGAAGGGAAGTAGAGGGGTCACCCTCAGCACCTTCTCTGGTCCTAGTCCAGCAGAAGAGTGAGCGAGCACCTCCCAGCGCCCCTTTTTTGAGGTGATCTGATTATTGGGAGACTCATGACAGCGCCATAAACGTCCACTGGAGCTTGCTGCACATGTTACATGGCCACCCTTCGCCTGTCCTGGGTGAAAGTAAGGCCTCCTGGGAAAGAGGGTGTTCTGGCAGCTAGGACGGAGTCACATGGGGCGAGGCCTTGTGGTCTGTGGTCTGCAGCTCAGCCACCTTACCCCGCATCAAACTCGCTTTTAGTTTTGCCGTGGAGTCTGTCCCTCTGAGTTGCGTGCACCTGCGGATGTTCTCCGGTTCGTCAGAATTGTCGTCTGGTTGGACTTACTGCAGAGCAGTGGATGCTGGCCTTGATAAGTTTCTGCACATCCACGTGTCTTTGTTTGCCCTCCAGATTGGTGACTCTGTGGGTGTAGGGAGCTGGAGTTTACCAGCCACTCCTGCTGTGTGTGGACGCCTGGCTTTACCTGACCCACGGATGTTTCCCCCCAGGAAGAGCGTAAGATTGTTTCTGTTCTGGAGTTGTGTGAGTCCAGGGATGTGACTGGGCAGTCGTCCCTGGCCCCTGGCAGGATCTGCTCGGTCTTTAGGTTAATGGGTTTTCTACTCGTCTTCATTTGTCACTGCCTTCTGCTCCTACTGCCGCCGCCCTTTCAGCCTCTGCTGGCTGGCCTTGGCCTTCCTGACCTCGTCTGCTACTCCGAATGGGCGAAACCAAACACCAGTGAGGAACAAGGCCTCTGGGGTCAGGGTCCTGGGATTGGAATTTCAGCTCTGCACGTAGAAATTCCTCTCTGTGTAGCGGTAATTCTTAGCTCGGAGCCTTGTCAGTTCTGAGGACCAGCGCCTGGAGCGCACGGGAGACTGCTCTCACTTCCTGCGCATTGGTCTCTCGTTGGTGCTCTCCTTGACGTGTTGTGAGCATTGCTGGTGCGCACCCTGCAGCGGGGTCCCGGGGAGCCGAGCGCGGCTCAGTCTGCTATCTGTGGGCAGGGCCAAGCAGGAAAACAGGCCGCTCAGGGACTCTGCAGGATTGTAGGAGATTGAGAGGAGCAGAGAGAGTGTCTGCTGCACAGGTCAGTGCTGCAGGAAACCAGGCCTCCGTGCTCTCAGGCAGGAATCAGGCAAAGGCAACGTACGTCTGAGACGCTGCTCGTCCTCCTCACAGGCCCTGCTGCCTGGGAGGGAAGGGGCTGCATCCAAGTGGTGGTTGCTGGAGTCGGCAAACCCTACAGCACCTGCAGGGGCCTGTGTGGGTGCCACACAGCTCATGGTGGACAGCACGCAGCTCAGGGTGGACACCGAGGACCACACAGCTCATGGTGGACAGCACGCAGCTCAGGGTAGACACCGAGGACCACACAGCTCATGGTGGACAGCACGCAGCTCAGGGTAGACATCAAGGATCACACAGCTCATGGTGGACAGCACACAGCTCAGGGTGGACACCACATGACTCCAGGTGGACACCACACAGCTCAGGGTGGACACTGAGGACCACACGGCTCAGGGTGAGCACCGTGTAGCTCAGGGTGGACACCACACAGCTCAGGGTGGACACCATACGGCTCCGGGTGGACACCACGCAGCTCAGGGTGGACACCGAGGACCACACGGCTCATGGTGGACACCGAGGACCACAAGTCTCAGGGTGAGCACCACGTAGCTCAGGGTGGACACCACACAGCTCAGGGTGGACACTAAGGACCACACGGCTCAGGGTGAGCACCACGTAGCTCAGGGTAGACACCGAGGACCACACGGCTCAGGGTGGACACCGAGGACCACAAGTCTCAGGGTGAGCACCACGTAGCTCAGGGTGGACACTGAGGACCACACAGGTGTTTTCCCTCAGTTTTTGCGAGTGTAGAACTCGTGGCAGAATGGAGCCTCGGAGCCCGTGTTGCTGCACTTTGCAGAGAGCGGCTACAGCAGCTTGCCTGCCGCCTCACCTGTGTGGCAGTCATCCTGTGAGAGGCTTTGGGTCACAGGGATGTAAAAATTCAACTGTTATTTTTTTTTTAAGATTTATTTATTTATTTGAAAGGCAGCGTTAGAGAGGAGAGGCAGAGAGAGAGAGACACAGAGAGGCCTTCCATCCACTGGTTTGCTCCCCAATTGGCTGCAGTGGCCAGAGCTGTGCTGATCCAAAGCCAGGATCCAGGAGCTTCTCCAGGTCTCCCACGTGGGTGCAGGGGCCCAAGCACTTGGGCCATCTTCTACTGCTTTCCCAGGCCATAGCAGAGAGCTGGATCAGAAGTGGAGCAGGTGGGACTAGAACTGGTGCCCATATGGGATGCCGCACTTCAGGCCAGGGCGTTAACCCACTGCGCACAGCACCGGCCCCTCAACTGTTTTTACTGAGGATATAGGAAGATAATTCTGTCAGTTGCCTTGTTTTCAGTGTCTGTTTTGTGTGGCTAGTGTCAGAGTACCATTGTGGTCGGGACACTGTCCAGACAGAAGCACCGCTTTCCCACTGTAGGAGGAGCCCCTGGGTCTTTGCCAGTGGGCCAGAACTGAGTGGACCTCGCAGGACTGGGCTCATGCTGAGCAAGCGGAGGAAGCAGAGGGAGCTGCACGAGCACTGTTCTTAAGTCTGGGGGCTAGACCAAGACCAGAGTTGTCTTCCAGATGAGGAGGAGGGAGCCAGACACTTCCAGGCCCTATGCATGTGTGCGGCTTTGTTTTCTCAAATTACCCCACAAGCGGACGTTTCAGCCCACATCACAGATGGAGACACTGAGGCCTGGCGAGCAGACAGCTGTTGGCACAGAGCCATGTCACCTTATCCTGCGGCTGCTGGACCCCATGCCTGCTAGCTAGCTCCCTACAGAGTCAGAGAAATCACGAAATTACGGTGACACGTTTCACAAGACCAAGGAAGACATCGGAAAGGAGAGTTGCAAGGGCCATTAGTTTCCCCTAATAAGGGGCTGAAAAGAGTGTGGCAGTTTTAGACGTTTTCCTGGTTAATTTTCAAACAGAGTGATACATGAGTCGCGTTACCCAGCTTCACAGCCACGCAGACGGTGGTGACTGTGGACGTCACTGACAGCCCTCGCCTGGTCCACAAATAGAGCTGATGACTCACAGGCCTGGGTCGCTGTCACACTGGCATAGGCACCCGAGCCGGCTCCCGATGTCCACAGCCACATCTGAAGCCGGCTCGGAACAGAGGAGGCTGCAAATGCAACACTGCTCTCACTCCCAGCTCCTTCCCGGCAGCCTGACCGGAGGGAGACCAGAAAGGCCGAGGGGAGACCGGGTGCAGGTTTGGCACAGCGGCCACTCTGGAGTGTCCTTGACAAGTGTTTGCAAATACGTCCTCCCCTTCACATGGCCTTTCATGGAGTAAAAGTGGTTCCCTCACATGATACCCAATTCATTAAATGTTTTCCTCCATAGAAAAGTAGTTCGTAGTGAACCTTTTTCTGTGTTGTGGTGAACAATCTGTAAAACAGCAATCTTTAAACACTTTCCAGAATGACTTTTTATGTTTTTTAAAAATACTTATTTTTATCTACTTGAAAGGCAGAGCCACAGAAAATGAGAAAGAGCGAGAGTGAGAGAGAGTTTTGATCCATTGGTTATTCCCCAGATACCTACAATTGCCAGGCTTGAGCCAGGCTGAAGCCAGGAGACCGGAATTCCATCTGGGTCTCCCATACGGGTGGCAAGGTCCCAAGCACATGAGCAGGAAGCTGGATCAGAAATGGGGCAGCCAGGACTCATCTGGCATTCTGATATGGGTTGCAGGCATGTGGAAGTGGTGGCTTAACCCACCGTGCCACCATGCCCACCCCTTAGTGAACTTCGAGAATACAGATTCAGTGATTCTGCTTTCCTATTTAAAACTTTTGCATCATTTTCCCCTGCCTTTGGCATGAAGGCCGGAGCCCCAGCACGGATTAAACCTTCACCCTGGGTTCCAGCCCACACTGTTCTGTGCTTCCACCCAGTCACCCAGTAGGGAGGCTGGTGGCTTCTTTAGGAGCCAGGCTTGCTCTCTCCTCCCTGCTCCCGGGATCACCGCCCCTCCCCGATGCCTTCTCTCTTCCCCACTTTCCGGCACTGCACATGGCCTTGGCTGCCTGCCGTTCTCTGAGCTCCTTGTAGGCAGGAGTACTGTTGGCTCACCCTGTCTGTCCATTGCTTTCCAGTACCAGACCTGAGGTCTGCAACCTCCTCCCAGCACCACCTGCGAGACAAGACAGGTCCAACCCAGGTGTTAGCTCCCCAGTCACCATTACCCACAACATCTGGGATCACCTTCCAAAGCTTTATTATGGAGCCCTTGTGTGGCGTGGTATTTTGGCAAACTTTTACATCTACCTTGGTGGTGGTTTCTCAAAACCCCTTACTGCTGAAGATTCAGGCTGTCATAGAGACGAGGGAGCTGAGCCCAGATCATCAGAAGCCACATCTGGAGTCATATGGGCGATCATTAGCGGGCACCGCTGTGTCTGTCTTTCCCAGGCTCAGTGCCCAGTGCTGGGGAAGCCACAGAGCCGGGAGCCCCGAGAGGATCATCCTGATCACTTACTTTTGTCTGTGTCCTATAACTTGTGGGTCGTTTCTGGTAAAAATCAGTGCAGTTGTAAGTAGAGAAAAGTCTTCATGAGTGACTAGTGTGATCTGACAGTGAAGGTCAAGATCAGAGTATTGAAGACACCCGTTGTCACCCACTCATGCCTTCAGATCAGCTAGAGCCCCTGTCTGCCAGGCTGTACAGAGGAAGGAGTGGGCTCCTTGAACGGAGCAGTGACCAGTAAAGAGAACCCAGGGAGGTGAAACAGTCCCCATGGCTGCCTCTCTGAGTTCTAAGCAGTACATCCTCAGGGTCCACGGCCTCCCTGACGTGGCTGTGATAGGAACACATGTAGGATTGGGAATCTTCCTGGACCAGAGTCAGCTACTGCTGGGCCCCCAGTTTGCCCTCCTGTCTACACAGAGACAGGTGGGAAACAGGTTGGTCTCACGGCACCATTTGAAAGCAGAGCAATGGACCCAGCAGCTGCCCTACCCCTCCCGTCCACTCACCCGCTTGCCCATCCATGCATCCATTGAAACATCCATCTGTCCTTCCATCCAGTCACCAGAGTGCCTGCCCCAGGGCACTTGACTCAGGAATATAAATTTGCTTCCTATAGAATTATTTTCTCCTAAACCCACCTGGAAAGATAAGCTCAGTGGTTTTCATCTTGCTTGGAAAGGAAACATTAAGCTAATACTGAAAGTTAAAATATTTTTGTGGTCTGTTTACTGTTGTTTGTGTATTAAATCATCCACCTTACACCTCCTGTAGTCACAGCCTGGCAGGGACGAGCCTGGTGTGCATCAACTCCTTCGTGGTCTCCTGTGCGTGACCTTGGTCTGTTAGTATTCACACTTGAAATGTTTTTCTAGAGTATGTCCAAACATACCCTGAGTGCTGTGTGTAAGACCCTCTGCTGAGTGTACCGTGCGAGTCTTGTGCTCAGTGACAGCTGGCCACTGGCCACGACAGTGTCATAGGTGTCTCGGGACAGTAGCACCATAGATAGCTGACAGTAAGTGTGATGATGCTGATTTGTGACAAAGAAATAAAGAACTATAAGGCGAGTGCTAGGAGCTGGGTGTAGTTGTGGGAACCCCCTTTCAGGCATGGTCAGGAGGCTGGTGGATCTGTAGGGTCTCTTCTTATGTATTGGAGGCCTCAGTGAGGTGTGACCAGTGTCGGCGTCAGGCAGTTGGAGGACTTGGGGGCTCTACTGCTGACACTGTCGGTCACCTGGAGGTCCTGGTGTTGAGCAGTGCTGGTGCCAGTCTGCTAGAGGTCTCAGGGTACCTACTAGTGGCCATGTCAGTTCAATAGAGGTCTCCAGGATTGACTCCCGACTGTGTTGGTCAAGTAGTGGTCTCGAGGTTTGGTGACACTGTCAGCTGGAGGTCTGTGGAGGTTGGTTGGTGACACTGTCAGTCAGCTTGAGGTATCTGTAGGTTGATAGTGATGTGTCACCCCACTGGAAGTCTCTGCAGGTTGAGGGTGACATGTTGGCCAGCAGGAGCTGTCTGGTGACACTGACAGTCAGCTGGCAGTCTTGGGGGTGGGCCAGGACTGTGCAGGCCATGCCTTTCCTGGCTGCCCCTCCATGACTGGGTGTGGTGAGGTTAGGGAGGAAGACCCATTCTGGTTCAGTTTAGCCCCAGGCTTTGGTTCAAGGACATCTTGCTGGCTTTAGCATTTAGGACACAAAGCATCCTTGGACTGGTGGTACCCAGGCTCCATTCTGAGTCACATTCGCAGCTCCATCTTTTGTTGGAAACCTGTTCAGGCTTTCTCCCCTAGTTTGTCTACTGAAGTCTTCCATCTTTAAAGTACAGGACAGTCGGCCGGCGCCGCGGCTCACTAGGCTAATCCTCCGCCTGCGGCGCTGGCACCCCGGGTTCTAGTCCTGGTTGGGGCACCGGTTTCTGTCCCGGTGGCTCCTCTTCCGGTCCAGCTCTCTGCTATGGCCCGGGAGTGCAGTGGAGGATGGCCCAGGTGCTAGGGCCCTGCACCCGCAAGGGAGACCATGAGAAACACCTGGCACCTGGCTTCGGATCAGCGTGGTGCGCCGGCCACAGCGGCCATTGGGGGGTGAACCAACGGAAAAAGGAAGACCATTCTCTCTGTCTCTCTCACTGTCCACTCTGCCTGTCAAAAATTTTTTTAAAAAATTAAAAAATAAATCAATAAAGTACAGGACAGTTACTGAAAACTTCTATGTAGTCAAGGGTTAGAATCAGATGAGCACTTCACGAAGAGCACCCAGGTGCCCTCAGGGTCATGGAACTGAGGCAGTGGGGTCCCGTCCATGGCCATTTGTACCCAGCTACCTGCCCAGCAAGGCCTGGTCTCCACAGGAGCACCAAGGAGAGTCTCCCTGCTCACAAGAAACTTGAGAGACATAGTGATATTTTGGGCAGGGCGCGTGGCACAGCCATTACGATGCCTCTTGGGATACTGCCTCCGTGTTGAGTCCTTGCTCTACTTCCAAACCCAGCTTCCTGCTGGTGATGGCTCATAAGCTTTGGCTCCTGCCAGCCACATGGGAGAATTGAGTTCCAGGCTCCTGGCTTTGGCCTGATCCAGTCCTGGCTATTGTAGGCATTTGGGAAATGAACCAGTGCCCTGAAGAGCTATCTCCCTGTCTCTGCCTTTCAAATAATATGAAAATACATTTTTTAAATGGAAAACCATTTTATTTGAAAGACAGAGTTATAGAGAGAGAGAGAGGTAGAGAGAGAGAGAGAAAAAGAAAGTCTTCCATCCACTGGTTCACTCCCCAGATGGCCGCAAAGGCTGGAGCTGTGCTGATCCGAAGCCAGGAGCCAGGAGCTTCTTCCAGGTCTCCCACGTGGGTGCAGGGGCCCAAAGACTTGAGCCATCTTCTACTGCTTTCCCAGGCTATAGCAGAGAGCTGGATTAGAAGAGGAGCATCTGGGACTAGAACCGGTGCCCATGTGGGATGCCGGCACTGCAGGCCAGGGCTTTAACCCACTGTGCCACAGCGCTGGCCCTTGGCAAACTATTTTAAAGGAAAATATTTTCATGATCTTCTAAGATTTATTGGAGCTATTTTAATTATAATGTTACTTAGATCTAGTCATGAAAATGTATAATTATAATTATTATGCACTATAAATGGAAAAACATAGCCAACATTTAGAACATGAGTACAGCATCATAGAAAGTGTTTCGTAGAAGCCAGCTGGTCCGGTTGTGCTAGCAGTCAGAGGTGCAGTCTGCTTTCTGGTTTCTTACAGTTACAAGGCGGACATAAATACCGCTCCTGAGGAATTACACAAAACAGGGTTACGTCAGCGTTTACTTGCTAGTGGAAGATCATCAGGTATCAGATTAGTAAAAGAATTGCCAATGGGCAGTTGTGAAAAGGCATTTAAAATTTTTTCGTGCATTTTTTGAGAGGGAAGGAAAGGGACGTGAGTGAGCTGACATGGCGACTTCAGCCAGACGCCTACCCTGAGCTTGGTTAAAGTTTCTGATGAGGCACAGCCTCAGCAACGTGCACGTCTTGGCACTTGTGCTGTCATGGCAGACGTGTCTCACTGCGTGGTCACTCCCCAGGAGCTGTATGTGGCTCATTGCCTGCTGATGATGTAGACTTGTTGCACCTGAGCGAGTGCAGACAGAGGAGCACCACACACTGATAAAAGTTGACAGTCCTTTATTGCCGGTAGTGGAGAGCAGGCTCATGCCCTAAAGATCTCTCAACTCCGAATCTCAAAGCAACAGGGTTTATAAAGGCAAAAGCCACAAGGAGGGGAGGGGGGAATACATGGTTGCTAGGGTCAAGCTGACCTAAGGCCTGTGCGAAACAAATATAAATTACAGGCTTTTTAAAAAATATTTATTTACTTGAAAGTCAGAGTTACACAGAGAGAGAAGAAGAGGCAGATAGAGAGGGAGGGAGGGAGGGAGAGAGAGAGAGAGAGGGGTCTTCCATCTCCTGGTTCACTCCCCAATTGGCCGCAACGGCTGGAACCGTGCCGATCCGAAGCCAGGAGCCAGGAGCGTCTTCCAGGTCTCCCACGTGGGTGCAGGGACCCAAGGATTTGGGCCATCTACTGCTCTCCCAGGCCATAGCAGAGAGCTAGATCGGAAGTGGAGCAGCCAGGTCTCCAGCTGGCACCCATATGGGATGCCGGCGCTTCAGGCCAGGGTGTTAACCTGCTGCGCCACAGCACTGGCCCCTCAGTTACAGTCTTGACAACACAGATTACAGTGTAGACGTTAGTCCAGGTACCAACCTAAATTGCATGTGGGATGTAGACAAATTACAATTTTTTTTAAGATTTATTTACTTATTTGAAAGAGTTACACAGAAAGAGGAGAGGCAAAGAGAGAAAGAGAGAGAGGGTCTTCCATCCGATGGTTCATCCAGATGACCACAATGGCTGGAGCTGTGCCCATCTGAAGCCAGGAGCCAGGGGCTTTTTCCAGGTCTCCCACGTGCTCCTACTGCTTTCCCAGGCCATAGTGGAGAGTTGGATTGGAAGTGGAGCAGCCGGGTCTCGAACCGGTACCCATATGGAATGCTGGCACTCCAGGCTAGGGCATTAACCCGCTGTGCCACAGCGCCTGCCCTGACAAATTACAATCTTAACGTTAATCCAGGTGCAGCATGTCTGATCATGGTAGAGTTTCTGTGTTTGCCAAGCAGGGTGAGGTATACTATTATTGTCTTAGTTTAGCCCATAGTTAGTTTTAGCTCATGATCTCATGGTGGGGGGGGGTCCTTCCTCAAGGTGGACGCTTGTTAGGGTGTCACTTCAGACTGATCTCTTGAATTAGTGAATGGACTTTGTTCTTTGGTCTATCTTGTTTGCTCCAAAACAAGCTTTTATTTTTGAAGTAAGTATCATGGAGAGGACCAACAAGGTGCCAAGTTCTTTCAAGGGCACAGTGCTCCCCTCCTGGCCACCTCCACTGGCTCCTGCCTCGGTTATTCCCAAAGCCTCGGGGGGGCCCTGTCCTGTGCCCCAGATTACACCCTCTCCATGACCTACTTTCAAGCAGGTCCCCTCTGCGTGGACAGCAGGGTTGCGCCATCACAGGGTGAGGGCAGTGGCACAGCCAAGCAGAGCAGGGCTGGTGCCAGGGCAGCTAAGGCAGTCATTGGATCCCAGGAGGCAGGAGGCAGGCAAAGGTCAGAGCGTGTGGCAGGAGGCCTCAGGGTGTGCTCAGGGCAGGCCCAACCATGGGTGTCGGGTGCGTGGTGGCAGCTGGGAACCAGGGAAGCCGGTTCACGCTGGGCAGTTCTGGTTGCGGGAACCCTGGTGGGTGAACAAAGCTGTTGGCTCTGGTACCTCTTCCTAGCAATGACCATTGAGCTACCTCCTCAAGCTGACTCTTCACCTGACAGAAACCAGATCAGATTACAAGCCCTCTCTATCCGTCTCCCCTCCCGCAGCCTCCCCAGCCTCTCCTCTGCAGGCCCCCGTCTTCTGCCTCCCACCCCCACCCACCCTGCCCCTGGCCGGCCCTGCATCAGTGTGCCTCTGCCCTGTGCCAGGTGGAGTCCGCACGGGAGGGCCGGTGCCAGCTTCTCCCTCTGGGGACTGCTGCTCGCACTCCAGCTTACCCTCGGGCTCCTCTCTGTGCGCGTCCCACCCTGCCTGCGTGTGCTGCTGAAGTGGCTGTGCTGTCCACGCACCTGACCGGAGATTCCACTTGTGAGGCTGCCCAGGAGAGTTCCTCCGTCCACCGCCTGCCTTCGCTCCTGGATTCTCAAGGCTCAGGTCTGCTGTGAGGAGGCTGCCCATTGGTCTTCTTACCCGGGGTTACCGTGGCATAACCTGAGCTCCTGCAGCTTAGGACGTAGAAACTTAGGCCTGAGGACGAAATACCAGAAGCAGTGATGGGAGAATAAAGGCCCGAGACCCTGCCCCAGCTGGAAGGGGTTGGGCTGCCCTAAGAAGGGGACTCTGAAAGGTGCAGCCGAGTCCTTCATAGGACAGCAGTTTCTGATATTTTGGAGAGTACAGGAACTAAAACCTTGGCTCCATCCAGGCTCCAGGGAGTCGGCCAGCAGTGTTTGCCCTGGCTGCACTGTCTGTGTGAGCCATCTCATCGGGGTATTGCTTAGAACATGGATGCAGGCCCTTGGAGGAGGAGGAGGCCATCAGACCCTCAGCTCCCTCTCCAGCCCGACGCCACCACCCCCACAAGATGATCTTGGAAAGGCACTTCCTCCAAGAGCTCACTCAGGTCGTTAGGGCAGGCAGTGTGGGCTCAGCACAGAGGCTGTTCTGGAAGGCAAGTGCTGTTTTAGTGTGTTGTTTAATGTAGCTCTGTTGAGACGGAGTTCACGTACTGAGTAATCCAGTGAGTTCATGAACAGGATGTCCACCGAGCTATCCAACAGTCGGCACAGTGTGAAGACCTCTGTCACTGGAAAAGAAATGCTGTAGGCACTCTCAGTGCCCTGCCTTCCACCACAGCCCCACCTGGCCTCCAGCCACAGCCTTTCTGTCTGTTGGCATCCTTGTCCTGGACATCTCACATCAATGGGATCATACAGTATGTTTTTTAAAGTTTTATTTGTTTTTAAAATTATTTATTCATTTGAAAGGCATGTCAACATAGAGAAAGAGGGAGGCAGAGCAAAACAGCTTCCATCCATTGCCTTTCCCCAAATGTCTGAAACAGCCAGGCCAGGCCAGGCCATGTGCCAGGAACTCCATGCTGGTCTCCCATGTGGATGGCAGGGGCCTAAGCAGCTGAGCCATGTTCTGCTGCCTTCCCAGGTCGATTAGCAGAGAGCTGGATTGGAAGTAGAGGCAGGTCTCCATCCCAGGGCCTCTTTTAGGGGATACAGGTGTCCCAAATCTGGCTTAACCTGCTGTACCACAGTGCCACTCCCTTTTACATGTTTAAATGATTATTTTTTAAAAAGATTATTTATTTGAAAGAGTTACAGAGAGAGAAGGAGAGGCAGAGAGAGAGAGAGAGGGAGGAAGAGAGGCAGGCAGGGAGAGGGAGAGGAAGAGGGAGAGGGAGAGAGGTCTTCCATCCACTGGTTCACTCCCCAATTGCCTGCAACGGCTGGAGCTGCAGCAATACAGAGCCAGGAGCTTCTTGGCCTCCCACGAGGGTGCAGGGGCCCAAGGACTTGGGTCATCTTCTGCTGCTTTCCCAAGCAATCACAGAAAGCTGGATTGGAAATGGAGCAGCCAGGACTTGAACTGGCACCCATGTGGGATGCCGGCACTGCAGGCAGTGGCTTTACCTGCTACACCACAGCGTTGGCCCCTAAATGATTATTTATTTATTTGAAAGGCAGGAGAGACAGAGTACTCCCATCTAGTGTCTCCTTCCCCAAATGCCAAGCCAGGCCCAGGAAACTGAATCCAGGTCTCCTGCGTGGGTGGCAGGAACCCAGTCATTTGGTCCATCACTGTGGCCTTCCAGGGTCTGCATAGGCAGAAGCGGTGGAGTCAGGAGGCAAAGCCAGCTGTCCAACCCAGATTCTCTTACGGAAGTTGGCGTCTTAACTGCTGGGTGGTGTTTTTAATGCTGGTTTCTTCCTCTCAGCACAGCCTTGCAGTGCTCACCGTGCTATGACATGATCTCACCGCCAAGCCACGTTCTCTAACATGGACAAGGCACGTGTGATGCGCACTCGTTCATCAGGGATGGCCGTGGAAGTATTCCCACTTTGGGGTTGCTTTGAATGTCAGATTACAAGGTATACGTGTGTATGTTTTCACAGGAAGGGAGTGGTCAGGCTACAGGAAATTGTCTTTTTAACTTTTTGAAGAACTGCCAGACAGCTGTCCAGGGCAGCTGCACCATTCATATTTGCTCCAGGAAGGCCCCTGCACAGAGCTGGGGAGATGGGAGCCAGAGCCCAGGGGAAGGGGCAGGACGGTGCCTGCGCCTGCTGGACTGGTCTGCAGGCAGGGGAAGGGGCCTCCTCTGTATGTACTGGGTCACGGGTGGGAGATGACATGTATGTAGACATGCATATGTATCAGAACAGATTACACTGTGTGACCTGATCTACATCACTGCAGATTGTACCTGTGTGACGTGATCTACATCAGGTTACACCTGTGTAACTTGTATGTATTTTATATACATATATCACCTCAGGTTGTACTTGATATATCTCATGTATTGTATATCTGTTACATATTCTAATGTATAAATCACATCAGATTACGGCTGTGAAACTTGATATGTATATTATATATTCTAATAAAAATTACATATCACCTCTGTTTATACCTATGTGACTTGATATATATGCTAATAAAAATATATGTATCATATCAGATTATGCCTGTTAGATGTGATATATATAGCATCAGATTATACCTATGAAATTTGATATATGTAAATACCATTTTGTAATATTTATCATGTCAGATTATATCTGTGTGATGATATATTTTATATGCATATACTAATATATTAGATATATATCACAGGTTACACCTGTGAAATGTGAATATTATAAACATATCACATCAGACTACACCTGTGTAACTTGATAGAGACATATACCAATATAATGCATATATTATATGTCACATCAGACTCTGCCTGTGCAAACTGGATGGGGGACTACAGTTACACATATCACATCATTAGGTACACCTGCCTGTACCTGGGTATACACCTAAACATGTGCACTTGAAGCATCAGAGTAGAGTACAGGCAGTGGTGTCACATTCTCTCACATTTATGGTGAGCTATCAAATTTTATAAAAGGGCACAACTTTGTATCTTTATGACTGAAAAGAACATGCTTCAGCACAGTGAACTCCTGTGTGGAGCATCCTGGTACAGAAAGGGACGCTGGATGCGTGTGCGCACGATTTAAGACTGGTGTGTTCCAGCTCTCACGTTTTGTAACATGCCTTTAGCTGGGTAGTTATGAAGACTCGTGAACTCAGCTGCATCCTATTCTTTACATTTCCAAACTTCCTTTTCTTATTAAAATAAGCAAATTTTGCAAATTAATTTATTGGTGACATTAAAGAGCTGCTTTTCATAAGCGAATACAGAAATGATTGTTCTAAACGCAGCTACTCAGGGTTCTGTTTTCCTTATGGTCATCTCCGTGCAGGTCTGAGGTCGTCTGGGGGAAATCATCCACAGAAGGAGCGCACCTGAGCCCAGGTTCCCCGCTTCCTGTCCCAGTGGTCTGGATGCTGTAGCACTTCCTATCTTCACGGCCAGTAGGCACTGCCGACCGGTCCAGCCCTGCCATTGTCTGCCTCCGTGCTGTTATCCATCTGAAGAAGCAGGCGCAGCTCGGTCCCTTGTGTCCAGGGGTCCTCTTGAGCCATGCCAGCAGGTCTGGACTCAGCTCCTACATGGACTCTTCCTGGGAGCCTGCCTCCGTCCCCAGCTTGCTGGAGGAGAGGGTATCTGTGCCCCAGTTCCTGCACCGTGATCAGAGGACCCTGCCACCCAGTGCTCCTTGGATTTCCCAGCTGGACCGCAGGTAAGGTCTCGAGTCCATTACCTTGTTGTTTGGTCTCCCACTCTCCACACGGTGGCCCATTGTCACCACACCTGGCTGTGGGCCCTGCCGTGCTCCTGTCCGTCTCGCCAGCAGGACAGCCTGGTCTGGACAGTCCCAGTCTTAATGGGAGCCATTTGGGGCCCTGTTAGAAACGTGGATTCCTGGGACTCCTCCCAGAGGGTCTGACTCCAGAGCACGGGTAGGACCAGGGGGTTGTTTGGGTTTAGAAAGTCAGAGAAGATGCGTCCTGGGCAGTGTCGTGTGGATTACATCACCAGTGATATGTGAAGGGGTGTTGCACTGAGGCTGTGATGTGTGTGGGGTACATGCATGTGCACTGATGCTGTGATATGGGGCTACATGTGTGTGCCCTGATGTGCTGTATGTGGGGTACATGTGTGTGCACTGACACTGATGTGTGCAAGGTACATGTGTGTGCACTGATGCTGTGATGTGTGTGGGGTGCGTGTGTGTGCCCTGATGAGCTGTATGTGGGGTATATGTGTGTGCACTGATGCTGTAATGTGTGTGGTGTACATGTGTGTGCACTGATGATGTGATATGTGTGTGGTACATGCATGTGCACTGATGCTGTGATACAGGGCTACATGTGTGTGCCCTGATGAGCTGTATGTGGGGTGCATGTGAGTGCACTGAGGCTGTGATGTGTGTGGGGTACATGTGTGTGCACTGACACTGATGTATGCAAGGTACATGTGTGTGCACTGATGCTGTGATGTGTGTGGTGTACATGCGTGTGCACTGATGCTGTGATGTGTGGGGGTACATGTGTGTGTGTACACTGATGCTGTGATGTGGGGGGGTACATGTGTGTGTGTGCACTGATGCTGTGATGTGTGTGGGGTGCATGTGCATGTGTGTGCACTGATGCTGTGATGTGTGTGGGGTGCATGTGCATGTGTGTGCACTGATGCTGTGATGTGTGTGGGGTGCATGTGCATGTGTGTGCACTGATGCTGTGATGTGTGTGGGGTGCATGTGCATGTGTGTGCACTGATGCTGTGATACAGGGCTACATGCATGTGCCCTGATGTGCTGTATGTGGGGTACATGTGTGTGTGTGCACTGATGCTGTGATGTGTGTGGTGTACATGTGTGTGCACTGATGCTGTGATGTGTGTGGTGTACATGTGTGTGCACTGATGCTGTGATGTGTGTGGTGTACATGCGTGTGCACTGATGCTGTGATGTGTGTGGTGTACATGCGTGTGCACTGATGCTGTGATGTGTGTGGGGTACATGTGTGTGTGTGCACTGATGCTGTGATGTGTGTGGGGTGCATGCGTGTGCACTGATGCTGTGATGTGTGTGGGGTGCATGCGTGTGCACTGATGCTGTGATGTGTGTGGTGTACATGTGTGTGCACTGATGCTGTGATATGTGGGGGTAACATGTGTACACTAATACTGTAACATGTGTGCTCAGTGCATGTGTGACTACATCGCCTGTGATGTGTGTGTGTGCATTGATGAGCTGATATGTTTGGTGTGCATGTGTGTGCAGTGATGCTCTGATGTGTGTATGATTATGTCGCCTGTGATGTGTGTGGAGGTGTGTGTGTACACTAATGCTGTGATGTGTGTGGCACACACGTGTGTGTGATTGCATCACCGTGGTGTGTGGGTGCATTGCTGCTGTGGGTACTGGCAGTGCCGTCTTTACTGTCCCCGATTACCATACGTTTTCCAGGTCAGCTTGTTTTTCGAAGTGCCAGGGTGTTGCTGGCGTGCTTGTTCTGGGAGCTGTAACACAAGGGTCCCTGGGTGTGCCCAGTGAGG
The DNA here is from genome assembly GCF_964237555.1 of Oryctolagus cuniculus. Classification (NCBI taxonomy): domain Eukaryota; kingdom Metazoa; phylum Chordata; class Mammalia; order Lagomorpha; family Leporidae; genus Oryctolagus; species Oryctolagus cuniculus. Next base: position 137,164,124 of record NC_091440.1, on the reverse strand, counting down.
AGGCAGGGAAGCCTTCTGTTCTGAATAGCGTTTCGTGGGAAGGGTGGGTTCCGAGTGTGCTGCTGGCGAGTTTGCTCACTGTGGAGAAGAGCAGCGGGATGCTAAGGAGCGGGACACAGGGGGCATGTCTGTTGTGCTGGCTCCCCAGGTGGCAGCTGGTGCCTGCAACCAGCCTGACTGAAGGCAGTGCCTGAACTGGAGACCCAGTGAAGACTCGCGGTTCACACTAGCCGCTGCCCCATTTCATCCTGGTATGGGAGGTCGTTTCTTTGTACCAAAGGCTCGGCTGGCCTCCCCCAGACCTGCGGGGAGGGAGCTCAGTAGGTGGCCTGCGCATGGCGCCTGGCTTGCTGAGAAACCGAGCCGTCCAAAGGCAAGCGCCCAGTGCGCCCGGGCCGGACAGGCGGCTGCCTGGCTGCCTGGGACAGTGTGGCTCAGTCCACCTGGGATGCTCCGTTCAGGCTCAGGTTGCCGCCTGGCGATTGGCGGTCGAGCTGGAAGGGAGGGTCCGCAGGAAACGCGACGCGGGGATGCCGCCCCCTATCTCAGATGGAAATTTCCACTCTGCAAAGCGGGAAGAAAGCAGAGGGTGTCGTCCTCCGCGTGCTCCGGCCGCTTGGATCCTGCCCGGGGCGCAGAACACTCGGTGAGCGGGGTCCTGCCTGTGTCGCGGGTCCGCGCTAGCGCTCGGGACGGGTTGGCGGTCCTGGTTCTGGGAGTCCCTGGACAGTGCCCTGTGGGTTGGATCGCTGCACACCGTGACCCGACAGACCACAGCAGAGTGACCGGGCGCACGGAAGGAAGGCACCCTGCATTAGCGAGCGCGCTTTCCAAAAACGTGGTTTGCCAAGCTCGCCGCCTCTGCGGCCCACGAGGGTTCCAGGGTGGGTACTCGGAGACCCCCTCGTGCGGCTGCAAGGCTGGGGGGGTGACCTTGCTGGGGGCCAGCCATAGGTGCTCAGGGATTCCCGCGACATGTCCCCACATGGCTGGACCCGGGCCCATCTTCGGGGCTGAAAATAGTCTCCTGGTCCCGGACAGCTGGGTCGAGCAAGGCGGGCGCAATCCTTGCCCAGCCCAGGATTTGGGAGCTCCCCAGAGGTCTCTGAGAGTGAGAAAGGCGAGGGAGTGCCGGGGCAGGAACCTGTGGGGGCGATTCCAAGGGGGCTGGGGGCTGGGGAGGCAGACCCCGCTCCAGGTGAGGGGCAGAAGAGGGGTCTGGGACGGAGGATGAGGGCAGGAAGGACATGGAGGAAAGAGGGAAGGAATGGGGTTGCCAGGGCCGGGCACCGGACGCAGGCAGGTGAGCAGGGTCAGGCGGAACCAGCGTCGCGAGGCTGCAGGTGGCACAGGAGTGCAGGAGGGTGCTGTGCCAGGCCAGCCTAGGTGGACTTGGGACTCAGACGCAGCCTCAGTGGCACCGCGACTGCACTGATGCTGGCCTGGCTCCTGGCCCCTTGTGGGGAGACTTGATCCTCCGGGGAAGCCCCGGGGGCCCGGTTGGAGGTGTGGGGCCACCCTGAGCGTTCAGAGCCATGAAGTGGGACTAGGAGGCCACTGATGTCTGCTTCCCCGAGCAAAAGGGCAGACTGCAGCTGCCTGTGCCCTGACCCCAGCTGCCCGCCCTGCCACCCTGTGCTCCCTATTGCTGCTGGCCTGGAGCCAGCCTGGCACCGCCTCCTGGGAGAAGGGGTGGGTGTGCAGGGAGGATGTCCTCAGGGTCTTCTGTTGAGCCCACTGGAAACAAGCCTGAGTGTCGTCTATGTGTGTCTGTGTCGTTTGTGTGTCTTTGTCTCTATGTGGGTCTGTGCTTTTGTGTGGGTATGTGTCTGTGTATCCTGGGTGTTTGTGTCTCTGTGTTTGTGTATGTGAGTCTTGTGTGTGTGTCTGTGTATACGTGTTATCTGTGTCTCTGTATATGTATATATGTCTGTGTGTCTGTGTGTGGATCTCTGTATTGTGTGTGTGTGTGTGTGTCTGTGTGGGTATGTCTCTATGTACGCCTCTGGAACTGTTTTTGTGTGGGTGTGGGTGTGTCTGTGTATATGTGTTGCTCTGTGTATGTGTTTGTGTCTTTGTGGGTCTGTTTATGTGCTTCCTGTGTCTCTCGGTGTGTGTGTGGGGTCTGTGTGGGTATGTCTGTGTCTGTGACTGTCTGTCTGTGGCTCTGTTGTCTCCCTCAGGGAATCCCCTGCTCCAGAAGCAAAGCTGTGTGAACCCTACTGGACAGTCTGGAAGGGCGTACTGTTCATTTTTATGTTGTGTATAGTTTGTCGTGCTCTTCTGATTGCCTGCTACGCTTACCTCAATAGTTACTTCAATAATGTGTGTTGGATTATTTTTAAAAAGCTTTTTGATCATTGGAGGTCTGTAAATTTATTTCCATATGAACTGGTTATTTTGTATAAAGTACATTCTTAAAATCTCTGGGTGTGTCTCTGTGTGTGCGTGTGTATGCATGTGGGTCTGTGTGTGTGTGTGTAACACAGTCTCTCAAGTTCTAACAAGTGCATCTACAAGTACATCCTGCCTCTCTGTGGGAGTCTGTTGGGACAGAGATCTTCCCAGATTACTGAACACCTTTTGTGTTCGGAGACAGGGAGCATGTGCTGAGTGTATTTCATCACAAAACAACACAGAGCTGGGAGACAGGTGCCCGGGGCTGGGCAGCCCTCTCTGGGGCCGGGGAGAGCTGGAGGCTAGCCTTGCTGGTCCGCTGAGACCACATCTTTGTGTTTCACCAAGTGCTTCCTGGTGTGAGTATGTGCCCTCGCAGCAGCCGTGTGAGCTGGAGCTGTTTGTACACCCATTTCACAGATCAGCAGAGGGAAGCACACGAGTGCTAGCAGAATGCCTCTGGAGGGCCTCCTGGCAGTAATTGTCTCAGCGTGCCTTATCAATAGGCAGGCCCCGGAAGGCTGATTTTAGGGACAGAAACTCACCTCTGGGTGTGAGACAGAATCCTGCCTGGGAGCCAGGCAGTTCCAGGACTGGGACTTTGGAATACGCGTGGCCTCCCTGCGGTCCACTTCAGCGCAGGCGCTGAGGACAGCAGAGAGACGTGGCGGCTCGTGGCCTGTGTGCCAATGCCTCCCCTCTCGGGCAGAATCGCCTTTGTTCATTTCTGAGTGTCCTCTGGGTGTCTTTCTATCAGTTCTTTTTTAGGAGTCACCTTGTTTTTAAAAGCTTAAGCTCTTTTCTTTTTTGCATTTGAAAGCAGAGATCCCTGTGAAAGCCCAGGGTTTGGTGGGCTTGAGGGCCGATATTGTGTACTCTTGGTGACACAGTGTTCACAGGTGTGCGTCCCCTGCAAGCCTCTCGCATGTCCCCGCTGTGCTGATGACGTCCCACAGGGAGGACAAGCAGCAGTGGGGGGAGGGGAGAGCGGGGACGGATGGGCCCTCTGAGACCAGCCTGCGTCCCGAGTCTCTGCGCCCTGACTCTCAGGTGAGCGTCACACTGCCCTGCATGCTGTAGGCTCTGGTTGTGCTCTTTTAAAGGCAAGGGCATTGGAGCTAAAGGGACGGTGCTGGCCCTGGGACCACAGCTGTCCTGTGCCAAGGCTCTTGTGTGTTCCGTCAACACAGACATAAAGTAAAGACAGCTGGGAGGGAGCAGACACACAGCTCAGGAGAAAGAGCCTTAGCAACGCCTAATGTCGCCCAGCAGGAGGTGAGCGGGGCAGAGGGAAAGAGAATTCCACTCCCCCTCATCTCACCCTCCCATTTCTGCAGTGACCTAATTCTGCTGGCTCTCTGCAGTCACTCAGGGACCCTGTCTTCCTGGGGCCACCTCAGAGAGTTCCTTTATCTCTGTCTCCCCAACACCTTGCACAGCACTGGGCAGGTACTAGGTCCTCAAGAAATGGTCACGGGATAGCAGTGCTGGGGTGGTGGGAAGGACAGACAGACCACAGTTCCATCAGAGCCGGCAGGACCAAGGCAGCTGGCTCCCACGCTGCAGGCTCAGCACCTGGCTCAGGCTGGGGTGCGGGGCAAGTTCAGGGCTTTGCCGTGCCTGAGCCAGGCTTGGAAGCAGAAACAGCAGTTACCCAGGAAAGACTGGAGCACTGACAGAGGCAGAGAAGGGAGAGGGTGGGAGCAGCCCTGGGGAGTGGGGAAGCAAAGGAGAGGCTGGGGAAGGACTTGCGCCGGGCACAGGAGTCGGCAGTGTGCTCGCCACTCGCTCATTCGCTAGGGCTCGTCATGGTGTCCAGCCCTTCAGACTCCTGACCACGCCAGGGTGCTCAGAGGCAAGGACGGGGCTTCGCTGTGTCCTGGAAGGGAAACCACGCTGCCTTTCTGCCTCCCGGGGATGCATTTTACTTGAGAGTAGACAGTCTACACAACACAGGGATTTCCAAGCAGCACCCATCTGTGTGTGAGTGAGATGGGCGCTTTCTCTGCTGATTTTAGGTTTTGCTGGCTCTGTTTTTCATTTCAGAGTCAGAAGAGCAGGATGCTAAATGTGTTTTTTTAAAGATTTATTTTACCTATTTGAAAGGCAGAATTACAGAAACAGAGAAGGAGAGACAGAAACAGAGACAGAGAGCGAGAGAGCGCGCGCTTCCATTTGCTGGTTCACTTGCCAAATGGCCGCAATGGCCGGAGCTGGGCCAGACTGAAGCCGGGAGTCAGGAGCTTCTTCTGGGTCTCCTGTCTGGGTGCAAGCACTTGGGCCATCCTCTCCTGCTTTCCCAGGTGCATTAGCAGGGAGCTGGATTGGAAGTGGAGCAGATAGGAATCAAACCAGTGCCCAGTGCATCGCAGGTGGCAGCTTAACCCATTACACCACAGCGCCAGCCCCACTTAATACACTTTTAAGAAAGAAGGCAAGGTAGGGAGTTGCGTGGCCCTAACTCGTGCTGCCCTGCTCTCGCCCCAGGAGATGTGTGCGCTGTGAAGAGAGGCCCGTGTGCCTCTGAGCCTGCACCCTTGGTTATGTTAGCAGGGACTCCCAGCAGCTGGACCCTGCAAAGAATCCTCCAGGTTAAATCCTCCTCATTTTAGCTTTGAATCTCTGGGCAGCTTTCTGAGTTATCCTGAGCTTGGGCTGCTAAGTCTGTGAAGCCAGGGTGGCAACAGCATCTGCCTCACTGACGGCTGGGGTTGCGGTGAGTTACGGTGCGCCAAGGTGCAGAGTAAGCGCAGGATGTGGTCGCCATTATCATCCGTGTTGCCCAAGTGTTACTGGAATGCTACTTACTCATGTGTTTTCCTCCAGTGTCCCAACTAAAGTGACGGATGTAAGCGAGGGGATGAGAAAGGACTGGGTAGTGCTCAGGCAGGCCGGTCCACACAGCAGGTCAGCACCTGCAGATCAGGACTGAAGAGCTCCCGGCTTCCTGTTGGCTGCTTCCTGTGGCCCCTGCTAGACCCAGTGTGTGTGCGTCCATCCTTAAAGTAAACAGCACTGCTGTCACCCGGTGTCCACAGTGCCTGGTGCAAACAGACGCCGGCCCGTGTGTGTGCGGGAAAGTCTGCCTCTGCTCCTCTTTCGACAGTATTTATTCTTCAGGTACTTTCCCATTTAACTGTTCTAGGTCTTTGCAAAGGGAATTCATGCGTTAGTTGATGTAAACATTTAAATCAAGTGATTTATTTAATGTGTACTATAGTACACGGCTAAGGGTGCGGGCTTGGGAGCCACAGCGTTGGATGTGAGCTCGGTGCTCTCGCAACTGGGCTTCCTGGGTTCTGACGCTGGCTCTGTCATCTGGGCTTCCTGGATTCCACTACTGAGATTTTCTGGGTCTTTTGCCTTCTCTGGGCTGGCTGGGTTCAGGCTTTGGCTCCCCTACTTTTCACCCCAAAGCCCTTGAGCCGTTTAGTTAACCCGACTGCCTCACTCTTCAGCTCTAAAATGGGGGCTGTAGCAGTTCCTCCCTTGTGGGGACTTAGAGGGATTAAAGGAGTTAACGTTTATGCAACGTTTAGAACCCCAGCTGGCACTTTGTAAGCTCTGGAACTGTTTGTCACATCAAGCAGGTGGAGAAACTCAGGTTTTCCACTTAGACACATTAGCAGTGCCTGCTGTGCCTTACTGCAGTTAGCACTTCGTGATGTGTGGCTGTCCTTGGGATCACTGCTCAGCTTTCCTTCTGTCACCTGCGGGGAGGAGGCACCCTGACTCAGCCTGTGCTTGGACCACAGTGTCACTGGCTGCTGCCGCCTCCCAGCTCTCTCGCCCCACCTGTGTTTGCCTTGCCCTCGCCCTCGCTCCTTGTGCCAACACTCTCCTCAGGGCAGGAACTTTGCTCTTTGTTTTGGCTGATTTTACAGCATGGGTACACTCCTCCTATAAAAATGCTAAGGAAGGAAGGGGATAAGGTGGACTGCACCATGAGGGGACTAGGGGACAGGTGGTCAGGCGCAGCTCTGAGCACGTGGGTGCCCAGCGAGGCCGCAGCTTGGCAGGGTGCTGGCGCAGGGTGGTGACTGCTGGGCAGTGTGTCCCGGGTGTGCGCGTGACAACACCCACACTGCCAGGTTTGCCAGCCACTTTTGCAGCAGGTTGGGGACTTGGCAAGTGGTAGTGAGGTGGAGGTGGAAGTGGACGTGGAGGGCAAAGGTGAGAGGAACTGATAAAGAGAGCCTCTGTGCTAAGAGACATCCCGGGTACGCACGGAATGCCCGTGGTGTGTGCAGTCGCATTTGGGAATGCCTTACAAGGAACACAAAAGGTTTGTAAAAACTATGCCCACAGTAGCCTCCGTCTCGAGTGAGAGTGCTCTAGCCTCACTCGGTGAATGCCCCAACCCCCTGTGAGCCCTGCATGGACAGAGCTGTTGGGTGAGGATCCCGAGGCCACACTCGCTTCACTCCTGCAGCAGCACTGTCAGAACAGAGACGCCGGCCTGCACGAGTGGCCTGCTGCGTCCACTCTCTCCGTGGGCCATGCGCAGGCGTGTGGTGTCTTCTGAGAACTTCCAGGCCCCCAGAGAGTGTTCCATCGAGGTACTCAGCACGGAATGAACACCAGAACGCTGGCACCGGTCGGGTGTGCATAGGGTTGGGTTTGTTCATTGTATCACTGGGGTAGGTGTGCACAGCTGCTGCTCTGTCACAGCACACAAGTGTAGCATCGCAGAGATCTCCCTGCTGTCACCCGCCCGCCCTGCCTGCCCCGGCCACCACAGGCTGTCCTCTCCGGATCTGCATTTCGAGGATAGCACGCAGATAGAGCCACGCTGCACACCTTTTTTGAGGCTGGTTTTTCATTGCTCAGCACGATCCTCTGCTGAGGAAGGCAGCAGCCCTCCTCCTCAGGGCTGGGCAGTGTGCGGTGCACCCTGGCTGTCATTTTAGGGTGCCCACCTGGGGGGACCCCAGTGAGACTGAAGGGGTGCTGAGGGCTTTGGTGGTGGAAGGGTGAGGATAAAAGTACTTGGCGCAGCGTCTGCGCGTGGCTTGGCCTCCTCACTGGAACAGGGGCCGCTAGGGACGGCAGCGAGGGGTGTAACCTGGTACCTGTGACCTGGCCTGTGACTGGACACTCAGTGAAAACAGTTCAGGTTGGTGGAGCCCTATGGAAGCTGTGCCTGTGCAGGTTAGTGCTCTCAGGCCGAGCTCGGCCACTTCCCCGGCAGCCCAGCGCCGCCCTCCAGAGACCTGTGTCAGCAGGAGCGTGGCTGCTGTCCGCGCTTCGCCGCGGAGGCCGTCCCAGCCGCAGGGAAGCTGGGTGATGGGGGAGGCGCCTTTGCGCCATCGCGTGCGCTCTTGCGCCCCCTCTGCCCAGCGGCGTCTCCTGGAAGCTGCGGGCACACGCCCCAGGTGGTGGCGGTGGCTGGGCGGGGCGGGGTGTCGCTGTGTTAGCTGTGACTCCGAGTGGGTGCGTGTGTGTTTAAGGTTTTTGCTTGAAGGAGAAGAGGTCGTTTTCCGGAGCTCTGTAGACAAAAGTCACACATTAGGTATAAATTACTCTCATGCTGTTTTGTAATGCTGTGGCCGTGTCCACGATTTGAGGAATGAAGCCACATAGAATGCTTTATGTTGTGTTTTCTACCAAAATTCCTTCAAGTTCAGACTCCTTCAGCTGGCCCCCGAGGCCAACTTCAGCCAAAGTCCACACAAACGTCCCACTTTAACTAAAACTGGTTTGCTGAGGTCAACCTGTGACCCCGGGTCCCCGCCCAGACCTCTCCTCTCCTCTCCTGGAGCTGTAAGGTGCAGGAGACACGGCCCCTGCGCTGACTGCCCCAGTTCTGTTCAGCATGTTGTATAGACAGGGTCCTGTTGTAGGAGTCGTGTCCAGCCAGCGTGGGCGCCTGACGGTGATGGCGTGTCCGCAGGAGCTGGCCGCTGCCGCCAGGTGTGGGCTGAGGCTCCACGCCCCACCTGCGCCCCAGCTTCGGTCTCCGGGTGAGCTTCTCTGTCTTCCTGCCCCACCTGCGCCCCAGCTTCCGTCTCTGGGTGAGCTTCTCTGTCTTCCTGCCCCTCCTGCACCCCAGCTTCGGTCTCCGGTGAGCTTCTCTGTCTTCCTGCCCCTCCTGCGCCCCAGCTTCGGTCTCCGGTGAGCTTCTCTGTCTTCCTGAGCATCCGTTGTGGGTGCTCAGTGCTGGTGCTAGGCCCAGGCATGGCCTTGGTGAAAATCCTCATCAATTAATATGACTGCGACTAATGAGAACTAGAGAGCCAACTTTCAGACGTTGCAAAATGAGTAGGACTGTGGTCTGAAGGAAGCAGGCCACACCGCGTGACAGTTGAGCTTCTCCGTGTCGGCCACTCCACCTTGACTGCACCCTGAGAAGGGACAGGCCCTTCCTCGCAGCCGGGAAGTGCCCCTCCCCACCCCCTTCTTGGGGTCCGACAGAAGTAAGCAGGTGCACCTTGGCATAGCCTTCGTTGTTGGCGAGCAGTAATTGAGGGTGGTCAGTTTCTGTGAAGAGGGTGTGTGTGCAAATAGTTGGCTCGCCGATGCTGGGCGACCTGTCCTTGAAGAGCTGCAGCCTTGGTATTGCGAGAGCGCCAGGTGTCCGCCCGCTGGCTGATCCGCAGAGGCCAGCTGCAGGGCTTCCTGACGCCCCTGCCCACGGCTGCAGGTCCCTGGAGCGCAGCTGCCGTCGGGTTGAGCGTGTGCGCAGCAGTCTCTGCTCACAGGGAGTTTCGCGATGGAGATCTGGAGCTCCTGGAAGAAAGGGCGGTGGGGACGCTCCCTGCCTTCTCCAGGCAACGGTGCCCTCCCGGACGTGACCCCAGAAGCACCAGGAGCAAAATAGCAGACAGACGGGGGACCTCAGACCGCCGGGGACGGCTGGATCGGAAGTCCTGGTGTTCACCCAGGGAGCGTGCGAGTGAAGGCAGGGAGGACACACGTGGCGGGCCGGGCAGCGTCGCAGCCAAGAACGAGGGCCCACTCCGCGTTCACACAGGAGTTGATCTGTATGAGCCCACATTTTTCCTCCCGCTTCCTCTTACTCTGAGTGGTGCTGAGCAGGGGCTTCCAGTGTAGAATTCCTGCAGGTCCTCCCAGCACTTGAGTGGCACGCTGTTCCTGGACCTAAACAATCCCCACTTCCCCGGGATGGGGCAGGTCTCCCTAAGCTGCCCCTGGGGGAGGTCTGGGACCAAGCTAAGGAGGCTCTGCAGCTTGGGCAAGTCTTTTCGATTTCCAAATGCTGGCTGCTTCCAAGGCATGCTTCCATTGCTGCTTCTCATTCTATCACATAAAATTCCCGTTTCTATTTTTTAGCCCCTGTCGTACACATAGGGTGATGTGTAACTTCTTACCTAACCAAACTGCAGGTGTTCTGTCCAGCACAGGACACCTTCTGCAGAGTGAAAGGCAGCCTGCAGAATAGAGAAGGTGTTTCTACAACGTAAGCGGTTAGGATGCCAAAAATGTAATGCACTCCTACACAACAACTCACTTAAAAAAGGGCAAAAGACATTCTCTAAAAAAGAGGTGATTGGCCAACAGCAGCATGAGGGGGTGCTCTGCATCACTAAGCATCGGGGACACAGCCCCTCCCTCGAGTCAGGTGACCAGCGTTGTTGAAGACGTGGAAAGGGGGGTTCCGTCTTCGTCGGTAGGGGTGGAGATTAGAACAGTGTGGAGGTTCCTCAAGAAATTAAAATAGAGCTTGAACATGATCAGCAGTCCAGTGCTGGGCATTTACCCAAGGACTCGGAATCTGGGTCAGGAGGCAGTGTGGTGCCCCGTGTTCACCACGGCACTGTCCACGGCAGCCGAGGTACAGCAACAACACAGATGTCCATGGCAGCGAGTGGACCCAGAGAACATGGTATGCACACTAGATGGGATGCAGAAGTTTGTGACGGTGGATGAACCTGGAGGACGTCGTGTTAAGTGAAATAAGCCAGGCACACAGGCGCGAGTCCTGATTGCAGGTGTGCGAGTGCCCTGGGGGGTGCAGCTGTGAGTGCGCGGCTGGGGAGGGCTCATGCGAGCTGCTGACAGGCACGGGTTTCGGCTGTGTGTGCTGGACTGGCTGTGGAGATCTGATCACACACTGTGTGGTGTGAGGAAGGTAGGACTGAGGTGAAGTGCTCCAGCCACAAACTCAACACAGGTGCCCAGGCAGGTGATGGACAAGTCTGGCATCCATGATGGTGATGGTTTCATGCATACGTATGTCCAGACTCTCTTCAGATTGTGCACATTAATTGCATGCAGCCCTCGTGTATGAAATATACTTCAATAAAGTATTAAAATAATACAGTAAAGACACGCCTTAAAATTAACATTTTATTGAGCATGATTTACCCTTCTGTGCCTCATAGTATTCCATATTCGTGATTATAAACCTCATCTGTAATGGCAGAACTGCAGAGTGCTAGTGACAGAAATTCCTGGATGGTCAAAGGAATTTCTGCTATCTTCCTTTTGCTTTCGGCATTGCCACACTATCAAGAAAAGGCACATAATAGTTCCAGCCTAGAAACTTGAATCTGGCATGAAAAACTCGCGGCATATTGGAGAGTGGAGAGAACCTCCATGTTCACCCAGCTGCCATGGTGATCACCCTAGTCGGCATATTTCATCCGTGTCCACTCCTTTCCCTCTCTGCTACCCTCCTCAGCCATTGCTAGATTATTTCCAAGCAAATCTAAGTCATTGTGTACTTTGTTCCGTGCATGCTTCATTAAGCACCTCAAAAAGAAAAGGACTCTAAGAAAAACTAAAAATACCGTCACACTTGCACGCTCAGCAGTGTCAAATATTCAGGCAGGGTCCAGATGTCGGGAGTTCGTATTCTCGGTCTCCGTCTTCCCTTCCCTGCCTCCTGCTCTCCTCCTTCATTTGTCTGAGTCAGAATCCAAACAGGGATCACACTCATTGATTGGTGTGTCTTCTAATAAAATCTCCTTTAATCCATAGATTGCCTCTCCTCTCTTGTTCCCTCTCTTACAACGTGTTCAACACTGGAACCCACCCTTGTTGGCTGTGCGACTGCTGATATCCCCTGGTCCCACTGTTTGCCTTCCTCAGTCCCACTCCACTTCAGAAGAGAAGTGACACCACCCTTCGTTGGCCTGTTCTGTGCGGTCCTCCAGCCTGTATTTTGCTGAATGTCCTCGTGCTTCAACCCCATGCTTCTTCCTGAATGACCTTGGCTGTTGGGCTTCAGGGCCATGCTGGCCTCATGCAGGGGTGCCTCTCAGCTTCTTTTGGACTTCAGGGCAGAGCTGATGGGTCATGGGTGTTGTTTGGATTTTAAAAATTGCTCCACATGACTTCTTTATTTTTATTATTATTTGGAACTCAGAGGTTCAGAGACAGGGAGAGACAGACCGATCTTTTATCTGCTGGTTCATTCCCCCAATGGCTGCAGCAGCCAGGGCCAGGCTAGGCCGAAGCCAGGAGTCAGGAACATCATCCAGGTCTCCTACCTGGGTAGCAAGAGCCCAAGAACTTGGGCCATCCACTGCCTTTCCCAGGCCGTTAGCAGGGAGCTGGATTGGAAGTGGAGTAGCCGGGACAGGAACCAGCACACCTATGGGATGCTGATGTCACAGACTGTGACTTTACCTGCTACACCACAATGCTGGCCCCAACTTTATTTTTGAAAGTAGTTTTCTATTACTGATATACTCAGCAATATTTACTACAAAAAATATATATGTGATTTATTAAATATATGTGAGTGGGAGGAGGCAGGCATCTGACTCAAGTTGGGATGCTAGGTTGTGACGCCTACATTCAGTACTAGAACGCTGGAGTTTGACTCCCAGGTCCAGCTTCGTGGTAATGCAGACCCTGGGAGGCAGAAAGTTATGGGTCCCTGCCACCCATGTGGGAGACCAAAATGGAGTTCTTGGCTCCTGGCTTCAGCCTGCCCCAGCCCTGGCCATTGTGGGCATTTGGGAAGTGAAACTGTGGTTTGAAGGCCTCTCTCTCTCTCCCACAAATACATACACATGTACATGGATCCATACACACATATATATACAGTTCTAAAGCAGTGTGTGTGGGAACAGTGGTTTGCCTGTCCTCAGATTGCTGTGCCGACATGACAGCCAGATGGTGTCCACAGGAGGGGTCGTTATGTCACTGTGGCTACTGTTCTGTATGTTTGAAAACCTCCATAATAAGTGAAAGTGAATTGGGATTAAAAGATAAGCTTATTGTGTTGCTAAAATATTTTGAAACCCATCTTTTTTTTGTGGCATACATTCTCCATGGGCTTTTGGAAGGCTGCTCATGTGTGTGTGCGTGTATGTATGCAAGTGCATGTTCACGTGGGTGTGTGCCAGTGTGCATGTGTGTTTGAGTTTCTAGCTTTGAAGATGTTCCACTTCTGTAGTCCATGTGAACACTAGAGCCGGCTTTCTGTCCTCCACCCACATAAGCTGAGAAGAGTGAGGAAGGCAGGGCACACCTTGGGCACGCGTTTCATCGCTCACAGGGATTGACCATGACCCAAAGCAAAAAGCCTGTGGCTCCCCCTGAACCTCGGGCATTTTCCCGCTGAGCAGTGACTCGGGCCAGGCCTGGGGTGAATGTGCTCCCTGCACCGCGGTGCCTCACAGGCTGGTTAATATTAAACGCACAGATTGCGAAAGGTGTCTTTTACAGGTTGTTTTCTCAGATCCTAGGGGTCAGGGCCAAATCTCCTTTCCGGCTTTCTGACCGAGCTGGTCAATAGTGCAACGGTAACAATGCAGCTCAGAGCCTGAGGTGTGAAACTAACTTAATCCCACAATCAGTTTCACTCAGTCAGATGACTCATAAATGAAGGTTAGTAAGGAGACCTGGGCCGTTCAGGAACTTAAATATCTCCTGTCAGTCCTCCTAGTCAGCTCGTGTATGTTTTTATCAGACATAACTGAGTCCTAGAATGTTACACAGGATTTTATCTACTTACTGGTTGAAGACTTACTAAATAGGCCCCACATCAGGCACTGGAGTCAGATGGTTCTGTAGACACAGTGGCTGCTCTGGACTGGCAGTGTGACTCGGGGCTGGTGGCAGTGGGGGGACATGGGCACTGTGTCCTGTCTCCTGGACAGAGGAGAGCCGAGGCACAGAGATGCGAGCAGCTAGCCCAGAGCCGGACAGCTAAGAAGCAGAGTTAACCCAGGACATGGAGCTGCCTGCACAGGGAGTCAGACCCCAGCCATCTGGAAGGGCGAGGTGTGGACAGGTGTCGCAGCCCCGCCAGCCTGCTCAGCAGCAAGGCCTCCTAGAGGCAGGGGCTCTGAGGATGGTTGGACCCACCCTGCCTGTTCTGACCTTGTTTGGCCAGGCCGTGGTAAAGCCAGGTTAGGATCTGAGTCCTTGCGCCTGACCCAGAGTGAGTGCCCTGTCCACTCAGCTCTCTATCTGATGAAGTTTGGAGTTCAAGTGAGACAGCCACAGTGCACTTAAGGATTGTGTGTGGCCCGAAGGGTGGACACTGAGCGCCTTTGATTGGGAAGGAAGACCACCGCATGTGCCCCCTGGTAGACAGAAATGCAGAGCACAGGGTGCAGGCCTGGGTCTCTGTTCACACACATGCCTGTGGCACAGAACGCGAGGCTCACGTGTGTGTGTGGGCAGAGCTCCTGCAGCAGCAGCCCACTGCAAAGACCCCCGATGACCGGCAAGCTGCAGTCTGTCGGGTAAAGCAGAGGGAAGCCTGATGAGGCACGGGCAGTCCCATGTGCACAGTAGGTGTCCGTGATGGCTCGCTGAGCAGGAAGCGGGAGAACGCATCACCCTGAACACTCACTCAGGATGTGCAGGCTGTTCTCTGCTTGTTAGAGGGACACAGATGCAGGGAGTGCGCTCACCCTCTGCTGGTTCGCAGCCAGGCAGGAGCTGGGCGTTCAGTCTGGGTCTCCCACTGGGGCAGAACTCCAGCACTTGAGCTGTCACGCCTGAGCAGGAAGCTGAAGTCAGGACTCGGACGTGGAGCGCGGGCGACTTAGCCATGCGGCCGAGTGCCTGTCCTGAATTGAAGCACTGAGAACCGGGACGGTAACTGCACGCCAGAGCTCATGATCAGCGCGTTTCTGTTGGGAAGCCTGCTCACTTTTCCTTGACCACTGACGCTTGTAGGAGTTCTTGTCCAGACAGCAGAATTTTGGCCGATTTGAGCTAGTCATGTTGACAGTGTATCCTGGGCTCATCAGATTTCCATGTGTTATGTACTGAGATAGCACCTGGTACGTGGGGGGTCTGCAGCGGTCGTGTCATACTCAAGAGATTGTGTTTTGGTTTTTGCACGAGGAGACACGCTGGTCATTGGTGGGGTCTTCTGTATGGGAGTGTGGAGCAGGCAGTGCAGCAGGGGAGAAGAGTCTGTGAGTGGAGGGGTCCGGAGACCCTGAAGCTCCGCCTCAGCCCTCAGCCTCGGCCCAGGAGATGCCGTCAGCCGTCAGCAAACGGGCAGTGCCCGCAGTGGCCCCATCACCCCCCTCCCTCACCTCTGGACCCTGCGAGGAAGAACGAGAGTGTGGATGCTGTCACCAGCACCAGGCAAGGTGCTGATGTCATTTGCTTCATCCCTCTTGACGCAGGTGAGGTGTGTTTCTGCTTGGGAATTCGTGACTTACTGTGGGCCCGGGGCGATGGAGCCGTCCAGGAGCCCCCCAGGGAGGAGCTCCCGTGAGCCTGGGCTCTCCTGTTCTCTGCCAGATGTGTTCGCTCATGGGGTGCAGAGGAGCAGGCTCGCTGGCCAGGGTGCCTGTGCAGAGGGAGGGGCTCCACACATTTTCTTCCCCACCTGGAATCCTGAACTGCCTCGGGCACTGATGGGCGGGCCTCTGCACAGCATGTAAGGAGTCCCAGGGCTGCCGACCCTGCGGGCGAGGGTCTTGTGCTCCCTGGGCGCTCTCACTTCTGGCCTCTGCCACTCTGGGCTCCCCATCTGGCTCCTCCTGCCGGCTCCTCCTCTTCCAACTTCAGTCCAGCTGTCACCTCCTCCAGGAGGTCTTCCCTCTCCCCGCCGCCCGCTGAGTGCCACACTTGCAGCCCCAGATCCCGAGAGCGCCTCACGCAGCAGGCCAGGCTGCACGTCGCCCGAGGCGTGTTGGGCCTTTGATTGCGCCTTGCTTGGCTCCCGCGTACAGTCAGCACCGTGCGCTGAGCTGCCCTGTGACAGTGCCTCCTCGTTAGGCCACGGTGCAAATTGCTGCTCTCAGGAGGACCGTGAGGTCTGTGGGAACTCTCGCCACGTTTTCAGAAGGAGTGGGAGCCGTGGACTGTGGCTCGACGCACTCCTCAGGGCTCCCTCAGCGTGGGCGATGCTCAGGGGAGTGGAGAACAGCTCAGTGAGAGCAGGGACCGAGCTTGCGGGGAGCGGGTCAGGCGCCGAGTTGCCGTTGCTCCTGAGTTTGCTGAGTTTCCGACTGTGGCGGTAGTTCGTGTGTCTGGAGGTTAGCCAGCAGTCGTCAGTCAGATGGGAGAAATGGGGCTTGTCTGCATTTCCGCTCTGGAGGGAAGCACTGTTAATATTCTGATACGTTATTCCAGGCGTTTTTCTTTTGCCTCGAGACGTATGAATTGTAGACACTTTTCCACAAACGTGCCTCGCACATGCTTCGCAGTGTCTGCTTGAGGCCGGGAAGGTGGCTCTCCGGAGCACGTGAGGGCACTGATGTCCCTGCCCCACAGCTGGGGCTGAGGAGCCGATGCCTGCTCATGCGTGGCAGGGTCCACCCGCCAGTGCGGCTGTGAGCCTCTTCCTACTGCAACCTCACACAGGGTTCTAATGCCGCGTTTGTGGTGTACAGAGGAGCTGGCGCCTATTGCATAGACATGCATTGAGCATTTATGCTGTGGCTGCTGTGGACCGGGCACAGTCCAGTGTTAATCAGGGCAAGCAAACCAAAGAGATTGTTTATAACTGCCTTAAAGTGGCCGTCCAGACACCCTGGATCCATCCCCCAACCCCCTACAGTGCCACCGGTCTGCAGTGCGCTGCTGTGCTGCCAGGCTCACCAGAGCAGCCTCCAGTGTGCAGTGCCGTGTCACCGGGGAGGCACTGCTCACTCCTGCAGTGCAGGACGCGCCACCAGGCCCAGGGCCCCATCCTGAGCTGTGGGAACGCGGTCCTGCGCAGGCTCCCGCAGCCTCCAAGTGTGCAGTGCCGTGTCACCGGGAAGGCACTGCTCACTCCTGCAGTGCAGGACGCGCCACCAGGCCCAGGGCCCCATCCTGAGCTGTGGGAACGCGGTCCTGCGCAGGCTCCCGCAGCCTCCAAGTGTGCAGTGCCGTGTCACCGGGAAGGCACTGCTCACTCCTGCAGTGCAGGACGCGCCACCAGGCCCAGGGCCCCATCCTGAGCTGTGGGAACGCGGTCCTGCGCAGGCTCCCGCAGCCTCCAAGTGTGCAGTGCCGTGTCACCAGGAAGGCACTGCTCACTCCTGCAGTGCAGGACGCGCCACCAGGCCCAGGGCCCCATCCTGAGCTGTGGGAACGCGGTCCTGCGCAGGCTCCCGCCGGTCCTCTGCTGGGAGACCCTCGCAGGGAGAGAGGGAACAGGAAGTTCCACAGACACCCTGTGTCTCTCCACTCTGGGGAACACTGAGGGGCAGGCCTCTTCAAGGGGGGAGGACATACTGCATAGCAGCCAGCAGCTTGTGTTGTCACACCGGGAGGGCCCACCCCGCCGGGGAGACCCTGCTGGAGGCTGCAGTCTGTGGGGTCCCAGCTTGGGAGACAGGAAAGGCAGCGGCAAACACTGTCCACGTCATGGACTGTCTTCTAGCTGGTTGGTCAGCTGAAGCTAAAAGTGGGCTTTGTTCAGTTCCGTCCTGCAAGGGACTTGTTTGCTTGTGTTGCAGTAGAGCAGTTGGCTGTCCAAACGAGTCCCAAGTGCCCCACTGCAGGAGTGGGCTGGGCTGGGCCGGGCTGGGCTGGGCTGGAGTGAGTGGTGCCCCCACAAGCCCTTGCCTTGCCCGCGGCGGGAGGTTTGTCGAATGCAAGATCTGGGGTCTCCAGGGCTGGGCTGTGTCTGGGAGGGTCCGGGTCAGACTCTCTGAAGGTCATCGGTAGATGAGGAAGCATTTCCTCATCTGCCTCGTATGTGTGTGCCGTGTTAGTGTGTTTACATTTTTTTTTTTTTTTTTTTTTTTTTTTTTTTTTTTTTTTTTTTTACAGGCAGAGTGGACAGTGAGAGAGAGAGACAGAGAGAAAGGTCTTCCTTTGCCGTTGGTTCACCCTCCAATGGCCGCCGCTGCAGCCGGCGCACCGCGCTGATCCTGGCAGGAGCCAGGAGACAAGTGCTTTTCCTGGTCTCCCATGGGGTGCAGGGCCCAAGCACCTGGGCCGTCCTCCACTGCACTCCCTGGCCATAGCAGAGAGCTGGCCTGGAAGAGGGGCAACCGGGACAGAATCCGGCGCCCCAACCGGGACTAGAACCCGGTGTGCCGGCGCCGCAAGGTGGAGGATTAGCCTATTGAGCCACGGCGCCGGCCTGTTTACATTTTTTACAATAAGGAGTGATTTATTTATTTGAAAGGCAGAGTCACAGAGGGGGAGGGGGAGGGAGGGCTCTTCCATCTGCTGGTTCACTCCCCGGATGGCCACAACAGCCAGGGCTGTCCCAGGCCTGGGTTATTAGTGTACGGAAGCTCTCTCTGCACTAAATCAGTTCATTAAAGAAGGGAGCAGTAAGATGAAGACTTGGGGATATCAAAGCTATGACATCAGGAAAGGTCGACATTCCTTTCAGCACTCGGAACCTGGAAATCAAAAGGCAGGGGGAGCCCCAGCGAGTGAGTGCGAAACCCGGCTCTGCCTGCTTTTCTGCTGGCGTCTCGCACCTGCAGAAGGCACTGGCAGATCGTGGGCATCCGCCCGCCGTGCTGTGAAAGCAGCCGGTGCCGGCAGAGGAAGCGCAGGCGTGAGGCCTGGGGGCCCGATCTGCTTTGGGAAGTTTTGAGTTCACCAGTCCAGAGGAGCCTTTCTCAGAGAGAGGCCGTAAGGGTCAGAGGAGAGGGTGCAGACAGACAGGGAGGCAGCCCCCGGTGCAGCAGGCTGGCCTCTGAGCCCGCGCTGTTCCTCCACGTCTGCTCGGTCTGGCCAGGCCGGGCTCCGTTTCCAAGGGTTGCTTTGTCCCATGACTGTTCCCACTGAGAACACGAGGTTATCTCCCAGCATCATTGCAAAATGGTGGGTTCACCGGGAGCACCGTTGCTTTTCCTTCTTTCAACTGTTGAGTAATTTTAACTTGATCCAGCTGGAACTTTGCCTTTGAGAACATCACTGAGGTAGGAATTCCAAGCAGGGACGATCGAGTAATTTAAATGTGGGTATAAAGGTTCTCGTTCACTGCTTCCGTGTGATTGGAATCACATTTATTTGCGCCAGCGGCTTTGCGCTTTGGGCAGGTGGCATGCTGCGGGCGCGTGCACACGGGGCCTTCCCTGTGCTGTGGGACAGCAACAGCCAGACTGATGGAAGTGTGTGTTCTCTGTCTCTGTGTGGCTGAAAGGGGAGGATTTTATCGCAAGTTTCTTGCTTCTCATAAAATGACATAAAATTCATAGCACTGTTGTGAGCCAGTGAAAGGGATAAAATACAGGGAAAATTCAAAATACCATTGACCCTAAATCCTGTCCATCTGCCTTCTTGCGGCTGCCAAGCCCAACCAGCCCGTCCCTCTCGTGGCTCCTCTCCTCTCAACCGCCCCTACCCTGCTATTGCCTTCTGTGCCCCTCCCTGCTGATGGATGGTTTCCTTCAGAAGTCTCTAACAGGTCCTGACCACTGCAACGCAGGCTCCCTGGGGTCCATGCCCCACTGCCTGGACTGTGCCGTTCCCCTCGGTCATCTCAGTAGGCAGAACTGTGCCGGTGCTAGGACAGGGGTTCACGTAGCGAGCTGTCCCCTTTTCTTTTGACCAGTCAGGGTCTCACGTGGCCGTTAGTGCCCTGCTGAAGGCCACTGGCTCCCGGAGGCCTTCTTGGTGGCTCCAGCGCCAGAGATGCTTGGCCTCCTGGGGTCCTGCACGCACTGATACGAATTATGATCCAGTCTGGGGGGTCACATCCCCTGGTGTGGCTGTTCCCCACCCCACTCCACTGCCACGCAGCCGTCTCTGCCTCTCCAGGAGCCCTTTCTGAGGTTCTCACACGGAGGGCCAGCTGGGGGGTTGCTCCTCTCACTGCCCAGACTCGCTTGGTTATTCACTACCACGGTGTTCTTTTTCAAGTCTGTGGTGCTCTGGTCCCTCACGTGTTTCTGCAGTGACACTGACGCCAGGCTGGAGCCTGGGTGGGTTGCATTCACCATTTTCACCGTGTGAAAATCAGCAGTGCGAGCCTGTCACCACACGCACACGAGATTTCACTGCAGCGGGATCGTAGGAAGGGGGTCGTCATGCGTGTGCTGTCCTTCTGAAGGCTGCAGCGGGATCGTAGGCAGGGGTCGTCATGCGTGTGCTGTCCTTCTGAAGGCTGCAGCGGGATCGTAGGCAAGGGTCGTCATGCGTGTGCTGTCCTTCTGAAGGCTGCAGCGGGATCGTAGGCAGGGGTGGTCATGCGTGTGCTGTCCTTCTGAAGGCTGCAGCGGGATCGTAGGCAGGGGTCGTCCTTCTGAAGGGAAGGCAGCGTGGGTCCTGTTGGAACGCGGCCGTGTGCTCCTACATGGGTTTTGATGATGTCATCAGAAGACAAACGATTTGCAGGGGAAAACAAAAACAAAAACAAAAACAAAAAACCCAGCCAAACAGCGAGCCAGTTCCTCCCTTATTTGGACTCACCTAACTGTTGCCAAGTTAGTTTTCGTGTGTGTGTGTGTATGTGTGTGTTTGGTTCTTAAGTCAATGGTAAAAAAGTTTAGTTTTAAGAGTTTTCTGTGTGTAGTAGGTTTACCAGAAATGTGACTACACAGAAGTTTTCCATGTGTGCCTTTAATTTTAATCCAGTGTGAGTCTGATTTTATTCTGTATACTCGAAGATGAGAAATTACAAGTGCACTGCAGCTTAAACGTTTCAAGGGAGATAAAACTATGCGTGTGTACACTGATCTCTACTCTGTTTCTAGGGAGATATTGTGGCATAAAATTCACCATCTGGGGTGCATTTCTCCTTGCCCAGTTGACCTGCTAATAAATGGCATTTTCCCTGAATAGAAATCCTTCATTTTGTAATAATTATTGTAGATTTTTGCTTGCTTCATCTTACACTCACCTGGTAACTTTGCAAATCAAAAGAAATCTTATGATGGAAGGAAGGATCGCAACTGAAGGATGGAAACAGAAGTTGGAAGGAATATTCTTTAGATTTCCTTGGAATGAAAGTTAGCACATGTATTATTACCATTTTTCTCCTAGGCCGCATTAACTCTATCTGATGAAAGCAGAAACTGTTGGCTCATTCTAAAAAAGAAGGTAGAGAACAAGCTAAAAGACAAGTAGAAGCAAATATACCATACCAGTCGATAGACCAAGTGGGCATATTTGGAAAGGAAGAGAGAAATGGGTAACTAGCCATTTTGTTTAATGTTTAATGTGTTGCATCAACTTCAGACTTTCTACTCAAGGAACAGTGTCCGGTTATTTTTGTCCAAACAGGAATTGACACAACTGTTGAAATCTCGCATTGCTTCTCATTGGTTATCAGACTGTGCAGTCATGTCATAAATATTTAAAAGGCAAAGAATTCTTCACTCTGGCTTGATTTCTGATCTGGTTTTTTAGTCTTACGTGTAGAATAATGCCTGGTTGATACATCCTCTGGCAGAACAGGTGGTTTGGGAATGCATCTTTACCCCTTTGCTGCTTTGTGGAAGATCGGCAGGAACGTCCGCCTGGAGGTCGCCGGGCAGCCTTGGCTGACTCAGCACTCTGCCGGAGGCGTGTGTGCAGCAGGGAGCTCCAGCTTCCTGGGGTCCTCACCTGGCACCTGCCGCCTGGAGGTGTGTGTCATGGGGCAACACACCGCTCCATGGAACAGCCTGACCCCGTTACAGTGCCGTTGTGTTGTATGGCTTGGAGTTTGATTCACAACCTTGAAAAATGAACATTTCTGAAATGCTAGTCCGCCAGCCCACAGAACCCTGATAGGGGATGACACTGACCAGGTGAAATATTCAGTGAGTGAGCATTTTGTTGCATAAAATTCAAAACTCTGAACGCAAACAGAAATTGGTGTAACCAATGTTTAATCCAAATGGACAAGAGTAAACGGATTTAGCCTCTCTCTCTCTCTCTCTCTTTTTTTGAAAGAGCTGACGCAAGTTGGAGAGAGGGAGGTGTTGGGGCAAGGTGGGGTGGCTATTGGCTGTCCTCGCCCCCGCCCCTGGTCTTTAAACGACTGCTGGCCCTCCTGGGGTTCACCTAAGTCAGCTCTGAGGAACCAGCCTCCCCCAGCCATCGGGGAAGACGGCGCAGGACTGCAGATGAGCAAGGTACAGCCGCTGTCCAGGAAGGGTTGCTGCGTGCTGGGCTCTGGCCCTCTCTCCGCGTGCTGTGTGCTTGTTACAGGGTGAACCGTTTGGAGGCACCGGCTGGTAACTCCTTTTCTAATTTAGACAAGATGGATTCCATACAGTGTGGAACACTGAATTCACAGGAGGCTGGCTGCAGATTTCTTCTGCATATAAGTTTAGATTTGGGGGTAGAACTAGCACAGTGGATAATGGGAGAAGGACAGATTTCAAAATGGCAGAGGATGTGTGTATTTGCCTATCTCTTCTGGTTAGCCACTGAATATTGTGAATAATTACTGTAATTTATTTTAGGAAATGTAAAAAGTTTTAGAAGGTACATTCTCAACAGTATACCATTAAGGATTTTTCTTAATCCTTAGGCACTGCTCACTTGGTTTCATTGTCAAAGCCAAATTTGTCTTTCTGAGGTACGTTTTGGATGTAGATTTTTTTAAAAATTTTTTTTAAAGATTTATTTTATTTATTTGAACGAGTTACAGAGAGAGGCAGAGACACAGAGAGAGGTCTTCCATCTGCTGGTTCACTCCCCAGGTGGCCACAATGGCTGGAGCTGTGCTGATCTGAAGCCAGGAGCCAGGAGCTTCTTCCAGGTCTCCCTCATGGGTGCAGGGGCCCAAGGACTTGGGCCATCTTCTACTGCTTTCCCAGGCCATAGCAGAGTTGAATCTGAAGTGGAGCAGCCGAGACTAGAACCAGAGCCCGTATGGGATGCCGGCGCTGCAGGCCAGGGTGTTAACCCGCTGCGCCAGGCGCCGGCCCTGGATGTTGACTTGAATCAGCTGCTTGGGTACAAGGAGACAGGCCTTTCTGAATTGGTGGGCCTAGCTGCTGTTTGGTCAGTGGACAGGCAGCGCTCCTGGGGCTCTCTGCCCCTCACCGAGCTTGCATCTGCAGGATAGGTGGATGGACCGGATGTGAGGGTGGGAAGCCAGCCCCTGGGGGAGCACCTTTCTCTATCTCGATCTCTCTGTCTTTGATGACTGGATATGCATCTTCTCTCTCTCTCTCTCTCAGGTCTGGGGGAGCGTCTTCTCTCTCTGATGACTGGGGGAGCCTCTCTCTCTCATTGAGGTCTGGGGGAGCTTCTCCCACTGAGGTCTGGGGGAGCGTCTTCTCTCTCTCTGAGGTCTGGGGGAGCGTCTTCTCCCACTGAGGTCTGGGGGAGCCTCTCTCTCTCATTGAGGTCTGGGGGAGCGTCTTCTCTCTCTCTGAGGTCTGGGGGAGCGTCTTCTCTCTCTCTGAGGTCTGGGGGAGCGTCCTCTCTCTCTCAGGTCTGGGGGAGCGTCTTCTCTCTCTCAGGTCTGGGGGAGCGTCTTCTCTCTCTCTCTCAGGTCTGGGGGAGCGTCTTCTCTCTCTCTCTCAGGTCTGGGGGAGCGTCTTCTCTCTCTCTCTGAGGTCTGGGGGAGCATCTTCTCTCTCTCAGGTCTGGGGGAGCGTCTTCTCTCTCTCTCAGGTCTGGGGGAGCGTCTTCTCTCTCTCAGGTCTGGGGGAGCGTCTTCTCTCTCTCTGAGGTCTGGGGGAGCCTCTCTCTCTCTCTCTGAGGTCTGGGGCAGCGTCTTCTCTCTCTCTCTGATGACTGGGGGAGCATCTTCTCTCTCTGAGGTCTGGGGGAGCCTCTCTCTCTCTCTCTCAGGTCTGGGGGAGCGTCTTCTCTCTCTGAGGTCTGGGGGAGCGTCTTCTCTCTCTGAGGTCTGGGGGAGCATCTTCTCTCTCTCTGAGGTCTGGGGGAGCCTCTCTCTCTCTCTCTGAGGTCTGGGGGAGCGTCTTCTCTCTCTGAGGTCTGGGGGAGTGTCTTCTCTCTCTCTGAGGTCTGGGGGAGCATCTTCTCTCTCTCTGAGGTCTGGGGGAGTGTCTTCTCTCTCTCTCAGGTCTGGGGGAGCGTCTTCTCTCTCTCAGGTCTGGGGGAGCGTCTTTTCTCTCTCTCAGGTCTGGGGGAGTGTCTTCTCTCTCTCAGGTCTGGGGGAGCGTCTTCTCTCTCTCTGATGACTGGGGGAACCTCTCTCTCTCTCTCTCAGGTCTGGGGGAGCCTCTCTCTCTCTCTCTGAGGTCTGGGGGAGCGTCTTCTCTCTCTGAGGTCTGGGGGAGCGTCTTCTCTCTCTGAGGTCTGGGGGAGCATCTTCTCTCTCTCTGAGGTCTGGGAGAGTGTCTTCTCTCTCTCTGAGGTCTGGGGGAGCGTCCTCTCTCTCTGATGACTGGGGGAGCGTCTTCTCTCTCTCTGAGGTCTGGGGGAGCATCTTCTCTCTCTCTCTGATGACTGGGGGAGCGTCTTCTCTCTCTCTGAGGTCTGGGGGAGTGTCTTCTCTCTCTGAGGTCTGGGGGAGCATCTTCTCTCTCTCTGAGGTCTGGGGGAGTGTCTTCTCTCTCTCTGAGGTCTGGGGGAGCGTCCTCTCTCTCTCTCTGAGGTCTGGGGGAACGTCCTCTCTCTCTGAGGTCTGGGGGAGTGTCTTCTCTCTCTCTGAGGTCTGGGGGAGCGTCCTCTCTCTCTCTCTGAGGTCTGGGGGAGCGTCCTCTCTCTCTCTCTGAGGTCTGGGGGAGTGTCTTCTCTCTCTCTGAGGTCTGGGGGAGCGTCCTCTCTCTCTCTCTGAGGTCTGGGGGAGCGTGTTCTCTCTCTGAGGTCTGGGGGAGCGTCCTCTCTCTCTGATGACTGGGGGAGCATCTTCTCTCTCTGAGGTCTGGGGGAGCCTCTCTCTCTCTCTCTCTGAGGTCTGGGGGAGCGTCTTCTCTCTCTGAGGTCTGGGGGAGTGTCTTCTCTCTCTCTGAGGTCTGGGGGAGCATCTTCTCTCTCTCTGAGGTCTGGGGGAGTGTCTTCTCTCTCTCTCAGGTCTGGGGGAGCGTCTTCTCTCTCTCAGGTCTGGGGGAGCGTCTTCTCTCTCTCAGGTCTGGGGGAGCGTCTTCTCTCTCTCTCTCAGGTCTGGGGGAGCGTCTTCTCTCTCTCTGATGACTGGGGGAGCCTCTCTCTCTCTCTCTCAGGTCTGGGGGAGCCTCTCTCTCTCTCTGAGGTCTGGGGGAGCGTCTTCTCTCTGAGGTCTGGGGGAGCATCTTCTCTCTCTCTGAGGTCTGGGAGAGTGTCTTCTCTCTCTCTGAGGTCTGGGGGAGCGTCCTCTCTCTCTCTCTGATGACTGGGGGAGCGTCTTCTCTCTCTCTGAGGTCTGGGGGAGCGTCCTCTCTCTCTCTCTGATGACTGGGGGAGCGTCTTCTCTCTCTCTGAGGTCTGGGGGAGCGTCCTCTCTCTCTCTCTGATGACTGGGGGAGCGTCTTCTCTCTCTCTGAGGTCTGGGGGAGTGTCTTCTCTCTTGAGGTCTGGGGGAGCGTCTTCTCTCTCTCTGAGGTCTGGGGGAGTGTCTTCTCTCTCTCTGAGGTCTGGGGGAGCGTCCTCTCTCTCTCTCTGAGGTCTGGGGGAGCGTGTTCTCTCTCTGAGGTCTGGGGGAGCGTCCTCTCTCTCTCTCTGATGACTGGGGGAGCGTCTTCTCTCTCTCTGAGGTCTGGGAGAGTGTCTTCTCTCTCTCTCTGAGGTCTGGGGGAGCGTCCTCTCTCTCTCTCTGAGGTCTGGGGGAGCGTCCTCTCTCTCTCTCTGAGGTCTGGGGGAGCGTCTTCTCTCTCTCAGGTCTGGGGGAGCGTCCTCTCTCTCTCTCTGAGGTCTGGGGGAGCGTCCTCTCTCTCTCTCTGATGACTGGGGGAGCATCTTCTCTCTCTGAGGTCTGGGGGAGCCTCTCTCTCTCTCTGAGGTCTGGGAGAGTGTCTTCTCTCTCTCAGGTCTGGGGGAGCGTCTTCTCTCTCTGAGGTCTGGGGGAGCGTCTTCTCTCTCTCTGAGGTCTGGGGGAGCGTCTTCTCTCTCTCTGAGGTCTGGGGGAGCGTCTTCTCTCTCTCTGAGGTCTGGGGGAGCGTCTTCTCTCTCTCTGAGGTCTGGGGGAGCGTCTTCTCTCTCTGAGGTCTGGGGGAGCATCTTCTCTCTCTCTGATGACTGGGGGAGTGTCTTCTCTCTCTCTGAGGTCTGGGGGAGCATCTTCTCTCTCTCTGATGACTGGGGGAGCGTCTTCTCTCTCTCTGAGGTCTGGGGGAGCGTCTTCTCTCTCTCTGAGGTCTGGGGGAGCGTCTTCTCTCTCTCTGAGGTCTGGGGGAGCGTCTTCTCTCTCTCTGAGGTCTGGGGGAGCGTCTTCTCTCTCTGAGGTCTGGGGGAGCATCTTCTCTCTCTCTGATGACTGGGGGAGTGTCTTCTCTCTCTCTGAGGTCTGGGGGAGCATCTTCTCTCTGAGGTCTGGGGGAGCCTCTCTCTCTCTGATGACTGGGGGAGCGTGTTCCCTCTCCCCTCTCCCTCAGGTCAGCGTTTGCTGAGCCAGGGTGGGGCGGGCACAGCTTGTGCTGAGTGGCTCAGGGATCTTCTGCTTGCCCACTTGGATCTCTTCCTCTGAGGCTGAATAAGGGGAATTGGAATGCATGGGATGTTGAATAGCTGCGGTGTGGACACGAGGCGGCAGCTGCTTGGGGCATCTGCCTGTCCATTCATCAGTGTGACAGCACTGGGTGCCCATGGCCAGCGCCCGCACACACCCAGGAGGAGTTCGCCTCTACTCCTCCAGAAAACTTGTGGACATCACCAGAAGTCACATGTCTTTTTTTTCTTCTTTTTTTTTAATACAGATTTTAATTATTTATTTGAAAGTCTCAGATAGGGAGAGAGAGATTGATTGATCTTCCATCTGCTGGTTTACTCCACACGCAGCTGCAACAGCTAGAGCTGGGCCAGGCTGAAACAAGAAGCTTGGTGCTGTATGCAGGTCCCCACATGGTGCAGGGCTCAGCACTTGGGCCATCTGCTGCTGCTTTCCCAGGAGCACTAGCAGGGAGCTGGGTGGGAAGAGGAGCAGCCGGGACTCAAACTGGTGCCCAAGTGGGATGCCAGCACTGCAGGTGGTGACTTCACCCACTGCAGCACGGCACGTTTCACCAGCTCACTGGCCACTCCCTACCCAGCAAGTTGACACCTAAAATTAACCCTTGTGTTACAAAAGGTCTCAAAAAGTTCATGGAAATGCAGATTAGGAAGAACTGTGAGGGCCACAGTTTGGCACAGTGGCTGAGACACCTCTTGGGAGTCCTGCGTCCCTCACTGGGGAGCTGAGATCGGAGTCCAGCTTCCTGCTGATGCCCACTGTGCACGGCAGCTGTGAGGCTCGGTGCTTGAGCCATTGCCACCCATGTGGTAGACCTACATCGAGCCCCTGGCTCTGGCCTGGCCTGGCCTGTCCATAGCTGTTGTGGGCATGTAGGGAGCAAACCAGTAGATTGGAGAGATCTCTCTCTCTAATTCTTCCTCAATCTTCCTCTGCCCTTCTAATAAATAAGATTTTTAAATAAAAAAATTGTGCATGGATTTCAAAATTGTTTTTCTGACAATAAATCTGTGCTTTAAGAAGTTGACTGGGGCCGGTGCTGCGGCAGAGCAGGTTAAGCTTCTGCCGTGGTGATGCATCCCAGATGAGTCTTGGCTGCTCTTCCAGTCTAGCTCTCTGCTAATGGCCTAGGAAGGCAGTGGAAGGTAGCCCGGATGCTTGGGCCCCTGTACCAGTGCAGGAGACCCCAAAGAAACTCCTGGTTCCTGGCTCTGGATCAGTCCAGCTCCAGCCATTGTGGCCATTTAGGGGGTGAACCAGTGGGTGGAAGACCTCTGTCTGTCTATCCCTCTCTCTCTATCTCTGCCTCTCAAATAAATAAATAAATAAATATTTAAAAAAGAAAACTTTATTGGGCCAACACTGTGGTGTAGCAGGTTAAGCTGCCATCTGCAGTGCTGGCGTCCCATATGGGTGCCAGTTCAAGTCCTGGGTGCTCCGTTTCGGATCCATCTCCCTGCTAATGCACCTGAGAAATCAACGGAGGATGGCCCAGGTCATTGGGCCTTTGCACCCATGTGGGAGATCTAGAAGAAGTTCCTGGCTCCTCGCTTCAGCCTGACCCAGCCCTGGCAGTTGGAACCATTTGGGGAGTGAACCAGTGGATGGAAGATCTCTCTCTCTCTCTCTCTGTCTCTCCTTGTCTCTCTGTAATTCTGCTTTTCTTGAAAAAAGAAAAAACTTTATTATTATTTATTTCAAAGACAGAAATCTTCCATCTGTTAGTTCAAACCCCCCCGTACCCATGACGGCCAGGGATGGGCCAGGCCAAAGCTAGGAACTCAATCCACGTCTCCCACTTGGGTGGTGGTGACCCAAATACTTTTGCCTTGACCTGCTGCCTCCTAGGGTCCTCATTAACCAGAAGCTACAAGTGGGAGTACAGTTGGGAATCAAACCTAGGCACTGCCATGTGAGAGGCAGCATCCCATGAGGCATCTGAACCGCCATGCCAAACACCTGCCCCCAAACTTAAAACTATTTAATTCCAGTTTCCCATGAGCCTAGTGATGTTTTGAGAATAGGTTGGAAGGGGGCTTAGGACTCCGCTTTGAGGCAGTCAGGCAGTCAGACCTCGTTGGAGCGATACTTAAGGAAAACAGCAGCCTTGCCAACAGACCAAAGTGCTTGAGAATTCCTAGAAGCCAGAAAGTGGGTGGGCAGCTGAGAAGGAGGGTGCTCGCTCCTGGGGAGCCAGCAGCTGGCAGGGCACGAGCACTGCAGTGAGGGGCTGGCAGGGGCTGGCCCTGGGGCGCCAGCCTCTGTGTGGGCTGCGCTTTTGCCCAAGGAGAAAGCCAGGACCCAGCCTGCAAAGAGCCTGGGAGGGACTGTGGATAAGCAGGGCCTGGCAGCAGACGGGTGGAGCAAGTGGGCATGGAGCTCTGCCCAGAGGGGAGTTGGGGAAGTCTCCTCTCCTGGACAGCGGCTGCGGTCCCCCAGGGTGCACCTCACAGGTGCGCTGCACGGGGGCCACTCACACGGGTCCTCACTGATGGCGGCTGAGGTCCCCCAGGGTGCACCTCACAGGTGCGCTGCACGGGGGCCACTCACACGGGTCCTCACTGATGGCGGCTGAGGTCCCCCAGGGTGCACCTCACAGGTGCGCTGCACGGGGGCCACTCACACGGGTCCTCACTGATGGCGGCTGAGGTCCCCCAGGGTGCACCTCACAGGTGCGCTGCACGGGGGCCACTCACACGGGTCCTCACTGATGGCGGCTGAGGTCCCCCAGGGTGCACCTCACAGGTGCGCTGCACGGGGGCCACTCACACGGGTCCTCACTGATGGCGGCTGAGGTCCCCCAGGGTGCACCTCACAGGTGCGCTGCACGGGGGCCACTCACACGGGTCCTCACTGATGGCGGCTGAGGTCCCCCAGGGTGCACCTCACAGGTGCGCTGCACGGGGGCCACTCACACGGGTCCTCACTGATAGCGGCTGAGGTCCCCCAGGGTGCACCTCACAGGTGCGCTGCACGGGGGCCACTCAGGGGTCCTCACTGATGGCGGCTGAGGTCCCCCAGGGTGCACCTCACAGGTGCGCTGCACGGGGGCCACTCACACGGGTCCTCACTGATGGCGGCTGAGGTCCCCCAGGGTGCACCTCACAGGTGCGCTGAACAGGGACCACTCAGGGGTCCTCACTGATGGCGGCTGAGGTCCCCCAGGGTGCACCTCACAGGTGCGCTGAACAGGGACCACTCAGGGGTCCTCACTGATGGCGGCTGAGGTCCCCCAGGGTGCACCTCACAGGTGCGCTGAACAGGGACCACTCAGGGGTCCTCACTGATGGCGGCTGAGGTCCCCCCAGGTGCACCTCACAGGTGCGCTGAACAGGGACCACTCAGGGGTCCTCACTGATGGCGGCTGAGGTCCCCCAGGGTGCACCTCACAGGTGCGCTGAACAGGGACCACTCAGGGGTCCTCACTGATGGCGGCTGAGGTCCCCCCAGGTGCACCTCACAGGTGCGCTGAACAGGGACCACTCAGGGGTCCTCACTGATGGCGGCTGAGGTCCCCCCAGGTGCACCTCACAGGTGCGCTGAACAGGGGCCACTCAGGGGTCCTCACTGTCCTGCTCAGCAGGGAAGATCCCAAGAAGAACCAGCGTGACAGAGGGACAACTTCTGAAGACCTGCAGCCTTGTCCTCAGAAAAAGTCGAGAGGACATTGCTTATGTGAAGTGAACACGCAGGTGTGCCATGAAAAAGAGGACGGATAAGGACACGCAGTTAGGAGTTCAAGACGTGACTGGGGAAGGCGTGCGAGAGCAGGATGGAAATGACTGCAGGTGAGGTTGTGACCTGGTTGTCCTGGAGGGGAAACATCCCCAGACACTGCACAGGGACGCAAAGGAGGGAACCGCAGGCAGTGGGGTCCCACGTGGAGCACAGGCGAGGCGGGCAGCCGGCGTCAGCCTTCCCCTGCGGCCGGGGGGCTGGTTGGCCGGGGAAGTGGTCTGTGCACTGCTTCCGCACGACCGCCAAGTCGGGCAGTCAGCCGTCTGTAGGAGAAGCCTGGCAGTGTGGGTGAGGAAGCTCGGTGCTGGCCAGTCAAGCTGGGAAGAAACCGATGCCGGGGGCAGCTACTCCCCCTGCACCTGCAGCCCGCGCACATGTCAGAGAAGCTGACAGAAGTCTGACGCCCTGCAGGAGTCTTCAGCAGGAACCAGAGTCCAGAGGGAAATGACTGTGTCTGGGAGTCTGACTCAGCAGAATTCGGAGGCAAAGCAGCTGCCAGCATGAAGCAGCTCGGACAGTCTTTACAAGCAGGCGCACCGTGCGAGAAAATTACTCTGGGAGGTATTTTAGCAGAATCGAAAAGGGAAGAAGGCAGGAAGACTGGCTGGGTACCTTGCTGGAGCTGAGCGGGGTCTGGGGTCAGAGGGAAGCGACGGGGAAATCGGCTCCATGCGTGGGAACACCGGGTTCCGTGTCACTTAGGATGGCATCCATCGAGTACGCGTTCTGTTCTAGGAGCTCTGCTTACACGCCCACAGTGCCATGAGTGCTGGTCGTCAGTCTAGTGTGTTCAGGAAGGACCTACAAACTGTGACAGACTTAATGGTTACAGAACAGGAGGAGAACCTGGTTCTTGGGCCTGTAAAGTGTCTCATTAACTGAAATGACCCGCGTGTGAGAAGGAAGCGCAGGGAGCAGCCTGCCACCTTCCTGCCTGCACAGCTGCCAGTGTGCAGCCGGGCACGCCAAGGCGCTGGCCTGGCTGAGGAGCGGCTGTGGTGGGGAAGGGGACGGCGGGCGCCGCGTCCGCTGGGAGCCTGCAGGCCTTCGGGCTTGGACTGCCTCGTGTTGGGGATCAGATGGCCTTCGTTCTGCTGGAAGCACTAGGCCTTTTCCGAGTCCTGAGAACTGCTGTTCGTCGGTTCGGGCGGTTCTGCGTCTCCCGTCCTCCCACTGGAACCGCTACTCGGGCAGGTGGAGCTCCTGTCTTGATTTCTCCTTCATTTTCTTCCTTCTACCTCTCTGCTCGCACTTGAGTGACTCCGTGGATGTGTCTTCCAGTTCCACGATTTCCCCTTCAGCCGATTTTTCTTTATTTGAATGCCTGCGTTTTTTATTTTTACGAGTTCTGCTTTTGGATCTTTTCCAAGTTGGCCTTTGCTTTCACAGTGTGCTTATTCTGTGGAGGTGGTTTTCTTGTTTTGTATTATCTTGTATTTTTGTCATGTCAATTGAAGAGTCCCCCACTACCTGTAGTTCCGTGGATGTGCCCTGCTGACACCGGTCCCAGGGAGTTCCTGTGTGTTCTGCGATTTTGCACTGCAGGGCTTCCCCGTGTCTCGAGCCTGCGCCAGTGGGCAGGTGTGCTGGACCACACAGGCATTCGCGTGTCGTGGTTTTGTGTTTGTCAGGGGATTTGTGCATTTTCCAAGTTCTGGAGCCATTTTTGATACTTTGCTCAGGGATTCCTATCCAGTGAGTGGGACACACTTCAGAATCATGTTTTTCAAGAATGATGGTGTCACCCCCAATGCAGTGGCCCAACAATAATTGAATGAACCTAATTAAAAATTTCAGAAGAAATCCTATCAATGGGAAATGGGTTCTTAGCATTTTGAAAAAACACAAACACAATGCTAACCCACCCCATTTTTCTTTACAGCTGGGAAAAGGTGTCCAAAAACGTTAAGTGACTTGGGCTGAGACACAGTGGATTCCAGGCAGAGCAGTGCCCCTGCTGGGGTCCTTGCTGGTAACTGCATGGTAGCTCCGTGCAGATGCCGGTGGCGAGGCAGACCTGCGCTTTGTCTCTCCCCCTTCTTGACGGGGCACCGTTCTCTGTGCCGTGCAGTCAGAGCAGTGCTCTTCTCTCCAGTTCTCTCCGTAGAGACCCTGGAGGACTCTGCCTTGGCAGAATCTGGCTCGGCGGCTCAGTGCTGTCTCCCTTGGTATCACACCCTCGCTTGCAGGTGAGCCTGCCGCCTGACTGTGCCCCCTCCCCCCCCCCGCCGTCCCTCGCAGAGCACCGCCGTGTTCACTGCACACAGGCACTCCGTCAGGATCCTCTGGTTGGGAAGTATTAGCAATTGCTCTTGCATTGTTTCTTTTCTGTACTGGGTAACAGAACTTTCCAAGACTCGTGGGAAGTCTTCAGGAGTTCGTGCCCTTTGCGTGTCTTCCAGGAAACGCACACAAAGCGGTGATTCATAGTCACTTATATAATTTAAAGAACATTATGATGTGTATTTTGTGTTCTGTTTGCAGAACAGCGTGTTCTGAACCTCGGCGCAGAGCAGGAGAGCCTGGGGCTGACGGCACGTTACACTGTTTACGCTGAAGGAGCCCGTGTGCGGACAGGAAAGCACTGACTGTTCACATGGATCCCATGGAGCTGAGAAGTGTCAGCAGCGCCCCTGATGCTGAGCGCACCGGAGGAGAACGTGGGCAGGATGGCTGCAGCTGGACGGGAAACGCAGCAAAGGCGGCAGTGAACGGGTAAGCGGTTAAAAAGAACAGGCTCCAGGGCTGGCGCTGTGGCTCACGTGGTTAATCCTCCACCTGCGGCGCCGGCATCCCATATGGGCGCCGGGTTCTAGTCCCAGCGGCTCCTCTTCCAGGCCAGCTCTCTGCTGTGGCCTCGGAGGGCAGTGGAGGATGGCCCAGTGCTTGGGCCCTGCGCCCCATGGGAGACCAGGAAGAAGCACCTGGCTCCTGGCTTTGGATCTGCACAGCGCTGGCCGTATAGCAGCCATTTAGGGGGTAAACCAATGGAAGGAAGACCTTTCTCTCTGTCTCTCTCTCTCTCACTGTCTATAACTGTACCTGCCAAAAAAAAAAAAAAAAAAAAAAAAAAAACCAGGTTCCACAGGAAGATGAGACAGGTTTGTGAGCATGGAGCACAAGGGTTTTCTTGGGAATAAGTGGGTTTATTGCAGGTAAATTAGAGATAACAAAGACTTTGATGTTACCATACCACGTCCCTGACCCTGAAATAAAGCAACAATGACTGTGTTCCATGCACCTGATTTACAGTGGAATTCACCACGTCCTTGTCCCTGTTCACAGTGTGAGCAGCTTTAATGACATTAGCCTGTCACTGCTTTTCCCTTTGTACTGTCTCAGATTTCTCTTCCTGTGCCTGCCCTTTTGAATGTTGCTGTGTCTCAGGGTTCATTCCAAGAAAGCTCAACCCTCCTGCCATCACCCTCTGCATATCCACCTTGTCCTCAGCCTGTTGAGCTTCCCAGCCGCGTGTGAGATCACTGTCCTGCTGTCCACTCCGTGTGCACCATCCTAACCATGTGTGACATCACTGTCCAGCTGTCCATCCCACGTGCAGCCTTCTAACCACGTGTGACATCACTGTCCAGCTGTCCACTCCATGTGCAGCCTTCTAACCACATGTGACATCACTGTCCAGCTGTCCACTCTGTGTTCAGCCTTCTAACCACGTGTGACATCACTGTCCTGCTGTCCACTCCATATACAGCATCCTAACCACATGTGACATCACTGTCCAGCTGTCCACCCCGTGTGCAGCATCCTAACCACGTGTGACATCACTGTCCAGCTGTCCACTCCACGTGCAGCCTTCTAACCACATGTGACATCACTGTCCAGCTGTCCACTCTGTGTTCAGCCTTCTAACCACGTGTGACATCACTGTCCTGCTGTCCACTCCATATACAGCATCCTAACCACATGTGACATCACTGTCCAGCTGTCCACCCCGTGTGCAGCATCCTAACCACGTGTGACATCACTGTCCTGCTGTCCACTCTGTGTGCAGCCTTCTAACCACGTGTGACATCACTGTCCAGCTGTCTCCTCCATGTGCAGCCTTCTAACCACGTGTGACATCACTGTTCTGCTGTCCATTCCGTGTGCTGCATCCTAACCACGTGTGACATCACTGTCCGGCTGTCTATTCCACATACAGTATCCCAGCCAGGTGTGAGATCACTGTCCTGTCCACCCCGTGTGCAGCCTTCTAACCACGTGTGACATCACTGTCCAGCTGTCTCCTCCATGTGCAGCGTGCTAACCTTATCTGAGATCACTGTCCAGCTGTCTGCTGCACGTGCAGCCTTCTAACCACGTGTGACATCACTGTCCAGCTGTCCACTCCATGTTCAACCTTCTAACCACGTGTGACGTCACTGTCCGGCTGTCCACTCCGCGTGCAGCATCCTAACCTCATGTGGCATCACTGTACCCATAGTTGATACGATGGCCAGCTCTCTACTCCACGTGCAGCTTTTCAGCCATGTTTGAGATCGCTGTGTCCATCTGGCTGTTCCACGTCTCTGGTGGACAGCTGTGTCTGCTCGGCCTCCTTTATGAAGCCAACTTGTCCTGCCGAGTCTTGAGCTCCCGACTTCGCCTTTTCCCTGCTCCTGCTCTCGTAACCCCGCCTTGGGGAAGCCCGTGACCATCATCACCACCCCGCCCATAGTCCACGCAGCCACTGTCAGACACGTCCAGCCGCTTCTGCCTCGTCAGCTGTCAGATGCACCCCCTGCTCTGCGTCCGCCAGCACGCTCCTCCCCGTACCAGAGCGCGGCCCTGATGGCCCGTGAGAGTGACCTGTTGGCGCTGCACCCTGGAGAAGGCCCTGTGTGACTCCACAGCAGGGCACACCAGTGCCGCCTGGCGTGCGGGCCCTCGTGCTCTGCCCCTGCCCGCCCTTCCCGTCTCTGTGCCTCGTGCCTTCCCTCACTCCCCTCCATGTGCCAGTGTCCCCCATTCTCCTTCTCCTTCAGCGTGAGGGCTGCTGGGAAGCCCTGCTCAGGCGTCCCTGCCCGCCCCCCTCTGCTGCGCCCCTCCCTGTTCAGCTGTGCGTCGCCAGAGCATGAGCCCTGCACCCCCGTTAGTGGTCCCCACTGCTGGGCAGAGTAGCCACAAGACAGTTGTCCAGTAAGCCCGTCAGTCTCCCACAAGACAGCGCGTACCCCGGATCGTGGGTGACTAGAGGCGTTCAAGGGTCCGTGACCAGTGTAGGCCAGACGTGAAGACCCTCCTCAAACCAGGCCTCCCCCTTCCATCCACAGAACCTAGGGCAGGCTGTCAGGGGGCAGCTCTGTTCCCCGGGCAGCTCAGGGACATGACCGCAGGGCTGTGGACAAGAGAGGCCAAGAGAAGTGGACGGGGCTCGTCTGGGCCCTGTGACGCTGGGAGGTGCAGGGACTTGGAGGAGACGTGTTCCCTGAGTGCAGAGTGGCACGCCAGCATCTGCCTCCCTGAGGAGTCCACGAGGCCAGCCGGGGGAGCTGCATCGTCTCCTCCCTCGGCGTCAGCACCCTGGGGCCGTTGGCCCGGACTGAGGCCTTCACTTCTGACAAGGACGCACATGAGGAGGGGCCCTGCCCCGCCCACGTACCGTCCTGGAGGCGCTGGGCGGAGCAGCAGCCTCCTCTGGCTTCCTGGCTGTGCTCT
Source organism: Oryctolagus cuniculus (assembly GCF_964237555.1). NCBI lineage: Eukaryota > Metazoa > Chordata > Mammalia > Lagomorpha > Leporidae > Oryctolagus > Oryctolagus cuniculus. The sequence goes on along the minus strand of NC_091440.1, from coordinate 137,128,498 downwards.
GGGCCTCAGCAGGGACGTGCTTGGAACACCTGCTGCAACACAGGCCTTCCCTCCCAGGTCCGGAGCCGTGTGAAGCATGGGTTTGCTCCTAGCTGGTAGAGCAGCGCTTGCAGTGCAGTTTCCGAGAAATTCAACACCCTGCCCGTTGTCAGCGCGTGCCTGGTTTGGCACGGATACTTACACACCGGGGACCTTTCCCGTGGATTTTATAATCTTGCCATGTTGCAGGCCTGCATATGGACAGGAGAGTGTGTTTACTTGTGAATTCTGAGGTTTAAAATCTACTTGTGGACTAGAGAGAGAGTGAAGCATGGGCCACTCTGCAGTTTAAATTCCTCTTCTAAGTGACATTTTTGTAGTCCGTCACTGGGCCCATTTCAGGCGTGCTTGCGTCCCAGCCTCTCAGCGTCCGGCTGTGAACACCGAGCGCCGGTCGTCGCAGCACAGACCCTCCCAGGAAACCACAGCAGGGGTGCGGGAGGACAGCCGAGGGCCTGATGTGCCCACCGGGGCCACGTGCAGACGTGGGCGTGGCTGGAGCCAGCTTCTCCCTGCCTCCTGGGAGAGCTTGTGGTGCTCTCTGGATCTTTCCACACCAGACACGTTCTGTGCACCTGACATGGCCTGTACACCTCACACTGCTCTGCACATACCTTGTAACACCTTACACTGCTCTGCACGCCTCACACCGCCCTCCACGCCTCACACCGCTCTGCACGCCTCACACCGCCCTCCACACCTCACACCGCTCTGCACGCGCCTCACACCACCCTCCACGCACCTCACACTGCTCTGCACGCCTCACACCACCCTCCACGCCCCTCACACTGCTCTGCACACCTCACACCGCCCTCCACGCCTCACACCGCCCTCCACGCCCCTCACACTGCTCTGCACACCTCACACTGCCCTCCACGCCTCACACCGCCCTGCACGCCTCACACCACTCTCCACACCCCTCACACCACCCTCCATGCCTCACACCGCTCTGCACGCCTCACACCGCCCTCCACACCTCACACTGCTCTGCACGCCTCACACCACCCTCCACGCCCCTCACACTGCTCTGCACACCTCACACCGCTCTGCACGTGCCTCACACCACCCTCCACGCCCCTCACACCACTCTGCACACCTCACACCGCCCTCCACGCCTCACACCGCTCTGCACGCCCCTCACACCACCCTCTACGCCTCACACCGCTCTCCACACCCCTCACACCGCTCTCCACACCCCTCACACCACCCTCCACACCCCTCACACCACCCTGCATGCCTCACACCACCCTCCACGCCTCACACCGCTCTCCACACCCCTCACACCACCCTCCACACCCCTCACACCACCCTGCATGCCTCACACCACCCTCCACGCCTCACACCACTCTGCACGCCTCACACTGCCCTGCACGCCTCACACCGTTCTACATGCCTCACACTGCCCTCCACGCCTCACACCGCCTTCCACGCCTCGTACCGCTCTGCACGCCTCACACCACCCTCTACGCCTCACACTGCCCTGTGCACGCCTCACACCGCCCTCCACACCTCACACTGCTCTGCACACCTCACACCGCCCTCCACGCCTCACACCGCCCTCCACGCCTCACACCACTCTGCATGCCCCTCGCACTGCCCTCCACGCCTCACACCGCTCTGCATGAGCCTTCCACCACTCCCACACACCTCGCATCATCTGTATTCCATGCATCTGGAACCTTACACTGTGTGTGCACCCTACGTCACTCCACCTTCCATTGCACTCTCCGTGAACCTTACACTGTGTGTGCACCCTACGTCACTCCACCTCTGCTCTCTGAGCCTCGCGCATCTCCGTGAACCTTACCGTGTCTGCACACATGAGTGGTCTGTGCACCACACTGCTGTGCCGCCTCACCAGATGATTTTCAGGGTTAATTCCTGCTATGCAAGATAGTTTGCATAGATCTCCTATAATAATTCTTTTCCACTTTTCTTCCAAGGGTTATTTTAATGAAAGTCTTCATTTATTTTCTCTTACTCTCTCATGCAAGAAGCCCCCAGAATTGCAGTTTATCTGGTTAGAAACTTGTGAAAGTGTGCGTACTTGAGAATTCTAAGACAAGTACCTGGGAGCCGCGGGGTACGCTGCTGCGGGACGTGCCCTGCACTGGCCGGCCTCAAACCTGAGGCCCTGGCAGCGTGGCTGGCTCCTGCCTGCCGGAGCTGGGCAACACTGTGACCAAGTGTGCAGCTCCAGCCAGCGCCTGAGTAGACCAGGATCCAGGTGGACAGTGTGCCGTCATCACCTGGAGCCTTTTCAGTCATTACACACACGTGTGCACGCAGAAGCAGCCAGGCACACGCAGCTGAGAGCTGTCGCAGAGCCGCTTCTAGAGGCTTCCGTGCCTGAGTAGATGGAGCCGTGGGAGAGGAGGCACCAGCAGCAGGGCCCTGCCCGGGACCACAGGCCTGGGGCCTGGCACTGGGCCTGCTGCCCACACCTTCTCAGCTGTGGTCACCTCCTCTTCGGAGGAAGGCCCTCAAAGTCCCTCTCACACAGCACATGGGAAGACGCCCCCGGTTCGCAGGCGTTAACTGGAAAATCGCTGCATAGTGAGACCCCGACGAGGGCTAGAGCAGGTTATGCTGCTGTGAGTCCCGACTGATGGCTCCGCTTCCTGTGCAGCTCCCTGGCCACACCCCCGAGAGAGCAGCAGGTGACGGCCTCCGTGCCGGGCGCCGGGCGCCTGCGCCGACGTGGGAGACTCCGGTGGAGCTCCTGCTTCCGCCTGGCGCAGCCACTGTGGCCTCTGGGGAGTGAACCAGCAGGTGGAAGATAACTCACTCTCTCTGTTGCTCCGCCATTCAAATGAGTAATCTCTGTATCCGGCCTTGGGGCTCTAGCCCGCAACAGACGGCCGCGTCTCCTAGCATGGCGCTCCCTCCCCTCCCGTGTCGGTTCGTAAATGGCACCCGGCCTCGCTCTGAAGGGGACTCCTGGGGAGAGCCGGGAGCCCGTGTGACGCAGAGCGCTGACGGGAGGCCTGTTCCTCTGTGTGTGCAGTCAGCTCGCCCGTGACGGTGCCGAGGGCCAGAAGTTCCTGACGAGTGGGTTTCTGGGCGAGAAGCAGCTGGCGGACTACGGTGACGAACATGTGAGTGGGTCTTGCTTCCACGGGAGGCAGGCCAGGCGGGGGGCGGGTGGGCCTCCGAGGGCAGACCACGTGGCCGGGATTTTCCAGTGTGGTCAGCACATTGTCTGTTTGTCAGGCCTTTGCTGGCACGAGGGCGTACTTTGCTGCTCGCCATATGGCCGCATCAATCATTGATGAACCGTATTTGTGTTTTGGAGAGGGGGCCCTCACCCAGCGTAACCCGCAGCCGCGCCTGCCTGCCGGGCCCGCCGGGGCGGCTCTGCCTGCACGCGGCATGTTGTCACACCTGTGCGCGGCCAGCGCTGCGTTCTGCTGATGCCGCCACTGGGCTCCCGGTGGGGTCCTGCAGCAGGAAGCGCGCGCGGGCCTGAGTGCTCACAGGCACCCTTTCCCCCCAGCACCCGGGGACCACCCCCTTCGGCATGTCCTCCTTCAACCTGAGCAACGCCATCATGGGCAGCGGGATCCTGGGCCTGTCCTACGCCATGGCCAACACGGGGATCGTGCTGTTCATGTAAGTGAGCACGCACGTGCGCAGCACCGTCACTCACGGGAACACGTGTGGTCTGGGGGCGGCTCAGTGAGGACCAGGCAGCAGCCAGCAGGACAGCCAGTGTGCCGGTGCCGGTGCTCGCCAGCCACCCTCACCGCCCGCTGGATGTGTGGGCCCGCTCTGGGCCCAGGGCGGGGTGCTGCGCGAGAGGCACTCACAGTCAGTGGCGTTAGTAGCAAACATGGCTTTCCCAGAAGCAACCTGGGTGTCACCACAGCCTTGGGGAAAACATCTCAGACCTGGCCTCCGAGCCTTGGGTGCCCTGTCCCATCTGTCACGGGGCGCTGGCCTTCTGCCTGCCTGACCAACAGGCCTCTCTGCGTGGACTTAGAACCCTGTCCCCTTCCTGGTCGTCCGGTCACCCCGCCCAGCACACTGCAGCCTCGCCTTTGTGCCGCCTTCTCCGCCCACCTTGTCTGGTCAGCCACCACGTTGTAGTACTTCTGTGTGCTCGTCTGAGTGGTCTGGTGAACACCTGCCACCCTGCAGGCTGAGAGCGCGCGCTGAGCCGTGTCCGCCGCGAGTCACCGTGTCGCCAGGCCCGGCACTGTGCCCGTTTGCCCGGTGCCCCCAGCTTACTGCTACGCGTCTGCACTTTGACCACACCTGTTCCTACTGGTGGCAGCGTCAGGTCGCTGATGGGCAGCCACAAAGGTGTGAGTGCCTGTGCACAGCCTGGAGTGCCCCAGGCCACAGCTGGCACAGTGGAGTTCTTCGCAGGAGTCAAGTCTGGTGTTAGGCAGCCGAGCAAGTGCAGGCCCCAACCCTGGGTGCGGAGCTAGAGAGCGAAGAACCCTCTGAGGAGGCAGCGTTCTGCTGCAGATGCGTGTGCGTTAGATCCGGGGCGCCAGCTTGCACGCGCTCAGCTGTTCGCAGACCGACGGTCAGGACCATAAAGGGGGTGCACTGGGGTTGGGCCGGCTTCACGCAGTGTTCTTGAGCTGAATGGGCTTTGCAGCAGCTCTGCCTTCGAAAGCTCCGTCAGAACGCGTGGTTGTATGACTTGACGCTTACTGGCTGGGTAGGTGTTCACTGACTGATGCATCTGTGTTGTGGCCCTCCCGGACAGGACGCTTTGTCTTTGTCGTCATACGCACCCCGCAGTGCACTGAGGGGGTCATCGCTCGCTGACCCACGCAGGCAGGAGACGGCCTAGAGCGACGAGCCGTGTTCTCGGGAACCTCTGCAGGCCTGTGACTAGGGCAGAGCAGCTGAAGTGCTGTACACAAGGCAGATGCAGCTGTCCCCTTGGTGGACAGCGGGCGGCACCGCGCTCCCGTCTGTGCCACCGCAAGGACATGTTAATACGCAAGTGCCCATGTTTCTCGGAGAGCAGAATCACGCACCGTTCTTTACAGACAGCTACATTCGTGAGGAATATGGAAAAATACACAATTTTTCTGGAAAACAAGAGCGCAGTATCACTAGAGTGGTTATGAAATTCAAAACTCAGGGTCCAAGTGTACATTTGCACCCCTGAATTCGCTGGGAACTGTCAAAAATGAGATCAGTTGACTGGCCATGATTAGTGTGTTCTCGTTACGTAGAGAAAAGGTTTTTAAATTTCAGGTGGAGACGCCTGCTGTTCCCTTCTTGGTTGTGCACACGTGCGTCCCTGCACTCGTGCCTCGGTGCCCTGAGTCTCAGTTCTGGGAAAACAGCCGTCAGTGCGCACACGGGCAGTGCTCACTGCACCCGTCTTTCCGCCCATGACGGAGGACTTCCCCTGCCGCTAGCTTTGTCCGCTGTCTGTCGCACGTGCGACTGCCCGGCTCCGGGTCAGTGGTCACAGCTCACACTGCACAGACCAGGGTGGGGTGGGACGGCTGGCAGGAGTCCTGCAGAGGGACGTGTATGCATGCTGGGTGAGTGGACGCAGGATCTGCTCATTTCGCTTTGCATTTAGCATCTCCGTGATACACAGGGAACTCCAGTAGCCGGCTTGGAATGTGTGTGTTGCAGAACTTCTCGGCTCCCCTCAGGTGCGCTGGTCTGGGAAGTCAGTGCTGAGAAAGACTGGTGTGGTCGTTACCGTGGTGGCCATGGCCGCTCAGGCTGTGGTGGCGCATTTATCATGGACTCCTTGTTTGGCTCCCTGTTCTCCACAGAATCTTGCTGCTCACTGTGGCCATATTATCCCTCTACTCGGTTCACCTGTTGTTGAAGACAGCCAAGGAGGGAGGTACGCTGCCCACGTCCCAGTTCCCTTGGGGTGATGCGCGTCAGGCCCACCCGCCGCCCTGCTCCACCACAGCCACGGCGTCTCTGGTTGGGCTACATGGAAGAGCGAAGGGCACGAGTGAGTCACTGACTCAGGTCCGGCCAGAGAGACTTGGGGTACACGGTAGAAAGACGGCCTCGACTTGCTGCATGTGGCTGAAACAGACGGCGCCACTGCGTGGAGAGCTCTTTTTGTACAAGGCTTGGTTGGTTTTGAGGTTGCGTCTTTGGGGTAATTTTTTCTTTATGATTTTTATTTACACACTTGAGACTTCAGTGTAGAATCAGGTTGTGAGGAATATTGCAGTCATGCAAACAATCACTTATTTATTTATTTATTTGAAAGGCAGAGGTAGAGGCAGAGGTCTTCTACCCGCTGGCTCACTCCACACATGGCTGCAATGCTAGAGCTGGGCTGATCCAAAGCCAACAGCCAGGGGCTTCTTCCGGGTCTCCTGGTGCAGGGGCCCAAGGACTTGGGCCATCTGCTGCTGCTTTCCCAGGCCACAGCAGAGTTAGATTGGAAGTGGAGCTGCTGGGACTCGAACTGGTGCCCATACAGGATGCCAGCACTGCAGGTGGAGGCTTAGCTGACTACGCCACAGCGCCGGCCCCCAGACGACCCTTGTAACCAGGCTCTTTTGTCTTTGGTGTAGGGTCTTTAATTTATGAGAAGTTAGGAGAGAAAGCCTTTGGATGGCCCGGGAAGATCGGAGCTTTTGTTTCCATCACGATGCAGAACATGGGAGGTAAGAGGGGCCAGCCTCCCTCGGCCCGCACCCTGCACGTCGGAGGCCTCTTGTGCCTCCTAAGCAGACTTGCTGTTGCTCTGCCACCAAACACAGCAGCGCTCGGGGAGGAGGGAGCGCAGAAAACCTACAAGGACAGCAGAACAGAGTGGCCCTGCTGGATGTGTGACGCCAAGGTGGCTTCAGTGGTGGTTTCGAAAACAAGCCCTCCTGCTGAGTCCACCATCCAGAACCAGAAAGTCCCACGTGCCAAATGTCCACGAACTGTGCAGGGCACCCAGGAGATGTCCACCAACCATCTAGAGCACGCAGAGCTGCCCACCAACCACCCTGGGCACCCAGAGAGGCCCACTCACTGTCCAGGGCACCAGCGTGGGAGCCTCGGTGGGTGGCGTCGCCTTGGAGCGGGCTAGAGAGGCCCTTGCCGAGCCTGCGCAGGGGCCAGCCCTCGACGGCACAGAGCACTGCGGCCACACCCAGGTGAGCTCCAGCTCGCTGGCTCTCGCTGCTCACTTCATTGTCGAGAGGCCTGAACTGGACCAAGCGTGAGGTGACTCCATGCACTGCGGAGAAGTTTCACGTCTCTGGTGCCCAGGCTTGGAGTGGACGTCTCTTGGGCGCCCTGGATGGTTCGTGGACATTTGGCACCTCTATTCTGCGCAAGTCCACTCCAGAGCATTCCTGTCCTCAGTCCTTTAGCACAGGTGTTAAACAGTAACGCAGACGCTGCCCGCACAGGTCCGAGGCTCTGCAGGCCGTGGAGGCAGCAGCACCTCTTGCCAGCAGGAGCCCCAGGCACGGGCTCTAGGGGATCAGCAGGTGGTGCACACAGCAGACAAAGCAGTGAGAACAGTCAGAGCCCAGTGTTTCTTTTGTTTTTAAAGATTTATTTTATTTATTTGAAAGGCAGAGTTAAAGAGGGAGAGAGAGAGAGAAACCTTCCATCTGCCTAGTTCACTCTCCAGGTGGCCATGCCAGGAGCACGGAGCTCCATCCAGGTCTCCTGTGTGGGTCAGGGGCCCACAGGATTGGGCCATCTTCCCTGCTTTCCCAGTCGCGTTAGCAGGGAGCTGGTTTGGAAGGGGAGCAGCCAGGACTGGACAGGGTGCCCTGTGGGATGTGGGCCCTGCAGACAGCAGTGTAACCCACTGTGCCACAGCAGGAAGTCCCCACGGGAGCCACAGCAGCTCTTGCAGAATCATGGCACGCGGACAGCAGAGGTGGGGGGGCTCCTGCCCAGAAGTCGGGGGCCCTGCGTGTGCCACTCAGCCTCTCAGTAAGAGACCACAGACGACCCCTGGGAGTGGTGTGCCGACGATGCACCATCGTTGCTGTCCCGGGGAGGGGAGGATGGCCCTGACCACGAACAGCTGAGTTTACCACAGAGCCATTGTCAGTGCCTGCTAGCCCAAGCCACAGCAGGACGGGGCACCCATAGGTTCTACGCTAAAGGCATCCGTTTTCTCTGATTGTGTCCTGATGGCGTGTCGGTAGTGAGTCAGCATCCGGCTCTGCCGTGGGCAGACCCAGGCCGGGTGCTGCGTGAGTCCTTGCAGTTGTGGCCCAGTAGCAGTGGTGCACGTGTGGGACTCATCTTCCCAGGGGAGGGGGTCATGGAGGCCTCAGCACTAACGCTGAGGCCACAGAGGCTCCCGGAATTTTGCCACTTGGTGTAGTTTTTTTTTTTTTTTTTTTTTTGACAGGCAGAATGGATAGTGAGAGAGAGAGACAGAGAGAAAGGTCTTTCTTTGCCATTGGTTCACCCTCCAATGGCCGCCGCAGCCGGTGCACCACACTGATCCGAAGGCAGGAGCCAGGTGCTTCTCCTGGTCTCCCATGGGGTGCAGGGCCCAAGCACTTGGGCCATCCTCCACTGCACTCCCTGGCCACAGCAGAGAGCTGGCCTGGAAGAGGGGCAACCGGGACAGAATCCGGCGCCCCGACCGGGACTAGAACCAGGTGTGCCGGCGCTGCAAGGCGGAGGATTAGCCTAGTGAGCCGCGGCGCCAGCCTTGGTGTAGTTTCTTTGCTGGCCAAAGAGAGACCAAGATGGAGAGGGTAAAAAGCCTCTGTGAAGGGGAGGGAAGTGGCCCCCATCTTGCATTCTTTCTGCAAGGTTCCGAGTCTGTGTGCCCCTCGGGGTTGAGACGGGCGTCCCTCACGCAGGCCGGGCGCCTCTGGTCCCCTGGGGCCCTGCCCTGGTGTCCTCGTTTCGGCACATGCCCCTGGGTGCCAGGCACACTCAGGACAGGCCCTGTGACTGGAAATGCAGCTGTCCCGAGAACCGTCAGGAGCTGGATTTCACTGGGGTCGGCCTTGGTGCCGATCCCAGTGGTGCCAGGGATCCAATGCCCCTCTTACTGCCAGGAGTCCCCCCCACCCCCATGACTGTGGGGGACACGCCCCTAAGTTGTGTGTTTCTCATTTCAGCCATGTCAAGCTACCTCTTCATCATCAAGTACGAGCTTCCGGAAGTCATCCGTACCTTCATGGGCCTGGAAGAAAACAGTGGGTACGTCTGCGTCCGCACAGGCACTGCGCCCCCACCCGCCTCGGGGCCGGCTGGCCCTCACCCCCGTCTCTTCCTCGCCCAGGGAGTGGTACCTGAACGGCAACTACCTCGTCGTCCTCGTGTCTGTGGCCGTCATCCTCCCGCTGTCTCTCCTGAAAAACTTAGGTAAAGTCGTCTCCGTGCCCGTCTCCTGGCCTGCAGGTGAGCGGTCCTGGCCGGCAGCTCGCTCCATAGACCGTGTCTGCCCACTCGCAGGCTACCTGGGCTACACGAGCGGGTTCTCCCTGACCTGCATGGTGTTTTTCGTCAGTGTGGTGAGTGCCTTGTGGCCGTGGCGGCTCTCAGTGCCCGCGTTCGTCTTCTCGCCGTGCTTCACGCTCGCAGCACACCCTGGCGTGGCCCAAGCAGAGAGCAGTATAAAACAGTCGAGGGAGAATGGCAGGGTTGATGCTGGCAGGTTGTTCTAGAAACCCTGGCTGTATATTTGAACGGAGGGAACACTTTGGGTGGGAACAACCTAGTCTTCAGACAGGAGGGGGAAGAGAGCAGGGCAGGCCCCACCCGCCCCCGCCAGCTGTGTTCCCCCACGCGTCCTGCCCGCAGAGGGACCAGAGACGTGGGGCCCCGTGTGGTGTCTGGGGCTCCAGACTTCAGAGGGTGTCCCCAGATGTGAGACAAACTGGCTGGGTGACGCTAATCCTCACAGCGGAGGGCGCACCCAGGCCCGGGGTGAGGTCAGCCGGGCACCGTCCAGCCTCCAGGAATTCGGAGCCGAGTCCCTCACTCCCGCCCCATAAGCCTCACGTAGAGCTTTTCATTGCGCTGTTTTTTCCACAAAAGGCTGACTTTTTAAAATGACTGGATCCAGGTGATTTACAAGAAGTTCCAGATTCCCTGTCCCCTGCCGGACCTGGGGCACAGCGTGGGGAATCTGACCGTCAACGACACAGCGCCCGTGCACATGGTCGTCCTGCCCAACGGCTCCGAGAGGACGGGCGTGAACTTCATGATGGACTTCACGCAGCGTGAGCCCATGGGGCTTGGCGAGAGCCAGGCCAGGGCCAGCAGCATGGAATACAAGGCCCAGAGCGAGCGCAACTGCCAGCCCGAGTACTTCGTGTTCAACTCCCGGGTAAGGGACAGCCTGGCCGTGTGGCCTCTGACCTTCGGTTCCATCTGCGGAGACGCCGGGGGTTGCTGGCGGTGCTGGCAAGCTGAGCGCGTGGCTGCCTTGTCTTTCAGACAGCCTACGCGATTCCCATCCTCGCGTTTGCCTTCGTGTGCCACCCCGAGGTCCTGCCCATCTACAGTGAACTCAAAGAGTAAGCCTGCCGGGAGCTCCTTGGGGGCCCGGGTCTGAGCCGGGCGGGCCCTCTCGGCGCCTCACCCAGGCACGTGGCTGCTAGGGAGGGAGCTTCCCCACAAAGCCAGAGCTGCCTCCGGACAGAGTGCAGAGCACTTTCAGTCCCCGTAACGTCTGAGCGCTTTGCGAAGTGCATGTAGCGGTTACCCTAGAAACCTGCCACCGGCTGCAGGCCCTGGGGGCTGTAGGGTGGGCTGGAGAGGTGTGCGGGCGGCACCGTCAGGCCTCCGGCAGCGAGCACGGCCGCCACGCGGTGCGCTCGGAGCTGCTCGCTGCACTGGCAGCGCCTGCCCAGGGAGGGGCAGCACGTGGGGAGGATCAGCGCGGGCTTGGGTCCGCTGAGCGCGCCGACGGGCTGCGTCCTTCCGCGGTTGCACGGGAACGCTGCAGGGCTGTGTTGGCAGCTCCGTGTGCTCTCTCCTCGCAGCCGGTCACGGAGGAGGATGCAGACGGTGTCCAACGTCTCCATCACGGGCATGTTGGTCATGTACCTGCTCGCCGCTCTCTTTGGCTACCTGACCTTCTACGGTAGGTGGCGCCCCTCCGGACACGTGGCCGCTCGGCGTGCCGTGCCAGCCTTCGTGCCTGCCAGAGGAAGAATGGCCTGAGCCAGCCTGGCCGGCGGGCCTAGCCATATGTGGACCGTCTAGAACTCTCGCCGACCATGTCGCAGGGCCAGGGGTGGGGCCCCGGTCCCCGCCCTTTCAGCACTCCACCTGCTGACTTGGTGCACGTCGGGGCCTGGGCCACGGCTTGCTGTTAGACTAAGGTCCGAGTGTCCACCAGGCCCTCACTTTGCACTGGGGTGAGCTCCGCTGGTTCAGACCTGGTCAGGCCAGGGTGGCTGAGTGTCCTGAGAGGCCATGGGAAGTGTCCCTTCTATTGTGACCTCACACACATCTCCCCGCCACTGGCGTATGGAATCAGGACGGGTGCATTTCCAAGGAGAAGTCGTGTCAGCCTAGCCACGGGGTCCCTGGAGGCCCGCGGGAGGCCGCCCTGAGTCATCCCTGCCTGTCACTCAGCCTCATGGCCGAGCCTCCCAAGACAGCAGACACTTGAAGGCTCCCGTGCACAGAGTGGGAGCACATGTCCTGTTTACCAGGGCCAGGGCAGACGAGGCCAGTGGGCTGGGCCTTCCATCCCCTTGGACCAGGCCCCTCCGCCTGCCCTGGTGGAGCTCCTGGGAGCAGAGATCTCTCAGGTCTCGGGGCCCTGAGGTGCTTTCAGTTTCAGTGGCTGTGACCTCCTAAGCCCAGGCCCCTCCGCCTGTGAGCAAAGGTTGCCCAGGGACAGCAGTGTCTTAGTCCCGGCCGGGCCCTTCCTGCTGTCCTGCATCCTGGCCCAGCCACACGTGCCTGTGGCCCCTCCCTCTTGCAGGAGAAGTTGAGGACGAACTGCTGCACGCCTACAGCAGAGTGTACACCTTCGACGTCCTACTTCTCATGGTGCGCCTGGCCGTGCTCGTGGCCGTGACCCTGACTGTGCCCATCGTCCTGTTCCCGGTGAGTCCTCCCCAGCGTGCGTGGTCGCGACGCCCAGGAGCGTTTCAAAGGCACTTAGATCTGCCCTGTGCTAGACTCGGCAAGTGCTTCTAGGTGGTGTTGCCAACGGGTGAGAAAAAGACCAAGCTCCTGATGTTTTAGGTTCAGACCCGGAAAGCAGAGCCGGGGCTGCGGCCCTGCAGAGCAGGAAGAACACGCGGGCCCTCCGCAGGCTTCTCGCTTTCCCAGGCGGTCTCCCGCCGTGCCAGACTCCCCGGAGTCTCCCTGTTGGGCCTGCTGCCTGTAAGGCTGACAGGGAGACCGGTGGTGTCTGCCTGGTGTGTGTTCCACCTTCCCGCCCGCCACAGCGCCTCTGCCGGGGTTGCCCTGCGTGGCACTGCGTTGGGTGTCACGTTGTCCTGGGTGGCTTGAGTTAAAACCAGCACCGATGGGCATGTGCGGGGCTGTTGAGCCACAGCAACTGGAGCCTTGTGCTCAGATACGCGTTGGCGCCTCCCTTTTCTGGGACATAGCTTACCAGGGGGCCTGTACTTTGCGGCCTCCTACATGCCCACAGCCTAAGCCTAAAAGCAGTGCCAACTTCTGAGAGGCCAGCCGCAGCAGGAGGAGAGCGTGCAGGGTAACATCCCCAAACTCCCAGCTTCCCGGGGGGCGCGTGGCAGCCCTCCTCCCCGGCCCCGAGCAGTGCCCGTGGGGGCGCTGGCATCACAGGCGGTGGTCTCAACAGCTGTGCCCCAGCGCTGGCCCTGCGAATAGCTACTTTTATTCCAAGTTCTTTTCCCCACAAAGGCGTAATCACAGGGCATGGTGAGAGCAGGATTTATTTAGAGGGTGGATACATACTTGTGCCGGAGTGTGGGCCCTCACGCTGAAGAGCAACCAAGGTACTCCCACGTGCCTCATGGGCCGGACACGCCGAGTGGAGCCTGGCTGGGAGTTCCATGGTGCCTCTACCCAGACCTTAACTTCCACGAGGCCATCATGGGAAGGTGGGGGTACTGGACTGCTAAGAGCTGGCAGCATGTGGGAAATCTCCCGGCAGCCTCCTTCCCCTCTCAGCGGCCCTGGTCAGAGAAGACCGAGGGGCCTTGCTGTGTGACCCCCACGGTCACGGGAAGGGGCAGGCCCAGTGAGGCTTCCGCTTCCCCTCGATGTGGAAGCCCCATGTCCCTCCTGAGGGTTGCATCCCCCCATCTGAGTGAGTGCGGGTGGAAATCTGCCCACTGGGAGTGGGGATGCTGTTAACGTTCCACACCGGGAGACCCCACAGCCCGCAGAGGGGCCGCTACCCCTGCCCTGGCCGCACACTGGGCCACCCTGGGTCAGGCCCGGTGGGTTCTGGGGACTCAAGCGTCCTTCCAGGCTCGGGCAGTAGGGTCGGGAGCCAGGGTCCTGTGAGGGACGAGCCCAGCTGCTCCCTCCCGCCACAGTGGACTGCAGGAAGCTACGCTCCCAGGCCGGCGCTCGGGGCCCAGTGAGTACCACGGGCAGTGCTGGGCCCCTTCCTGCCTGCAGGAGCCCCTTCCCCTCACATCGCTCTGCAAACCCCACCTCCCCCCGCACTCTCAGCTCTGACCCTCTTACTCCATCTCACTCCCCCATCCCTGTCACTCTCGGCACCTCATCGCTCCCTTCCCTCCCCGATACACTCAGAACCTCTTCCCCCGTCACTCTCCACCTCACTTTCCTCACTGCTTCTGTCCCCACACTACTGTGTCACTGTCCCGTCACTCTGAGCACCAGAACTCTTCCTCCTCCCGTCACCCCGGGCCCCTGAGCCGGGGCAGCAGCGGTTGTGCAGGCTGTGCTGTGCTGGAGCTGAGGGCCCGCGTGTGCCAGGGCACAGCAGTGTTGCAGGCCCTCTTCACCGAGCCGCTGTGCACCACGCGCAGGGCCTTCAGGGCAGTCTGCTTCCTCACCGGAGCCGCTGGCGGGCACAGGGGGAGGAAAGGGAGGTCAGCTGAGCAGAGGGGCCCCCGCCCACGTCGGTCCCTGTACATGGCAGGGTGGGGTGCGCATTCCTTCTGTTGAATGCACTCCCGTGGGAGGGCGAGACGTCAGCCCCAGCATCCCCTGCGTCGTGGAGGGAGGCGCGTGCTGTGTCAGAACCGCGTCCTTGGAGACTGCAGGCTGGACTCAGCGCCCCTTCCCCTGCAGAGTAGGGCGATGGCGGTGCGGGCCCTCAGGGAGGGGAGACGGCTAGCTTCAGCTTGATTCAACACTTACCGCGTGCCTGCTGCGTGCCAGCCCCTGAGGGAGAAATTCCGGGGACAAAGGGAGGAGCAGGTCGCTCCTGAAGTCAGGCGGAACAGCCCGATTCAGCCCGACGCGAGCTCGCGGACGCTCCTCCCACAGCGCTGTGGGGACGACACGCTGCTTTCTCTCCGCCGTGATGGGAGGAGCATCCCTCACCCGGTTACCTCGCTCCTTCCGACAGCTGGGAAGGTGGGCCCGGGCGCTGTGACAGCTCTGCACCTGCAGCAGGTGGAGACACGCACAGACTGCTAGGTGTAGTGTACGCAAAACCATGAAGGGAAGGCCCAAAAGTCTTTGCTGCGGGATGATGGGAAAACCGCCCCTCTGACCCTGACCTGCAGATCCGGACGTCGGTGAGCACGCTGCTGTTTCCCAGAAGGCCTTTCAGCTGGGTGCGGCACGTCCTGATCGCGGCCGTGATCATCACCCTCAACAACGCGCTGGTCATCCTCGTGCCCACCATCAAGTACATCTTCGGGTTCATAGGTGAGTCCCGGGGGCTGCCTTCGTCTGCAGCTCCCGGCGCGGGCAGGAGGGGGCTGGGGTCAGCAGGCCTTTAGTCTGTGGCTCTCTGGCCTCTCCCAAGCAGCCAGGTGCTGCACACTGGGGTGGACCCAGACAGGCAGATTCCTGCCCCCTGTCTTACTAAGTATTCCGTCTAACTCTGCGTGGCCCTGAGAGTGAAGAGTGAGTGGTCCCAGATCCCTACTCTCAGAGGCATGAGTGGGACGCAGCTTGTGTCAAGTGCATGGCTCCTCACTTAACACCACAGGCCTCGGGACTGCAGCCCAGCCCGGTGCACCACTAACTCGCTTCCCTGCCCACTTCTCTCCCCAGGGGCTTCTTCGGCCACGATGCTGATTTTCATTCTCCCAGCAGCTTTTTATCTGAGAATTGTCAAGAAGGAGCCTCTGCGGTCACCCCAGAAGGTGGGGGTGAGTAAAGCCGGCCACACCCCGGTCCATCGCCCCTCTCGACTTGGGCGGGGACTCCAGGGTTTCTTCCCAGGTCTCGCATACCAGGGGCAGAGGCCCACCCGCCCTCGCAGTGTTCTGGAAGGATCCAGACATTTCGGTCGTATGAACTGGGCTGCAAGGTCGAAGGAGGGGTGGTACTTGCAGTTTGCGCCCCGGGGGCAGCCTCGACGTCGCACAGCCTCCCTCGGGCAGGAGTCACGCCGTGCTGGGAAACGTCTTCCCACAGTTCCACGCTGGGCCTGACACGAGTGCTGCTCACCGGATTACTCCCCGGTTTCTGCCTGGAAGTCACTCAACTGTCAGGCCGGCACAGGGACAGGGGACAGCCGGGCATCCCCCCCCGCCCCCGCCCTGCTGGTGGCCCACGATCAGCCGACCATCAGTAAGACGACCTCGTGGGTCGCTCCTGTGCGAACCCTTCCACTGCTGCTCTCCCCTGCGCGGGGCAGGGCGTAGGGCCCGTGCTCATGTCACCTCGTCCCCTGTGCGGCCACACACAAGGCGCACGCTGCTGACTTCAGGGCGGGATTTCTGCACGGGGTTCTCACTGCTGTAAGGGGGCAGGGCTGGGCAGGGCAGGTGCTCCCTAACCGTTGCTCTCTGAACCGCAGGCTGTCATCTTCCTGGCGACCGGGGTCATCTTCATGATTGGCAGCATGGCCCTCATCGTCATCGACTGGGTGTACAACCCTCCCACCTCCAGGCATCACTAGCCGAGGGCGGAGGCCGCGCGCCCTCTTGCAGCCCAGACACCTGCGGGAGAGAAGAGCGCGGCAGGGTCCAGTGACGGTCACCGCACTGGCAAAGCGCTCTCTACTTCTGCCCTGGGCGAGAGCAGGTGCGGTCTCGTGACCTGCTCCTGCGGCAGACGCTGGGCCGGCACGTGGGCCAACAAGGCGTGTCCGCCCGTCCCCGCAGGGCTCATGCACCAGAGGGTTCCTGGCACACGTCGGGACGTTACTGACTCGGCGCCCACAGCGCCGCGGCCTGAACCAGAAGTGCCTGCCCCTGCGGCCCCTTTCCTTGAACAGTGCCCACCCGCGTCTGCCACGCTGCGTTGGCGTGGACGCATACTGCACTGCAGCGCGGGAAGCTGGTGTGGCCTCGCCCTGCCGTCACCAGGCCGCTGCCGTGCGCCTGTCCGGCTCAGTGATGCGCTTCGCTGTGTCTGGGAACGCAAGTGCCTTGTCTGCAGGAATTCTCAGTGCCCAGAACAGAACTCGCTGCATTTAGCCTGGAGAGCCGTTTGCGCCGTGTGGCGCAGCGTCGAGTGGCTCCCGGGAAAACACGGACGCCAGTGCTTCGGAGACGGGCAGCTGTCGCCCTCGCTCACCGCTGTGGTGTGCACTAGCGGGTTTGGACGTTCCGCCTGCTCGCGGGAATCTCGTAGTGCCGCCAGCGACTGGAACCTGGGATGAGTATCTCACATTGTCGTAAAGGCGGCTGGGGAAACCGCTGTTTCGTGTATTCCTTTCTGGAAGCCGGAGCCCTGCGGGACAGCTGACTTCCGAGTGCTGCTCCTGGGAGCATCTTTACGTCGTGTTTCCATGCTGGGTCCCCTCAAGAGTGGGTCCAAACCAAGTGGAAACACTGTCTTCTAAATGCTGAAAGTGTAATCCGAATGTATTTAAGTAAATATTAAAGGTGAATCCAAACAGTCGAGAGCTGTAAGAATACCTGTAAGTATTCCGCACGCTTCGCGCCGCGTCCCTGCGGCCCTCAGCCTTGCCCTTGTCTCCGTATTCAGGAGCAGCAGCGCACGCTCAGGGCCGGAGGTCACGGGCCCGGCAGGGCAGACGCCTGATTAATTTAATCCCACTTGTGAACACATGAAATTTATTTTCTTACTTCATTTATAAGATGGTTCAGTGTACTGGGAGACTTTTTTATTATGGGAAGTGTATAGTGGTATGTAATAAATGGACTTCAGATGACCACGATGTGCTCTTCTGTTGTTACAGCTTTCATCATCTACACGAGACAGACTAACACCTGGCTGTTACCTCCCTTGCACAGGTCTAAGTTCCATTTCCAGTCACCCTGGCGTGCAGCCGAGATCCGTAACCGGCACCGAGACAGCAGGGGCCATCTGATGTTGGCTCGGCCAGCATCCGACCGGGATGATTTTAATTCAGCTACGTCATCAGGAATGCGTGGGGGGAAGTCGTCTGTCTCTTTTCAGGCTGATGAGGGTGGGAGACGAGGGAGCCTGGGAGAGTGCGGGTCGCAGGGCCGCAGCAGGCCTGGCATCAGAGGACACCTCCAAGCAGCTCTCCCGCGTGGCCCTTCCAGTCCTGTCCCCCAGTGACGTCAACGAGACCCCAGGCTCCCTGTCCCAGCGTCTCGTAGGACAGCCTCTCCAGGCTGCATGAAACGGGTCTGACAGTGCGGAAGGCTTTCCTGTGTTCAGCGGCCACACAGTGCATTCAGTCTGCCCGTTTGCACAGTGGTCCTCTGCCCTTCTCTCGCCCCCGTCAGACCCGGCGTTCCCCCAGCCGACTGCAGGCCTCTGCATTGTCCGCGGGGTGCTCCCCGAGCCAGGCTAGCTGCAGCGGCGTGCGCACCATCGTGCACTGTGTTTGCAAGTCTGGAGCATGGGAGACTTCTTCCCTGCTTGCAAACGCTCGGTGGAGTCCGCTTGGCCTCGTAGCTGGCTTTATCTAAGGAGCGGCTAGCGGGTGGGAAACGCCACCGTCTTAAGTGCCCTGCCTCGTGGCCGGGAGACCAGCAGACAGGCGGCCCCAGCACAGCGGAGCCCTTCCTGCTGCCTGTCACCCAGCCGGGGCAGCCTGGGAGGCCTGTGCGGTGGGAGGGGTGTGGGGCCTCAGCTTCTGCGGGTGCACCCCCTGTGGCTGTCTTCCCCGCTCAGCGCGCAGCGTGCTCACCAGCACGGCCGAGGTCATCGAGTGGGAAGAAGCCAGCCCCGAGGCTGCCTTCGCACCACACAGCAAAACAAAGAAATGAGCGCACGGGCACCTCGGTCGGCCGAGGACGGGACTGAAGGCAGCCTGACTTGAGCCCAAAGAAATGTGAAACGTATGTATGTGTTTTCACAGTAGAGATTTCCCATGAACGTTTTGAAGATCCCTAGTACGCACGAATTTCAAATCTTCCACCACAGTAAGCTCTTACATTCCATCTTCCAGTTTTTAAAGCGCTCCAGAGTGACTGAGACAGCAGCTATGGCAGAGACGAACGAACGAGTGACGAGATCTCTCCCCAACGCCATAAACAAGTTAGGATGCAGTCAGCTTAGATCCAGGAGCTCCTGGCAGCACAACCCAACCCGAGCCGGCCCGGAACTGCCGCGGGCGAGGCGGTCTCCAGTCGCCAGTGACAGCCGGCCCAGCCACCTGCTCTTCCCCAGAAACGTGCTTCACGTCTGGTGGGAAGGTAGGCTGAAATGAAAAGGACGGAAGACACGGACACAAAACGAACAGGAAATGGAGGCGCGGCACTGCCATCTGATAGAGCAGCTGCGGAGGACAGCTCCCGCCCCGCGGATGCCTGAGCTGAAGCGCTCAGCGGGGCTGCAGCAGCGGTGCCAAGTCCACAGCCCCAGAGCCCCAGAGCAGAGGCGCGAGTCCAGGGCCGAGGGAGCCGCGCCCCGGGAACTGTCAGCGCGGATGAGGACGGCCACAGCCCCAGGGCCCCCCCAGGACCCCACCCTCGGCGAGAAACCTCAGACACTGAGGTCCAGCACAGAGAAAGCAGGCCGCACAGACATTAAAACACTCTTCCTGCGGCAAAGCAGCGAAACACAGCACTCGGTGTAAAATCGGAAATAAAGCCAGGCAGGCAGTTCCCCGAAAAGGGGAGAATAAACCCAAAGCAGGCAGGAGGAAGAGGACGCATCAGGCGAGCTAGCAGTGAGGACCCCGGTGTGCCGGGAACCGGGGAAAGCGAGGGCGCTGGCACGTTGGCACCCCCTCCCCACCAGCCCCCAGCAGCGCGGGCCACGAAGACCCCACCCCCCCAGGAGCGAACAGCAGGCAGGGCCGGCACCAGCCCCCGCCAGCCCCGCAGCGCCCACTGGGCCAGAGTCCGCGGGCGAGCCCTGGAGCCCTGCAGGAGCGCGGGACAGGGAAGGCACCGCCTGGTTGTGGCCAGGACTGGGGGCTTCGGCCGCTCGGCACACGGCCCCTCAGCGCGGCCCAGGCTGTAGAACACAGGGACGCGACCCCCGCACCCACAGGTGCGCGCTGGCCCCTCCCCGGCCCCCACCGCGGTTTCTACAGGGGAGCCCCCAGGTTGGAATCTGGGGTTTTCAGGGGCTCCCCTCTCGTGCGTCTGGGCTCCACAGCCCAGGGAGGGGCTTCTGCAAGGCCGGTCCCCCACAGTGATGGGCGCCCTCTCCCCTCCGCGCGGGTACCAGCTCCTCCCGGCGGCCGTGGACTCTGCTGCCCCCTGCCGGCCGCTGCGCGCAGTGCGGGAAGGCCTCGTCTCCCGCGGATTCTGCGGGCGAACCTCTGGGCGGCACGGCCGGGCAGGGCGGGACCACGGGGCAGCCCTGCCTTCGCCTTCTGCGGAATCCTGACACGGCCCCACGGCCCCTGCATGGCGCACAGCACCGCCGCGGGAGCAGCCTGAGCCAGCAGCCCTCCGGGAATCACGCCTCAGGGAGGCAGGAGCCTGCGATATGCAGCAGGGGCCCAGGGCAAGGGGCTCCCCATCCCTGGGCGGGCGTGACACCCCGGGGTGGGGGGCGGCACAGCAGGCCTGAGCGCATTCTCACACGCTCAGGGTCTCGGGACCCACACGGCAGTGTTCCCAGGCTGAGCAAAAACACGGACCTTAAAACCTTGGGTGTCGAAGGCAGACGCAGAGCAAACCCACCCGATGCAGCGGACGCGTGCTGATTAAGGTGCTGGAAGCCAGGTGGCTCGGGAAGCTGGAGTGGTGCTGGGGCCGACCGGTCTGCAGCCAGACCAGGCGGACACGGACGGACCCGCGCGGACTCACCATGGACACAGGTGGACACGTGGGGGTGTGGACGTGCAGGAGGAACTCTGAGGGAGTGCTGCACGGCCTTGGGGGTTAGCACTCTGCAGAGCTGGGACACAGGACAAAGACCAGAAAGCGAGGGTGAATATAACTAACCCGTCGGGCAGCTTTTCCCAGAGTGGCAGCAGTGACTCGGGCTGATAGCGGCCCAGAGGGGAGTAGACAACACCACCTTACCAAAGCAAGAGAGGCTGGGGTGGGTGCCAGGTTAATCCTCCGCCTGCAGTGCCCGCAACCCACATGCACGCCGGTTCGAGATCCGGCTGCTCCACTTCTGATCCAGCTCTCTGCTGTGGCCTGGGAAAGCAGTGGAAGATGGCCCAAGTCCTTGGGCCCCTGCACCCGCATTGGAGACCGGGAAGAAGCTCCTGGCTCCTGATCGGCTCAGCACCGGCAGTTGCAGCCATTTAGAGTGAACCAGCAGATGGAAGACCTCTCTCCTTCTCACTAACTCTACCTCTCAAATAAATAAAATCTTTATTTTTTAAAAAAGAGGAAGATTGACAGTGGAGAAGCAGAATGTGCGGGTCCAATCGAACGTAAATCTGAAGATGTCCTGGGTAAACCTAAGGGTACTGCTGTTAGAGTGAATACAAACAGAACCAACTCTCTGGGTCAAAACAAGAACCACAGGACTCGGTTTTCAACACCTGCAGAAGCACGCGTTGATGAGAAGCACGGCTTTAGCAGAAGACAAAGGGAGGGTGAGAACAAGAGGACTGAGCCCCACGTACAAACTCCACAGAACACACTGGTATCAGAGCCGAGTACTGTGGTGCAATGAGAAGGTCATGCCAAGATGGCCACTGACAACAGAAACTGCCTGGCAACAGGCTGTGATTGGATGGCTTCGGAAACCACATGACAACAGAGCCTGACTGGCAACAGGCTGTGATTGGATGGCTTTGGAAACTGCCTGGCAACAGGCTGTGATTGGATGGCTTCAGAAACTGCCTGGCAATAGGCTGTGATTCGTTAGGGCATAGACCACCCCTTGACCAGACTGGCTGTGTTGGCTATATAAGCAGTTGTAGTAACTGAAATAAAAGAGTCTGCGGGCTGCTCGCTTCAGGCCTGCTTTCACCCGACTCCCGGGGTCTGTGTGGTGACTCCGCGCCTCTTGCCTCCGCCACAACAGAGTACTGAGGACAAGAGGCACCGCTAACGGTAAGGGGGTCCGCTGAGACTCTCCTCTGCGGTCACTTACTGCCTTATGCTCGAGATTCATATGTTGTGCACCCTGGGCTATGTCCCCATTTGCAATGCCAGCTCCCTGCTAAGGCACCTGGAAAGGCAGTGGGGGACAGCCCAGTGCTTGGGTCCCTGCACCCACTTGGGAGACCGGAAGTTGCAGGCTCTCGCCTGGCCCAGCCCAGAGTTTGCAGGCACCTGGGGAGTGAAGCAGAGGATGGAAGATGTGTTCGTGTCTCCCTCTGTCACACCACCTTTCCGCTAAGTGGACATGAATATGTGCACACAGAAACACACAGGCACGCACAGGCAGCCACGATCTGGAGAACCGGGAGAAACACGAGTGCAGGGCGTGACGGAGGCTCCAGCAACATCCCTGGGTGCTGACTCTCATCACGTGGAAATGGGCAGCTCAGCTCCATGACACACAACCTCGCCTTTCACAGAACCCTGCACAGCCGCGGCCGAGATGACGACCCAGCCGGCACCAAGGACACACCCGGTGTGCCGGAACAGAGTTCAGAACCTACCAGAGTGGAGAGCTGCATCTGCGACTATTTGGAGACTACATTTAGAGCGCAGAAGGTGTGCGAGTAAGACCAGAAAACGGTTTTAACAGGCTCACGGAACGGGGCAATCCCACGGGGAACAGGGGGCTGCCAACGCTGTCCTTACGGCAAACTGCCATGCAGACAGACAGACACGGCTGCCAGGAGGGACGGCTGGCTGCGCGGAGAGCAAGTGGGGAAAGTGTGTCGCAGAGGACAACGACAGGAACAGAACCGCAGCCAGAGAAGTGCCCACAAGTCCCAGTGGACGCTCTAAGACAGCAATGGGAGAGCGACAGCGGTGGCCTGGAGACAGACTGAACAGTCACCGTGTAGCTTTCACACGCACACTAGGAAGGATCACCAACATGATCCTGCATGCCTACACACTGATGCTTGTGGGGCACACTGCATCTGTCACCTGAAAACAACCAGGTCAATCCCAGGCTCAGACGGCTTCATCAGAGAATTCTTCCAGACATCTTAGTAAGCGACAACACCACGCCCCCGCGACGTGATAGAGACGGGATAGAGTACTTACTGCTTGCTCAGTGAAGCTTCCTAACCTGGACATCACACCAGGCCACGGGGTGTAAAGACAGGATAACTGAGGTGGACATCACACGTGGCCGCGGCTGCGTCAGGACAGGATAACTGAGGTGGACATCACACCTGGCCACGGCTGCGTCAGGACAGGATAACTGAGGTGGACATCACACCTGGCCACGGCTGCGTCAGGACAGGATAACTGAGGTGACATCACACATGGCCACGGCTGCGTCAGGACAGGATAACTGAGGTGGACATCACACCTGGCCACGGCTGCGTCAGGACAGGATAACTGAGGTGGTATCACACCAGGCCACAGGGTGTCAGGACAGGATAACTGAGGTGGACATCACACCTGGCCACGGCTGCGTCAGGACAGGATAACTGAGGTGACATCACACGTGGCCACGGCTGCGTCAGGACAGGATAACTGAGGTTCACATCACACCAGGCCACGGCTGCGTCGGGACAGGGTAACTGAGGACCAGTCTTCCCAAGACCACAGAAGCTAGGCACACAGCCCCAATTTTCAAATGGATCAAAGATGCAGCTGGCAACTCACAGAGAATATCCAAGTCACCAACGCACGTGAAAGAGAATGCTCATTAGGCGAAAGTGATGCGAATTCTGTCCGCATATGTTCCCAGTACTCACGGGCCAGAGAGAAGGGCTGACGAGGAGGCGGGGACGAGGATGGGCAAGGCATACGTCACTGAGAGCATCGCTGGCAGCTGAACTCGGAGCTGCCGCCGGGGAGGTGAACTGAGCCTCCTGCTTCGGCCACTTGTCGGCAGCATCTCCCTCCAGTGAGTGGCGGTGCACCCCAAGAGGGAGCCCACGTGTAGCAACGGGCCCAGCAGCGAGATGCCCCCAACTTGCCAAAAGACCAGTCCACAAACCCATCCACTGATAGCCCTATGTTTAAAGGCCACCAACTTGAAACAGCGAATGTGCATCCACTGCAGATGATGGACAGAGTATCTTAAGCAGGGAGAGGACACAAACCACAGGTGCATCCTGCAAACACAGAGCTCCCCTGAGATACCTGATGCCCGGTCAAGGGCATGGCTGCCTGAGGGGGTGACTGGCCTAGGGGGCTATGGCCTCCCAGTGGTATTTTTTTTTTTTTAGATTTATTTATTGGAAAGAGTTACAGAGAGAAGTAGAGACAGACGGAGAGGTCTTCCACCCACTGGTTCATTCCCCAAATTGCTGCCATGGCTGGAGCTGGGCTGATCAGGAGCCAGGAGCCAGGAGCTTCTTTGGGTCTCCTATGTGGGTGAGGGGCCCAAGCACTTGGGCATCTTCTACTGCTTTCCCAGGCCACAGCAGGGAGCTGGATCAGAAATGGAGCAGTCAGCGCCCATGTGGGACACCAGCGCCACAGGCAGATGCTTAACCTGCTACGCCACAGAGCCGGCCACTTACTGGTACTTTTCAAATGGCCTGTTCTGTTGGCTTTGCTCATAAAAAATCTCTCCACAGGTATTCAAACACCGTTAAGCTCAGAGAAAATGGGGGTAAATCAAGAATATTCTTCTTCCAGGGTTTATGTGTGTATGTATGCATTCATTCAAGAGGAGGACAGAAGACCCAGAAGCATCTGCTGGTTCACGATCCAGATGTCTGCAACAGCCAGGCCAAGGCTGGGAGCAGGGAACTCCACCCAGGTCTCCCTGTGAGTGGCAGGGACCCGATGACCTGGCGTCACCTCACAGGTGCACATTTTGCAGGACGCTGAGCCAGGACTTAAACCCAGGCCCTGCAGTGTGGGATGTGGGAGCCCTGACCTCCAGGCCAATGCTAGCCCTGGAGCTCAGAGAGTTCCCCAGATCGTGTCTTTCAGCCTACATTCAGGATATATGAGTATCTTATACACATATTTATGAGACTGAATTTACCAATTAAGCTTACAATTCTTTTGAACGTTTTGGAAACGTATCGTTAACCTACTCAGACAGACACCTGCCCTCAGGGTCCAGGGCAGGAGATGCGGCGCTGAGGCTCCACCTGCTGGTGACTTCCAGGCACAGGCCCCGCCGGGCTGGCCAGCTCAGGGACGCAAGCGACCATCCTTCTCTCCTCCTGACCCCAGGGTGTTGGGCCGCCCCAACCCCTCCACCCTGCCCGGTGCACGGACAGGGCGCTGGCCCCTGCGTCTCAGCTTCCAGAGGACTGTTCCTTTACCCCCCCCACCTGGTGCCAGCCACAAGGCAGGAAAGCAGTGCCCAGCCCTCCTGCAGAGTCCCCAGCACCTCGCTCTAGCTCCCCTCCACACCCCAGCCCTGTGCGAGACCCCTTGGAAGGCACAGAGCCGCTACTGAAAGGCTCCACAGCCCCGACCTCACAGGCATTGCACGCTGTGAGGCCCAGGAGGTCACGCGCTGGTCCCCGGGTTCTGCCAGCCGAGCAGCGTGCAGCCCAGAGGGAAGGTTCCGAGCAAACGTGTGGTGAAGACCACAAGCCCTTGGTCCACGGCAGCCCACCGTCATGGCGCCGCCATCCTCGGAGCCGCTCCTGGAACGCACAGCCTCACGCTCGCCTGGGTTGGGCAGGTGCTCTGCGAAGCCTGCACCCCTCCCGGAGAGGAAGGGCCCTGGTCAAAGCACGGGTGAACGACGGAGGCCGAGGAGGGCCGCAGAATGGGGAGGGGGCGCCACGAACTCTGCCCACGCCCCAGCTCCCCACAGACGTCTGCACATGCACGTTCTTTCTGATGATCTGACGAACCACATGTGCTGGGCTCCTGCTCCTGTGGTCAGAGCAGCCCAGGAGTCCCCATAGGTGACATGTTTAAGGTGAGGCCGGATGCCAGACCTCCAACGTGGAACAGGACCCCAAGCTGGGCCTCGCCCAGGCTGAGCGACTGTTCTCAACTACAGTGTCAGCTCCGGGGAGTTCGGCAACGACGCGGATTTCCCCAGGGGACACCTCCCGGCGCCGTGCCCGGTCACAGCTTCTGGGAGCACAGGCTGCTGTAGTAAGCACGTGGCCCCTCGACACAGGAGCCGGACATTCTGCTACGTGAGGTCACGGTCACCGTCGGAAATCGCCGTCTCAAGAATGAAGAAAACCGAGTCACCCTTGGCACAGACGCGGCAGGCGGAAGCCGCGAATCGCACCCTCTGTGGCAGCCTCGGCTCACACCCGGTCACCCACGCTCAGTTCCCCGATGCTGGGTTGTAACAGCTTTGTTTATCGTTAGCATGTAAGTCAACGTCTCCCTTCAAGTGTCTAGACACTACAGGAACCCCCTTTTCTAACCTACGTGAGAATCTTACATAAAAACTGAGTTCTCATCACTCCACCCCGACACACACAGCCCCCGCCCGTGGATTCTCGCCTGTGCACTCCTCCACCCGCTCATACAAACTCTCATGAAGAGACGAGGAGCAACGAACACTCCCCGCTCTCACACCCAAGACTGCCAAGAACATCCCCGTTTTGTCGGCCGCAAATCCATCTCTCTCACGGACAGACGCAAAATGCCAGCAAACCATCCACAGACACTTCGTGGCTGGAGGCTGTGGGCGGCCGGCACGCAGCGGGCCTGCACATCCTGCGTTTACAGACTGCCAGGGGCGCACGCGGCGTTTCCTAGGGAAACAGTGGACAGTGTGGTCCTAGAAGGTGCAGACGTCAGTGAAGGGCTCTGGTGGCAAGGGGAACGCGGTAGCGCAGGGGGAGGACCCAGGGACGTGCAGCAGCTGAGGCGGAGACGGCAGCAAGTGGCAGGTGCTGTCCCAGGCTCCACGTCAGCTTGCAGCCCTCCCGGCTGTGGGATGAGACAAGGGCGGGGCAAGGCCAGAATGAGCAAGAGCCTGGGCTGTCAGCAGGGATGCACACAGACCTCAGGGCCCTGGACACAGGACCCCCGCCCCCCAGCTGCTGCCAGAGCCTGTACTGCAGCCGGTGTCAGCGCTGTCCACCCAGCCCCCCCCATACTGCCCGGGTGTCAGCACTGTCCACCCAACCCCCCCCCCCGTACTGCCCGGGTGTCAGCACTGTCTACCCAGGCCCCCCCCCAATACTGCCCGGGTGTCAGCACTGTCCACCCAGCCCCCTCGCCTGCAGACAGGACAGCCCCCCGTACTGCCCGGGTGTCAGCGCTGTCCACCCAGCCCCCTTCATCTGCAGACAGGACAGCCCCCCCCATACTGCCCGGGTGTCAGCACTGTCCACCCAGCTCCCCCCCCATACTGCCCGGGTGTCAGCACTGCCCACCCAGCCCCCCATACTGCCCGGGTGTCAGGGCTGTCCACCCAGCCCCCTCGCCTGCAGACAGGACAGCTCCCCCGTACTGCCCGGGTGTCAGCACTGTCCACCCAGCCCCCTTCATCTGCAGACAGGACAGCCCCCCCCATACTGCCCGGGTGTCAGCACTGTCTACCCAGGCCCCCCCCCAATACTGCCCGGGTGTCAGCACTGTCCACCCAGCCCCCTCGCCTGCAGACAGGACAGCCCCCCATACTGCCCGGGTGTCAGCACTGTCCACCCAGCCCCCTTCATCTGCAGACAGGACAGCCCCCCCCCATACTGCCCGGGTGTCAGTGCTGTCCACCCAGCCCCCTTGCCTGCAGACAGGACAGCTCCCCTGTACTGCCTGGGTGTCAGCGCTGTCCACCCAGCCCCCTCGCCTGCAGACAGGACAGCTCCCCTGTACTGCCCGGGTGTCAGCGCTGTCCACCCAGCTCCCCCCCCGTACTGCCCGGGTGTCAGCGCTGTCCACCCAGCCCCCCCATACTGCCCGGGTGTCAGCGCTGTCCACCCAGCCCCACCCCATACTGCCCGGGTGTCAGCGCTGTCCACCCAGCCCCACCCCATACTGCCCGGGTGTCAGCGCTGTCCACCCAGCCCCCTCGCCTGCAGACAGGACAGCCCCCGATACTGCCCGGGTCCGTGAGTCTCAGCTTTCCTCCAGCACCGCCGTGTCTGCGCCACTCAGAGAACTGCTGCAGCGGCCCCTCTGCTGGTCCATCGCCGCCCACGTGGTCCTTCTGAGGGGTTCACACCCCTGCCCGGAGCCCTCCCCAGCTCCTTCCCTTCCTCCCAGTGTCGCCCTGGAGACGGCGTCACCCAATGCACATCTCCGAGAGCACAGGCAGTGCAGAGGGAAGACATCTTCCTCCATCCCCTCCGCTCCCCTTCGATACCTTGGGGTCCAGCCATGGGGGACAGTCCCTGGATCCCCCATCCTGTGGCCCTGCAGACAGCACCCAGCAGGCACAGGCTGGCGACACGCTTGGCAACAACGTGGCACAGGATAAACGTGCAGCCGAGCCACACTCCAGCCGAGCTGCGTCAGTGTTCTCCGGGGTCTGCCACAGACGGCTCAGAGGTTTCTGTGTTCCCTAGCAGGTCCCACACGCCCGGGCGTCACGAGGTGTGCAGGCTGCATGGTGCTGACACCACGTATTTGGGGCCCTTGTCACGTCTGAGCGCAGGAGCTGCCTCTCCTGCTGGCTAAGGCACGCACCTGCATGTTCAGTGCACCTCCTCCTTCCCACGAGGCCCAGCAGTGGAGGGAACCCGGCAGAGGTGCTGGAGCTGCAGACGAGGGCCTGTCTCCTCCTTGGAGGCTGCCTCCCTGGTCCTCGCTCAGCCTCACCCAATCACACAAACTAACTACTCACTGACTGAGGTGCAGAGGACGAGGCTGGGCACAGCAGGGACACGACTCCTGCCATCAGAGGGCCTGCTGCAGGCTCCCACCAACAGCACGCAGCTCAAGGGTGGGCCAGTGTCTGGAGGGCACAAGTGCTCTGGGGGAGGTACCCTCGTGCCCGTCACTGGCCAGGCGGGCCTGGTCTCTGGCAACGGGGACCACCGCGTTGGACTGGGGCGTGAATGTCCACTGCTCGGTGCCCACAGTGGTGGGAACGCAGCGAATGTTGGCTTCTCTGGCCTCAAGGGCGCCTCTGAGTTGAGCGAATCAAAAGGCGAGGAGAGGAGAGGAGACTGGGTTGGCATTTACAGCATCACTAAAACTCAAAGTCGGAGATGTTCTGGGCACCAGCATGACGCTACAGGTGGAAAACCCCATACCGGCCGGTGCCGCGGCTCACTTGGCTAATCCTCTGCCTGCGCGCCGGCACCCCGGATTCTGTCCTGGTTGCTCCTCTTCCCGTCCAGCTCTCTGCTGTGGCCAGGGAGGGCAGTGGAGGATGGCCCAAGTCTTGGGCCCTGCACCTGCATGGGAGACCAGGAGGAAGCACCTGGCTCCTGGCTTCAGATCAGCGCAGCGCCGGCCGTAGTGGCCACTTGGGGGGTGAACCAATGGAAGGAAGACCTTTCCCTCTTCTCTCTGTCTCTTTCTCTCACTGTCTAACTCTGTCAAAAAAAATAAAAATTTAAAAAAAAAAATCCCATACCATGAAGCTTTGTTTCATGCACAAAACTATTTAAAATACTGCATATAATGATGTGCAAGGTGGATACGGATCATATGCAAATACCCCCAGACCCAAAATATCCAAATCCAGACACTTCTCCATGCGAGCGTTCTGGATGCAGGAGACACAGCCTGTTCCACAAAAAATGGACCTTCGGAGCTCTTCGCAAGAGACAGGCAGCTGGAATTAACACCCCTGACCTCTGAAAACCTGGTACGAGAAACACTGGGTCCCTGTGGTTTGGAGGAAAAACATACGGGCATCTAATGCTAGAACCCAGACCTCATTCTTCAGCAAAGAGAAGACACTAGGAGGGGACCGTGTGTGAGCATGCAAGTGTGAGTCTGTGAGCACGTGTCCATATGTGCTTCTGCATGTGTACACGTGTACCTGTATGTGTCCACATCTGTGTCTGTATACACACACATGCACACACACTGTGGCTCTGGCAGGCTGCACTCCACAACTTCACAACCAGCATTAGTACAAGACTTATTGGGCGATGTGTGATTCAGGGCCAAGGGTGGGGCGGGGTTTTTGACCCGGCCTCTCAGAGCCCTGGGCCCAGGCCCACAGCGAGGCTGCCTGTGTGCCCCGAGCACCTGCCTCTGCACCCCTTACGGCATCGGCGTGAGGGTGGACGCCTTAGAGGGCAGACACGCACTTCTGGGCCTGGCTCTGAGCACTCTGAATCAAGTGCTCGCTGACTCAGGCGTGCAGACAAAGCCACTGCCCAGGACCCGCCGGTGGGTGTTCACACCCCCAGTCCCCAGGGCCCCATCTCCTGGGCAAGGTGACTCAGCGCAGCCCCTGACACCAGGAATGAAGGGTCTCCGACCAGCTGCTGTAACCAAAGCCCTCCTGCTAGGGCCTGTGCCCTGGCCAGCAGGTTCTGATCTCTCTGGGGAGCCCTGGGCGCTCACAGCAGCACTGCACACTCACAGATGGAGAGGATAGGAAGCAGAAAGACTCCAGAGCGCACACCCTGAGGGCAGCACAGTTTAGCACTGACACAGAAGGCAGTGTGGCCTTTCCCTGTGCGGATCCGAGGGCACGGAGCAAGTTTACCTCACCAGAGTGCCCACAGCCGACGGCCTGGCCTCCCAGCACCCCTGTCCTGGCAGCCCATGCATGGCCCGGGGTCCTCGGTCAGCTGGATGCGCTACTGTGCTAGAAGAAACCAACAGCCTCAACACTGACCACCACGGCCCATGGGTGGGTTCACCCCTCAATGGCCCAGACTGAGACGGCTTCACTTCTGCCTCACAGGACACTGAGCAGTTAAGGACCTGGCTTCCTACCGTGCGTTCTTCAAACACCTTGGGGTCTTACAGCTCGGCTTGTAGATGGAGAAACAGGGGCATGGCTGTGAGACCCCAGGACTCAGCCCAAACCCTACGGCTCCTAACAGCCTTGGCCCCCGTCCCCTCCCCTCAGCAGCTCAGACCAGATCACAGCCACTTGGAAACAACTTTGACAGCTCCCTCTGCCGCCCAAGAAGAGACCATGGCGCGTTTTCCTAGAAGACTTAGCTTGGCCTTTGTGTGGTCACGATACTAGGCCTCGGCAGCAGGTAGAAGAGGGCCACAGTAAGCCCCCAAGCCGGCCAGCACGGCTGTTTGCATCTCACCACAAAATGCTCTCTCATCTCAGCTCCTGGAGTTGCGCAGGCCCTGCTGGCACTACAATGTAGCCTCCCCCTGAATCTGCCCACAACACGGTCCCCGCTGCCC
Source organism: Oryctolagus cuniculus (assembly GCF_964237555.1). NCBI lineage: Eukaryota > Metazoa > Chordata > Mammalia > Lagomorpha > Leporidae > Oryctolagus > Oryctolagus cuniculus. The sequence continues at coordinate 137,097,809 of NC_091440.1, read as the reverse complement.
CGCACCCGCCCTGGGCGCTGTGTCATGTTTAAGCTGCACCTCCCAACTTCTCAACCAACAAGGAGCCACAGGAAAGGACAGAGGTGGCAGGGGTCCAGGAGCTGGACTTCTGAGGGCAGTGCCTGTGTCCACTGGCTGGACACCACTCTTGACCAAGGAACCAATAAACACCTTGCTTTCTGCTTCCCTCCTTCTCTCTGGGTCCAGCCTCTAGTGGGGCGGTGGTCTCCGGTGGGCTGACTGCCCACATCTGTGAGGCCGCACTTGGAATCCTGCACACCTGGATGGAAGACCCGGCCTGCTTGCCTCTGCGGCTGCTTGGGAATGGGCCAGCAAGCAGCAAACCTGAGTGTCAGAAATGCTGCTCGTCAGGAGGACGGGCACAGGACACCAGAATGACCACACTGGAGCTCTGGGCAGGACAGCAAGCACAGGAAAGGGCCCCAGGCACAGCACAGACCCACAGCCGTCACAACTCACAGAAGCAAACCAGGGCCTGTGCCCCGAGTCTCCTCCAGACCCGCCACGTGGAGGTGCGTGCCATTCCCAGGGCAACAAGACGGTCAAGCAGGCTGAGCACCCAGAATGCCCGACAGACTCCTCGAGGCTCACCCAAGCCGCCGAAGATTCCGGACGTTAACAGGACGGCAAAGTGCAGTGTGACGAGTGCAAGCCAACCTCAACTCACGACACCGGCAGCTCCCAGAAGTCTGCGGTCTCCAGGTTCCCGTCCCCACGCCAGTGAGTCAGGGCTCCACCCACAAGACTTGTGATGGATCTGCGATCCACAGCCATGGCGGCTGGAACCTTACTGCTCAGACTCCGTGGCCCAACACAGCATCTCCTGGATTGTGAGCATCTCCAAGAAGTGGAGAGAAAGCCAGGGTCGTGGCTGACTCGGCAGAGCGGGTGGGGTCAGGACTGGACATGCACCACGAGTGGGCCGGCATCACCGCGTCTGGGTGGCGACGCGGCTGAGACCAGGTCAATGGTTGGCACTCAGAGGGTGTGCATCTACAGTAAATGCATTCCTGATTTGCACAAGTGAGGGGCTGGTCATGATTGGTTGGGCTTGCAAAAAAAGGCAAGCTGTAGTGACCTCGTAAGCGAGTGTAGAATGGATGTGGTGTTTCCATGGCTACAAGAAGCCCAGTCTGTTCTGAGCGTACAAGAGGCGAGCAGCCCCCAGTGCAACACCCTGGACTTGGTGACTCACTGCTGACACATGCACTTGGTAGCAGTAATGAGATGTCACTTCCAAGCGCAGGCCTTGAAAGTCTCCCCGGCCCTGGGGGTTCTCCCATCTCCTCCTGCTCGGGTCTCACACTGGAGACAGCCAGCTGCCATCCTGGAAGTAGCTCTGGGGAGAGGCCCCCGTACCCAGCAGTGACACCTCCGGCTGACAGCCCAGAGAACCTGAGGTCTACCAGAGGCCACTGGAGTGAGCCTCTCGGTCAAGTTCTGAGATGCCCACGGCATTCAGCCTTGTGATGTGAGCCTTGAGACAAAGCCTCCCACACTTCCTGTGCCTGGGTCCCTACCTAGAGAAGGCAGGTGCCAATGTCTGATGTTTTCATCTGTTAGTTCTGGGGGTGACTACCCAGCCACAGATAAGCACTCAATGTAGGAACATTTTAATCCCCTTGACTTGGCTCACGGTTGGATGAATCAGCTGGACAGCTGCCCTGGGCCTGGCCAAGGTTATCTGATCTTTCCTGGCTGGCTGTGTCTACGAAAAGCTGACGCACTTGAGGTTGAGTACGTGATCTTGGACAACTTCACCCGAGTCTGGAGGCTGGCAGGCCACTGGCCAGCGCTCCCCGTTCTACCTTTCCGTGGGCTAGCTTGGGATGTCCACCTGGGGCTGTCGTGGGGTTCTAAGGTATTCAGCAAGAAGCAAGCCCCAAAGCCTTAGTCTCTTAAGTGGCCAAGGTATTGTGACTGCCCCTTATTTGAAGGGCGGTACAGCTCATCTCCTGAAGAGAGGCTTTGCAACATCACACTGTAAAGGTGTAGATGAACAAGGAAGAACAATCTGCCCACAGGCCCCGGGAGCCGTGGTGGTGTCTGTTCTGTACAGACGCACAGGCGCCCCGGAGCTCTGGTGGTCATTCTGACAATCTGCCCACAGGCCCCGGGAGCCTTGGTCGTGCCCGTTCTGTACAGACGCACAGGCGCCCCGGAGTGGCAGCTGTACCATTTATGGCTTCTCAAGTTGCCGCTGGAGCGTTCACATGTCTCAGGGTGTTATTCATCTGTGTTGTCTTCTGAGCTCTCGTCCAAGCAGCCACTCAGACTGGTTATTAATAAACTTTCCATTTGCCCTTTCCTGCACAATGGCTTTTCCACGTCTTAGCTCAGCATCACTGCAGTGAAAATGATCCCAACCCCTTCCTTGGCAGAAGGTCGGAATGATCCTGAGAACCCAGTGTGTGGTGTCATGGGTTAAGCCACAGCCCGCGGTGCCACATCCCAAGTCAGCACACCAGTGCCAGTCCCAACTGTCCCACTTCCCACCCAGCTCCCTGCTAATGCACTGGGATAACAGAAGAGGATGGTCCAGTTTCCTGGGCCCTGCCCGCTTCGGGGAGACCTCGATGGGGTTCCTTACTCCTGGCTTCAGCATTGTGAGGCTTTAGAGTGAACCAGCAGGTGGAAAGTCTCTGTCTCTCTCTTCCTCTCCCTCTCCCTCCCTCTCTCTTTCTCTCTGTTGCTCTGCCTTTCAAATACAGAACTTTTAAAAGACACAACAAGTATCCTGAAAATCCAACATAAGAAAAAAGGTAAAATACACAAGATTGGTGCCACTTCCCCCACCTTGTGAGGATGGTTGTCTGCTTCCATGTCTACTACAGTAACACACTGACACTGGGAATCCCCGGTCAGTGCTGTGAGTCAGGGTCACTGGGCGGAGTGCGGTGCAGCTGACCACAGCCACGCCTCCCCCACCAGCCTTCCTGAGAACCACCCACCGGGTACTGTGCGCTACAGTCCCAGTGCCTACGTCACAGCAGAGCTGTGACCCCTTCTGTAAAAACAGGTGACCAGGTCCCTCTTAAAAATAACCTGGGCTCAACTCTTTTCCTGTGAGGACAAATATTAGCCCAAACTGCTTCTGACAATATCGTGTCCAGAAACAACCACTGGTCCGTGTGAGTTAGCAGCTGCCTTGTCTGCGGGTAGAGAGGCTGCAGGCAGAAGGGAAAGCCGCTGGCTGCTGGAGACGGCAGGTGTTGCAAGCTCCCCTTTCTCTCTGTGACAGTGGAGTGGCTTCTGAACAGTGTCTACAAGGCCGCACCACAGGAGCGAGAACACAGAAGCACAGCAAGTGCCAGTACGCGGAAGGCACTGACACACAGGGACAGCCAGCTCTTTCTACACAGCGTGGTCATTTTCCTCGGCTTCCTGATGCCAGAGAAGGGAAGCAAACCCAGCACAGGGCACAGATCAGCCCTCTCTGCCAGCCTCTCTCCTGGCAACCGAGAGAACACGGAGTGCCTCGCTAAGGGCTGCTGTTCCTGGCAAATGGTATTTGCCCACCAGAAGCATCCTCTCAGCGTGCGGTCACACAGCTGGGCTGAGCTCTCAGAACCCCGACGCTCACAGGGCCACAGCCTGCCTCGCTGCACCCACGTGGTGTCTTCACGCCACGTGCACAGCCGCCCTGCTCCCCACACCGGGCACCAGCCTTCCTCTGCGAACAGCCAGCGGAAAACACAAGTGCCCTGAAGGCTCGGCCCCAACAACCGAAGGGCCCAGCCAGCCTTCTGTGGGGGAGGGGAGAATTCCCCATACGGTAATCACACCAGCCTTGTACATGAACACCAGTCATGTACATGAATTACATCAGCCTTCTAGGTGAACCATGCCAGCCTTGTATATGAACCACATGTACACCAGCCTTGTACATGAACCACATGTACACCAGCTATGTATGTGAACCAGTCATGTATGTGAGCCACACCAGCCTGTACATGAATCACGTTAGCCTTGTACATGAACACCAGCCTTGTACATGAACCACACCACCCTTGTACGTGAACCACATGTACGTGAACCACACCAGCCATGTACGTGAACAAAACCAGTCATGTATGTGAGCCACACCAGCCTGTACATGAACCACACCAGCCTTGTACATGAACCACACCAGCCTATGTATGAACCACACCAGCCTGTGTATGAACCACACCAGCCTATGTATGAACCACACCAGCCTTGTACATGAACTACATCAGCCTTGTGTGAACCACACCACCCTTGTACGTGAACCACTTTGGGGCTATTATGAACAATGCTGCTGTGGACACTGTGTGGTCATGTGTTTTCCATTCTCTTGGCACTGTAAACGGACTGGAATAGCAGGGATTATGGTAATTGAGTTGTACTGGACACTCTAAGGACACCTGGCTATTTCACAAATACCTGCATCATTTTGCTATCCCATCAGTGCTGTTATGGTTCCAATTTCTCCGTTTCTTCATCATTTTAAGAAAATTCCTTTCCATTCTCAGTTTCCTGGTATTCTTTTAGTATCATGAGTATCAAATTTCATAGAATTCATTTTCTGCATCTACTGAGGTTGTTTACTTGTTCCGTATTTCAATAAGGCATACAACATGGATTGATTCTCACATGGTAAACCAACCCTGGGATCAATTTCGCCTGGTGAACATGAATAATTCTCACATATTGTTGAATTTGTTTTGCTGGTGTTTTCTTGAGGATTTCCACATCTATATGGGTTATAGTTCTCTTTCCTGGGTATCTTTGTCAGGTTTTGATATGGAAACTCTAGCCTCTTACCACAAACTGGTTAGTGCTCTCTCTTCGGGTTCTGGGAAGGCTTGTGGAAGTTTATTTAAATATTTGACGGGGGCAGCACTGTGATTTAGAGATCCAGCTCCCTGCTCACACACTTGGGAAAGTAGAAGTCGTCCCGAGTGTGCGGGCCCCTGACACACACGGGAGACCCGGAGACCGCTCCAGGCTCCCGGCTTCAGCCTGGCACCCAGCACTCAGTCTGGCTTTCGTCACACATGTTTACATCTACTCTCTACCCTCCAGCTGCCCCTGGTCTGGCATCTATTATCTAACAACAACAGAGAGGAAAGCATTTCACCACACTGCCTCCTAGACTTTAGCTCTTATCTTGTTTTCACCAGTTTTCCTAATAGTGCCCTTGATAGCATCTTCCTGGTCCCAGATGTGCTGAGGTGACCTCTGCTTCGAGCTCTCACGTCTCCTCAGCCCCCTGCGATCCTTGGCCTTTCTCTGTCTCATGACATCCACATTTTTATAACAGGAAGATGAAAATATTTAGTTCCACCAATAAATTTTAACATTGCTTGATTCAACATATATATATATATGCATATACATATATGTGTATATATATATATGCTCTACACCTCTAAGACCTCACATCTATGATACAAAACAACATCAAACAAAACAAATGCTTAAAAGCAGACTGCCTGGAGGGTGGCCCAAGTGCTTGGGCCCTGCACCAGCGTGGGAGACCAGGAGGAAGCACCCGGCTCCTGGCTTTGGATCGGCGCAGAGCGCTGGCCGTAGCAGCCATTTAGGGGGTGAACCAACGGAAGGAAGACCGTTCTCTCTGTCTCTCTAACTCTGCCTGTCAAAAAAAAAAAAAAAAACCAGCAGACTGCCTCTATCAATTTTTTAAAACCCAGCACAAGGTTTAGAAAAGGCTCTGCCCCAGGCTGAACGGATTGGAGTTTGGTCCTGGAGACTGAGCTCACTGATGCACTGTCTGCTGTTTTACAGTGAGGCAGGATAAAAAGTTAGGAACTATCAGCATTCCCAGGCCACTTGTTGTTGAACACTGATGGGAAAGAAATGCACAGAACTAAGAGTAGGGGAACACACCTTGCTTGTGGGAAGCACAGCACAGCCACCGTGTTTAATGAAGCAGTGTGACGCCAGCGTCTCGGATCAGCGGCAGGATCTTCCACAAGTATGCACTGCACGAACCTCAGAACAACGAGAGCCACTTGGAGAATGAGAAAACTGCGCTGTCAGCGCCCCTCCCTGTCGCTCTCCCGAAAGGCCCCACGGTTTGGCGGGAATGTCCATGCACACTGGCGATCTTCTCCTCAGACCCCTGCACACAGGTCAGGCCACGCGTGTGGGGCAGTGGCCACCCAGCAGGAGCCTCCCAGAGCGCAGTGGCTGAGAGCGTCCCATTCACACGCACAGGAGGCTCGCGCTTGCCCCGGCAAAGGGGACAGACCAGTTTGTAAGCACGTCATTGACATGGCTTGGAGGAAAGCCCAGGGTGACCTGTGACCCGGACATAGACCCAAAACACTAAAAATAAGTCACCACAGAGATGCAAAGCGAGAAAACATACAAGACCTAAGAGACACGGAAGTTACAATGTGAAGAAAAAAGTCAGGCTCAAAAAGAGTCCCCCCAAAAAGGGGGAGAAAGCAGGACATCACACCTTTTATCTTTTTCACCCTTTCTAACTTCAGTCTGTTTCTTCTGCACCACTCCTGGTGTGTGTGTGTGTGTGTGTGTGTGTGTGTGTGCATGTACACACCAGTCCACGCTGACTCATGGTTTTTGAATTGTGCTATTTAAGAACATTACTCATCAACTCAAACTGAACATGTCATTAATAAAAAACAGATACGACCAGTATTCTTGTATTTCATGACTTTATGATTCTTCAAACAGGTATTTACAAGTCTATTTAAATCTGAAAAGTCAAACAGTAAGAACAGAGATTATTTTCACAGTACACTGACATTTGATAAAATATAGTTGAGGAAGGAATTGTGATTGCTTTATCAAGTTGACAATCTTCCGGAAGATCAAGAAATTATCATAAGCTACTAATTTGAATGTCAATTGATAAAACTACTTTGGAAAACTGTTGACATTATTTACTAAAGTTGCAAATACACAAGACTGGGGCCAGTGCTGTGGCGTAGCGGGTAACACTGCTGTCTCTAGTGCCAGCAACCCACTTGGGTGCTAGTTTGAGTCCTGGCTGCTCCACTTCTGATCCAGCTCTCTGCTATGGCCTGGGAAAGATGTGGAAGATGGCCCAAGTGCTTGGGCCCCTGTATCCACATGGGAGACGTGGAAGAAGCTCCTGGCTCCTGGCTTCAGATTGGCACAGCTACACCTGCTGTGACCATTTTAGAAGTGAACCAGCAGATGGAATACCTCTCTCTCCCGCTCTCCCTCTGCCTCTGCCTCTCTGTAACTCTGCCTTTCAAATAAATACAACTCAAAAAAAAAAAAAAAACAAAAACAAACAAACAAAAAAAGGAACATACACAAGATTTCCTCTCCTGAATTTATACACATACGTGAATTCACAAAGACATGTACACAAGACCATTCATCACAGCATTATTTGTAGTGGAAAAAAATGGAAACAACTCAATTGTTCATCAACTAGAGAATGGACAAACACAATGGTGTACAGTTATACAATGAAATCTTACATAGCAGTGAGAATGGACACACTGTGCCAACTACAAGGACACCTCTCACAACCTAAGGTTAGGCACAAAAAGTCAGAAACAAAGGAACGTGTACTAAAGGAATGCACTTACGTGAGTACCACTATCAGGCAATCTGCCAGACATACTGGTTTCTAATGATACGCTAATGACACAGTGATCTATAGTGATAGGCTACTCATATACAGATCTATAATGCTTATAATGGTATGCTAGTGATATCCTGATCTATGTCACAAATTAGTGACATCAATCTATAATGATACATGATTGACATATTGACGTCTAAGGAGACATTATTGAAGTGTTCAGATAGAATGATAAGCAAATGACATAATGATCTATAATGATACACCAGTGATATTTAGATTCAATAGTAATGATATACTATTGACTTATAAGTTGACAATATACTACTGACATCAATCCCTAATGATATACTGTTGACATATTTAGATATACTGTTGATATCATCTATAATATGCCATTGTCGTATTGATCTATACTGATATACTACTGACATGTAATGATAAACATTACTGAAACACTGACCTGTAATAACATGCTACTGAAATACCATTTATACGGATGTGCTGCTCACAGACTGATCTGCAATGACAGCGTACTGACATACTCATCTGTAATGATGCAGTACTGGCAGACAAATCTGTGAGAACAGGCTAATAGCAGTGCCTGGGAGGAGTGCATGGCCTTTTGGGTATTGCAGGGATTCCCTTTCTTGGCCATGGAGTGGCTTGATGGATGTTCTTTGAGGTAATCAAGCAGTGTATTTATTTAACAAGCACTGTTTCTTTAAGAAAAGTGATGCGACACTGCGGATACTCCTGATGCACAATGGCACTGTGTGGGAAGCACCATCAGCCCTGGAGGAGCTGGACCCTGCTCGGGCAGCATTCTGCAAGTGTCCTGTGCAATGTGTCTTGCTTGTGCGTCCCTACCGACGTGTGTCAGTACATAAGGTTCTCTGTGTCACAAGGCTCACAATTCATTTAGTGGGCATCAGTTTAAAATCTGAATGATGAAGAGTGTTACTGCACAGCTAAATTGGCAGCTTTTTTAGTGGTATATAAAATAATGGGTGTTTCAAAATAAATATCTTCTTGGATTAGTGATATCAAATTTACACCACAAAGATTCTGAATGGTATGAAAAGAGGGAGTTGGCAAGCACAGAAGTGTCTACACAGGAGCAGTGTCTACACAGGTACAGTGTGCACACAGGAGCAGTGTCTACACAGGAGGAGTGTGTACACAGGAGCAGTGTCTAGACAGGAGCAGTGTGCACACAGGCAGTGTCTATACAGGAGCAGTGTACACACAGGGCAGTGTCCACACAGGAGCAGTGCGCACACAGGCAGTGTGCACAAAGGGCAGTGTCTACACAGGAGCAGTGTGCACACAGGGCAGCGTCCACACAGGAGTAGTGTCTACACAGGAGTAGTGTGCACACAGGGCAGTGTATATACAGGAGCAGTGTATACACGGGGCAGTGTCTACACAGGAGTGTGCACACAGGGCAGTGTGCACAAAGGGCAGTGTCTACACAGGAGCAGTGTACACACAGGCAGTGTCTATACAGGAGCAGTTGCACACAGGAGCAGTGTCTACACAGGCACAGTGTGTACACAGGGCAGTGTGTACACAGAGCAGTGTGCACACAGGAGCAGTGTGTACACAGGGCAGTGTGCACACAGGAGCAGGTGCACACAGGCACAGTGTCTACACAGGAGCAGTGTCTACACAGGCACAGTGTGTACACAGCAGCAGGTGCACACAGGCACAGTGTCTACACAGGAGCAGTGTGCACACAGGGCAGTGTACACACAGGAGCAGTGCCTACACAGGCACAGTGTGTACACAGGGCAGTGTGCACACAGGAGCAGTGTCTACACAGGGCAGTGTGCACACAGGGCAGTGTCTATACAGGCACAGTGTCTATACAGGGCAGTGTGCACACAGGGCAGTGTGTACACAGAGCAGTGTGCACACAGGAGCAGTGTCTACACAGGCACAGTGTGTACACAGGGCAGTGTGCACACAGGAGCAGTGTCTACACAGGCACAGTGTGTACACAGGGCAGTGTGTACACAGGAACAGTGTCTACACAGGCACAGTGTGTACACAGGAGCAGGTGCACACAGGAGCAGTGTCTACACAGGAGCAGTGTGCACATGCTCTCAGTCAGCTGCAGCTCTGTCTAGGGGTTTGGTGCACATGGAGCTGACAGAGCAGGTGTCTATCGGGCACAGAGAACCGTCCGTCTGGAAGGTGGCAGGCACCAGGAGTGCTGCTCCTCTCCCTTCACAGGAACCCGCAGTCCTTGTGGGCTGACTGCGGGTTCCAGTTCTGACAATCACTGGTATGCCTGCATCTTCCTGCTCTCATTTTGCTCTATTCCCGAGTCAACTGGGTGCCGTGTGCCCCTTCCAGGCCCCATCAGGCATGTCAGCTTCTTCATCCCCTGCAGCCAACACAGGAGGGCCTCCAGGAAACACCTCTGCCTTGCACCTCCAAGTTCTAAGTGTGAGCCCAGCAGCTTTGCCAAGAGCAGCCTCAGCATTTCTTGGTTTTAACGCGCCCTCACCGACCCTGAACACAACTGCTTCCCTAGGACACCCGTCCTAAGCCTTCCTCCCCAGGCTGTGCGGGTGGGGTTAAGGCGCAGCGTTAATTCTCAGGATTTGGCCTCAGCTGCTGACACAGGACGCCCAGCGGCTCACAGATGCCCAACACCACACGCGCAGTTCCCGACCTCTCCAGCAGGTGATCACCCATCAGTAACAACCCTGCTCCTGCACCAGTCAGCACCAGGAGTCACGGCAGACAGACACCTGGGCCCAGGCAGCCCTCCGGGCTCCCACTTGCCAAGCTGCCGGCGCACTGATGTCTTAGATACGCAGCGATGTCCCTGTGGGTCTTCACTCCCCCAGCAGCAGGCAGGCAGCAAACCTGTGTGGCTGGGCTCAGAGATGCCCCCCAGCACCGTACTCAGCGGCTGAAGGAAGACCACCTCACCCTGCATCTCAATGGGGTCTCTAGGTAAAAGTCCCTTTGGAACTTTGTAGCAAACTTTCTTTGGTGTCGACAAACTCACCAAAATCAGTAGTAAAATGCTCCATCTGGCTTTCAACCAGCATTTCAGTTGAAATACTCTGTTGGAGGCCCCAACACACCTGGCTGCAGACTCTGAATTTCAAGGAAGGCAGGCGCTGGTGCCGGGGTGGCCAGCCTGCGTGTCCATCTCCAGCTAAGCCAGAACTGGCCCACGCAGAGAAGGCCCAAGGGCCGCTTCCTGCCCCTTGCTCAGCCACTCGGAGGCAGCGGCCTCCAGCTCACCTGGGTTTTCATACCTCCTCCTGCTTCCTGCGTCACAGCTCACTCACAGGACCTGCTTCCACTTGATCTTCACAGCCCAAGAATTCAGCCCTCTGCAGACGACTGCCCAGCCCCACGGGAGCAGGCTCCTGCGATGGTCCAGGGACGGCAGGCCCAGGCCCGCCCACCAAGAACAGCAGCCTGCACTAGAGCCGTGGCCTCTCCCACTCAGCCCTTCTACGACGTCCTTCTGCGTGGAATTGCATTACAAAGTGCCAGGTGTCCTAAGTGTCAGAGAGGTAAGGGCAGTGAAGAGTGGCTTATCTGCCAATCAAGGTTTCCCTAGCACCCACCTTCGGCACTACATGTTTTTCAGGTGTAGTCACACATGGAGACCTGGAACAGGTGGTTTGCAGGCGCTCATGCCCGCACAGCCACGCACTCTGAGCTCTGAGCATGACTCACACAGCCACACTGACAAAGCTGCCCAATCACGGAGGCAAACAATGACACAGGAGCTGGTGCGGTGAACATGCAGAGACTACGACTGTATTTAGATGTGATTTTCTCGTGGAGTCCAGTCACTCAGCCCTCTGCCTCCCTCTGCTGGAAGGCAGTGGTACTCCGTGGTCTCAAACAAAAATACCCTTGCTGGCCTATGAATGAGTTTGAGAATTCCAACACTCTCCTTTGGCTCTCACGCACTGATCGCCAGCGCTTGTTAGCTCGATTTTATAGTTTCTTCAAAAGCTCTGCGTAGGGGGAGACAATTCGTTCCTGGCCATGCGGCTTTCACTGGGACCAGGTGTGCAGCAGAACTGACTGGGCGGCGGCGGTGGACGCAGCTGCGGCGCTCAGTCCACGGAGCGCCCTCTAGTGAGCCCGCGATTCACCCAAGGAGCCCAACTTTTCAGCTGGGTTCAGTTCCGGAAGGGGGCTAGGTAGTCAGGAAGGGGGCTAGGTAAGTCTATGAGTTGGTGGTGCCGGCAAGTCACCCCTACCCCCTGTCCCATGTGTAATTCCATCCTCCTATCTGCCCATCAAAACGGCCCCTCTCCCAGGATGCATCGGCTTCATCCAGGACTTGTGCAGGTGCCATGTATTCCCAGGTGGCTTCACGCCTGGAGAGGTACCGCCCCAAACTCACAAAGGAGGTAGACAGCGGGGAGGGGCTCTACCTGTTTCACCACAGACCACGGCTGGAGGCACTGCCAAGGGCTGTCTCCCTTCCCCTGCCCCTTTTCCCGTGGGCAGTCTTGTGGCTCAGTACCCACTCGTGATGAGTATTCCTATGTGTAGGGCATGTCACACTCACCTTTTAAATAATCTTTATCTGGGGCCAGTGCTGTGGTGCAGGGGGTTAAAGCCCCAGCCTGAAGCGCTGGCATCCCATAAGGGCACCGGTTCAAGTCCCGGCTGCTCCTCTACCAATCCAACTCTCTGCCATGGCCTGGGGAAGTAGAAGATGGTCCAAGTCCTTGGACCCCTGCACCCATGTGGGAGACCCAGAGCTCAGCTCCGGCCACTGTGCCCAGTGGGGAGTGAACCAGTGGATAGAAGACCTCTCTCTATTTCTCTCTGTAACTCTGTATTTCAAATAAACAAAAATAAATCTTTTTAAAAAATCATCTTGATCACACTGTGCACCTCACTTGTGTTAGTACTGAGAATGCTCTGTGCATGACAAGAACTTGGAATAAAAACAAACACCCCCCACCCACCCATATCGCCTGCTCTCCTGTCTCCCTTGGCCCCCTCGCCGTAGCCCCCAAACACCCACACAGCCTTCCCACCGCGCACAGCCCTGGCCGCTGCGACCCACGACAACCAGTTCTGTGTTTATCACTCGGTGTTTCAGCTGTCCAGCCCTCAGGTTCTGAGAGGGTGGCGGCTTGAGGAGCAGGGCCTCTCGCAGTGAGGCCAGCTGCCGGCCACTCACACTGCTCACTGCTCCCTGTTGCAAGAGGAGTCTGACAGGCGGGGGTCTGGCATGGCTGACCTTTCAAAGGTGGGCTTTAAGAAGTCTCAACTCTCTAAGTACGGAAGCTCTGGGTTTTCCTGTACAGCCGTTCTCTTTTACTGCCATTTCATCAGCACAACAGTTCTGCAAAAGAAGAAAGTACAGCTTAACACCGAGGACACAGAAGTCCATAATCTCGGAACTGAGGAATATTCTTTAAAGCAGATTAGGCTTCAAAGCCATCCCATTTTCCTGATTTTCTACAGCACTCCAGGGATTCCTAAGCACTTTCCATGGGTCAGCATCTGGGAGTCACTGTGGTTGTGACGGCTGGAGGCAGGGCACTGTCCCAACAGGTTTTACGATGACAGCACAACCACCATCCTAACTGGGGAGACAGGAGATCCAGAGCACCAACGAATGCAGACACAAAGGTCTGAAACACCAGTCAAGCAGACAGAATCCAGCTCTATGATAAAATGATAACCTGTAACGTATCGGAAAACTTGTTTGTTTCAGGAATGCAAAACAGCTTAATATCGCAACTTTGTAAATGCAGGGAGCCAGTGGCACATCTGCCTCAGCCATGCCAGACCCCTGCCTGTCACAGACTCCAGTGTGACAGTGTGAGTGGCCGGCAGCTGGCCTCACTTCGAGAGGCCCTGCTCCACAGGCCGCCACCCTCTCGGGACCCCTCTCGGGACCCGAGGGCTGGCCCTGGAAGGGGTATTCTTCTCACAGTGAAACGGGCATGGGAGCCAAAGCAAACGCTGACATGGCTACGGAACCCTCACTTCCGCCCAGCAACACTCTGCCCACCAGGGCACGCAGCTGAGCTCCGGGAGCAGAGAACGGGCCAGGGACACGACCACCACACTTCAGAGCAGAAAGGCACACTGCCACCTCCACGCATCCCAGACAGATGTCTGAAGACAAACTAAGTTTATTTAAAAACAAGCTGAAGACATTTGTTTACTTGAAAGTCAGAGTTAGGGTTGGGGGGAGAGGGCTCTTCATACAATGGTTCGCTTTCCAGATGGCTGCAACGGCCAGGGCTAGGCCAGGCGGAAGCCAGGAGTCAGGAGTCCATGAAGGTCTCCCACGTGGACGGCAGGTACCCAACCACTTGGGCCATCTTGCTCTGCTTTCCTAGGCCATTAGCAGGCAGCTGGATCAGAAGTAGAGCAGCAGGGACACAAACCAGCACCCACATGGGATGCTGGCACTACAGGCAGCGGATTTGCCTGCTATGCCAAGCCACTGCCCCTCCCCCTTTTGAAGATGTATCATTTCAAAGAGTTACAGAGAGAGGAGGAGACAGAGAGAGAAAAACTAATTTTACCAAGATTCTTCTCTTATGACAGCATGTCCATCTAGGTTTTAGCCAGTATCATACTAAAGTCTAAGACACTAGATAATTACCTTTTCATTAAAGTAAAAAAAAAAAAAAAAGAAAGAAAGAAAGAAAAGGAAAAAAACACCAGTTGTCACTTCCTCAACAAGGAACACTGAAGGACAAGGGACAAGACATAAACAGACTCTACATTCCTTACTGGACTGGGGTTGGGTGTTCCGGAATTCAGGATTTTTCACATTTTGGAAAAGTTTGTTCACTATGTATCACATCGTAACAGAACGCGGGCAACATCCTGCAATCAGCATGTTTCCACATCCAACTGCACGCATGTGCATCCCGGGACAGCCTCCCATCAGCCCAGTGGCGTTGTGCCAAGCGCACAGGCGCTAACTCTCAAACTGAACTGCAGCTGAGCGGTTGCTACCCAGGATGCAACAGGGACCAAACGATGGTCAGTGGTTGCCCAGAGACCCCAGAGAACCCTCAGAAAATGACGACAGAATTTACAGAAAATGAAGCGCTTCAGTGGATGCCGTCAGAACTCAGGAAACACGGAAAAATACCACCCCAGGCCACAGATGAGACAGCACGACAGAATGTGGGGGCGCTTTTTGAAGCAAACTTCAAAACCTCACTGAAGGATGTGAAATACACTAAATTATTGCAAATACACCCAACCAGCTGAGTGAGGAGACATATTGTGGAGTAGCCAATTATTCCAGGTTTCAATAAGTAAAATTTATAAGTTTGAGGTCCACTCAATTTCCTAATAATTTTTTTGGAATTTGATAATTACAAATTTTATCTAGAAAATAACAAACGGGAACCAACAGCATAGATTTTTTAAAGCAAAGAATAACAAAGGGTTTGCATTACTGCTACTGTTACTTCACGAGTATCTACAACAAAGCTGTAATGGTGACACCCAGTGGTAGCAGAAGTAAAGGTCGCCTACAGCTGTCACGGGCCCGGCTTCCTTCGCTGGGACACCATTTCACCTTGCTGACGCCAGGTACCACCCGCAGGCAGTTCCAACACTGTAACAGGTTCACACAGTATTTCAGCAACTCGCTAGGCGACAGCACGCTAAGCGTGGAGGATGTTGCTGCACTTGCGTGCGCGACACGCAGATCTAAAAGGCTGCTGATGTTAATAAAGCCCACAGAAAGGAAAACGTCTCCCTGTGAAAGATTTATCTTCCAACATCCAAGGAGACTTCAAAACATTCCTCAAAGATGGAATTACAAGAAATGTTTATTTTGGTGCAGAACAATTTTGAAATCTGCACCGTTTTTCATAGTACATACTTCCCGTGAACTTTCTGAAGGCTGCTCTAGCTCTCGCCAGAGTGACAGAGAAAGGTATTAAGAACGGCTGCTCCACACCTGGGAAGCAGCCAGCCCCAAGGTCACTGCCATGGCCTGCCTAGGGCTTCTGTGCCACAGGACTGCTGCTGGGTGGTGTTACCATCTCATGGCAGCTCGTCCCACTGGTGCCGAGTCACAATTCCACAGCTGGAAGAACCACAGCCCATTGCAAAGCCAAGCAACCCTTGCTCCAAGCAGTGAAAACAGGAAAATTCACAGGGTGCTGGGGATGGCACCGCCATGCTGCAGAGAACTGGGCACCTCCTGACACCCCGCATCCCTCCACACTCCCCGCCTCCCCCAAGCCAAGCCTATGATGGACAGCTGCCAGGAACCCACTGGTCCCCAGCTTGCATCTGCACACCCCCAGGGTGAAGATGGCCCCATCTTTCCCACAGGTTGGAAGAAGTGTCTACCTATGCTCCACAACATCGTTTGCATAGTAAAAATAAATGACAACATGTGCAAGAATCAAGAAACGTGTCCATGAAGCCAAGTGATTTTCTTGTAGAAGCATTTGTAGTGTTGAAATGTAAATTCAAACAAATGGCATCTTTCTAAAGCATCTTTTAAAACAAACCTAATAGAGGTTAACCCTGATGGCCAGAGAGGGTGAAGAAGAGCACTGCTGTCAGTGACGTGGATGGAGCAGACAGCAGGGCAGGGCACAGTCCGACAGCTCGAGGAACTGTCAAGTCCTGGATGACACGCATTTGAAAGCAGAGCAACAGTGAGGGGGCAGCAGAGACAGAGAGGTCTTCCATCTGTGGGTTCCGTCGCCAAGTGCCCCCAAAACCAGGGCTGGGCCAGGTAACCGGAGGACAGGAACCCCATCTGGGTCTCTCCCATCTGGGTGACAGAGGCCCAAGGACCTGAGCCACCACTGCCGCCCCCTGGGGCCTCAACAGGTGACTGAGCCAGAGTGGCCCGGACTCAGATCGGCACTGCCGTGGAAGGCAGACTCATGGCAAGCCGCAGCTTAACCCGCTGGCAGCCCCTGGATGTCCCACCTGTAAAGGGAAGGGGACAAATTCAAAAGCACGCAGAAGAAATTAACCAAGAAGCAAACCTGACCTCAGACGGTATCACTGGGGGAAAACTCTAGAAACAATGGACTCTTCTACCAGAGACACTCAATGGGCAAGTGCCGCCTTCCCGTGCGCGCTGGCTCTGTCCCCTGCAGTCCAAGAGCTGACAGGGCACTGATGCTGGCTCAGTGCAGGGATGGCCACGCCACCACAGCACCTACACCCCCGAGACACAAGCACCGTGGGAAGACATCCCTGGACGAGGACGGCAGGGTCAGTGAGGAGGGCAGGGAGAGGAGCCCACCCCCGTCCTCCCTCGCGAGCGTGGAGAATCCTCCACTGCGAAGCAGGCGTTTAAAAGCAGCAAGCCTGAGTGTGTTCGCGATGCCTTCACTCCACTAACGCACACGAGCTTAGGGAAACTCTCCAGTACACCTGCCAAGGGAGAGATGGCCAATTCCAAAGGGTCCTGAGGATGCTGGACAGACCCAGCCTCAGCTTGCAAAGCTCCCCTGGCATGCAGCCATGGCACCACCGCTGCGCCCTCTGTCACACTTCCTCTGCGTAGACCGCCAGGTCAGCAAACGGCCCCCTCTGCACAGGGGGTCCCCACGCCCTCTCCCTCTTGGGGATGACAGGGACTGGTGACCAGCAAGAGGGAGAAACTCAGCCAAGACCAAGCCGTCTTCCACATCACTGCGTCTCCAGGGCCTAGAACACAGCAGGCACTGGTGAACGCTGATGGCACTGAGTGGTGGGTGGCAGGGCCAGAGCTTCCTGCCGAGAGTCCAGGTCAAGGCCAGCGCCTCTCACTCGCAGACACAGAGTCAGGAAGGCGGGGCGAGTGGGCGAGAACAGGTCCATGCCTCTGAAGGCTCCACAGCCATCTCCTGCCTCAGCTATTTCTGGAAAATGTCTGGCTTGGAATCAGGAAACAGCATCCGACAGTCAGAAAGGGAAAGGCGCAGGCACCTGGCACAGCGGTGAAGACCCGGGGTCAACCACAGCGCCTGTCAGCGGACCTGGGTTCAAGTTCCAGCGCTTCTCCTGATTCCACACCCGGGAAGGCAGCAGTGACGGCCCAAGAAGTCGATGCCCTGCACTCACACAGGAGACCCAGATGGAGTTTTTTTGTTTTTGTTTTTTCACTCATCGCCTTGTCCACTGAGAGCATTTAGGAAATAAACTAGTGGCTTCGATCGATCTTTTGTCTCTGTCATGTGAGCCCTCCCTCTCAGGAGTCGCTGACAGCCACATTTGCCCCCGTACACCTGTGCATGTCTCCACAGGTCTAAGTTTTTCTACATCTGTGTCACTGCAAAGATGCTTTGTGACCAGGTATGTGGTTCAGCAGTGAAGCCCTCATCCCCCATCAGAGTGCCTGGGTTCCTGTCCCCCTCAGCTTGCCACCCAGCTTCCTGCTAATGTGCACCCAAGGAGACAGCAGGTGGATCCCGGACACTCACGCGGGAGAGGGCTCCCGGCTTTGGCCTGGTTGGACCCTGGTTGTTGCAGGCATCTGGGGAGTAAACTGAAGATCTCTGTCTCTCTCTCTCTCTCTCTGTTTCACTCTCTACTTTCTCTTTTGCTAGTTTCCTATTCTAAACTACGGCTAAAATCTGTTTTTACAAGAACCCAAATGTCCTACCAATTACTCAACTGGCGTCACCTTTAGTGAGGCTTCACCCCGCCTGTCCCATCCAGACTTGCTGAACCAGAGTCAGAGTGTGGGGCTCAGCAACCCCGGCCCAGGCCTCCCCGACCCCAGCCATTGAGGGACAAGGCCGGGCTGAGCCTTGGGGCAGCCGCACCCCGACACAGGCCACCCCGGAAGCACACAGCATGGCCGCCTCGTGAGTGGCTTGTGTGCCACTTTGAAGAACGCCTCACGCTGGGCAGCATGAAATGCAGACCCGGGCCCTCTCCCCGCCGGACCAGCAGGACCACTGAACGCCAGGGCCCCCGCGCGAGGCCACAGAACACCAGGTTAAACCAAACGAGATGATCTGCAGAAGTCTGCCTGGTCTGCAATAGGGCGCCCCAAGCAGCAGCACAGGCAGGGCGTGACCCAAGTGGACTCTGCCTGCAGAAGCAAGCGAGCTCCTGGAGAAGGCATCTCCCTTACCCAGATTCACACGCCACTCCTCTGAAACGCACCAACGTTCCCAACGGGAACAGATGCCCACCCTGTCCGAGGCGCGGCAGAGCAGCACTGTGCGGGAGCCCCAGGCTATGTGTACATTGGCCTGCGTGGCCCTGAGCTCTCCAACAGCGAGTGCAGCCCGGTTCTCAGAAAAATATCAGCTTTCCCTGGTAAGAGTGGACAGAGCTGAAGCACTCCCTTCATCTGCAGCCAGGACCCTGCACCCAAGCGTATTATTATCTTAGTCATCTATTTCACAAAACAACATTCGATCAAAATTGAGTTAGGGTTCCTGATAAGCTGGGGCCTTCACGGTTTGGTTTCATTTGTCTCTAGTCCAGTTCTAGGAGGGATTTAAGTGGCTGAATGAAATCACACCCCCTGCTGCTTCTGCCAGCTGCCCCGTGCCAGAGACCTGGGACGTGGCTCCTGGAGTGAATGGGATCCTTAAAGGTCACTTGGTCCCAAGGAGAACCAGGACCCGGGGAAGTCATGCCAGCTGCCAAAGGCCACAGCCTCCCAGTGCCAAGGGCCGTCTCTCCCACACCATCATATGTGGGTCAGCACCCAGTGCGAGAGCCATGGCCTGGGCACCACCAACTCCGCACGCTTTGCAACACATTGACACAGAATGTATTTTATAACCAATTTAACATGGAGTCCATTTTACAAGTAGCTTACAACATGTATCATAACCAGCTTCCTTAGAGTATGTTTTACCATGGAACCTGTGTGATAACCCGCTTCCGTGTAGCACGCCTCACCATGGAACCTGTGCGATAACCCGCTTCCGTGGCGCGTGTGACATAACCAGCTTCCGGGGGCACATTTCATAACTAACCACACTGAGCCTCTCTCTTCCTAATGAGCTCTCATCTTGCAAACAACGAGTATCTGGTAAATCAGACCGTGCCATTTCCTGACACACTACACCCTTTCAATCTGGGCTGTAGATTTAGAAGGACCTCGAGCACAAAGCTGGGAAAATAAGAGGCCAGGGTGGGCCCTGTTGACCACGCAGCCCCAGCAAGTGTTCCGGGTGGGTGAGAGCACAGCCGCTGGGCAGCCCTAGCCTGCGAGCCCAGGCCAGAGTGGGGCGGAGGCGCGCAGTCGCAGCCAGAGGCCCTGCCAGGGCAGCGCTGGCGCCCAGGCTGTCTGAACAGCTCCAGCAGACGCCAGCAACACGCACAACAGCACCTGGAAGAGGGCTGGTTTGAAGGTCTTCAAATTACTAACGATGCCTTAATAATATCCCCTACCCCGTCTCTAACGCCAGGGATTCTGTAACCCAGCGTTTTGTAACCACTCTGACATTTCAATGGCCTTTTTATGTTTCACCAAAATTTATTTTTTCCATTTCCCAAGGTGAATTATGTAAACATCTAAAGGCACAATGTGGAATACTAACAGTACTTTGTAGCAGCAGATAGCACCCCAAGCCGGCTTCCATGGCCTTGAGCCCAAATGCACACAAGCTCAGGTAACCACCCCACCCGTTCCCTGAACCACGTGGAGCCTGACACACAGCTGAAGACCTGCACTGGAAAAACCCAGGGGAAGCTGTCTGGTGCATCCAGGGCTGACCCCTCGGGCAGACAGGACCGCCCAGCCTGTCCACCCGCCGCAGGGTCGCGGGTGCACTGGCCACTGCCTGTGCACCTCAGCAGTACCAGGGTGGTATCTGCTTCCCTCTGGCCACTTGTGCTCCCTCAGGCCTGATCAACCCACCAAGCCCTGATCTAACAACCACACTGAGCCCTTGAGAGGGAAAGACAACTGCAGGTCCCAGATGGCCCAGCGAATCTGCACTCCAGGGAATACTGCCGCTGGAGCACTGACTCTGTCTGGCTCCCCCAGCTTCTGACCTCAGCCCAGGCCTCCACAGGCTGCAGGAGGGTCACCTCCCTAAAGAAACCCACGTCCAGCCCTCCCCTGTGCAGGTGAGCAGACCCGTGCCTAGGGCAGGTGTGGGCATGCTGCCTCGGCGGTTCTTCGCTGGATCATTCTGCAGGAGATGCAAGGCATGGCTGAAACAGATCTGCACTGGACTTCTCATCAGCACGGCCAGTCTTGAGGGGTTGTGACCCACCCACTGAGTTATGATGCTGGAAACACAGCCTGCGACACGCCTCAGTACAACACCTGCGACAGCCGGCCTCCCGAAGTCCATCCTCTGGGTGCCCTCAGCCCTCTCTGCCTTCCCCAGGACGGCATGGATCTGCAAGTGTCTCAGTGACTGGACCACAGCCCGTGAAGGCAGGGACCGTGTCTGTCTCACTGACCCTTATGTTCTGCAGGTGCAGCCCTGGGCCCGATCAGCAAGTTCATTAAGCCATTCGACAAATATTTATGGAAAACAGCACTGGGCTGTGAACAGTACTAGCTACAGCAAAGAGCAGCTGGGGGAAGGCCGGGGAGGGGAGGAGGGTGCGCCGCCTCTGCCCCCGCCCTTCTTACCTGCCACACTGCCTCCCCCGGTTCCCAGCTGCCCCATTCCTGGGGCCATTGCCTCAGCCAGGAAGTCACAAAGTCCCTGTCAGCCCACAGCCTCCAGGTGTAATGAACATGCCACAGGGTCCCTTCTCAGGCCAGGACTCCCCAAAGCTGGTGCCTCCCCTACCCTGTCCTGAGGAGCATTACCCCCAGAGAAGCCCACCCAGGGCAGAAGGAGAGCAGCTACAAGCAGCCAAAGGCAAACACACCATGTGGGCCGTGATGCTATTGGAGAACGGAGGGGTGACTGGGGCACAGGGTCCCTCCTGGGAGCAGGAAGCCTGGGGGAGCTTCTCCACGGGGCAGCACTGGCCGACAGGGCACTGTCTCAGCACAGGGCTGTGACAGCACCTCGTGCCCGTGTGAAGCCTGGGAGCACCAGAACACTCAACTAAGGCTCCCTCAGGAGTCGCTCAGGGAAAGTGCGTCAGCAGGCTCCGTGGTTGCAGGGCATGGTGGGCAGTCCTCTACTGCCCCCGCCTCTGCACTGCCTTTCTCCTCTTGCACCGTCCCTCTCTCCTGTGCGTCCTGTCCTACTCCAGTTGGGACCCTCACAGCCACGTCCACATATGGACTTCATCACTCCGGTGACAGTAACAGGAACCATGGCATCTTCTGGAAGGAACTGAGCCATGCTCCCCTCCCGGGCACTGGGCAGTAGCCAGTGTGCTAGACCAACACAGACGCAGGCCAGCCTGGGGAGAGCAGCCTCTGTCAACGCTTGGTGGGGGCAGCCTCGGCCCTGCTCCACTCGGGATGCTCAGGGCACATGCGAGGTCCTGTCTGGGGGCTTTGCCCCTCTCCACTCTGCAATGTGGACGGGGGCTTCTGCCCATGTTGCAAATGCAACACTCACCCGAAGGTTCCATGGCCTCTGTGCCATACTGAGTAGCAACGGCAGCCAAGGGGGATGGCTTTGCTGTGTGCCTGGCCCAGGGCTACACGGTTTACATGCCTCATCTCATCTAGTCTCACGAGACCCCTGATGGGCAGCGATGACCCCATTCCAGAGATGGGGAAGCTGAAGCCTGGGGCAAAGGCCTTCCGCAAGCCACGCACTCATGAGGTGGCCCACCTGGGACTGAGGCAAGGCTGGGCGATGTGGAACTGGAGCATGGAGCTGCACCCCATGGCCCAGGCACACTGACTGACAACCTTAGCTTCCACGTCCATGTGCCTAGCCGCCCTGCCCTCCGAGAGCAGCTACCACCTTTGAGTCACCCTGTCCATCATGCACAGGGTCTCCAAGCACAGGGTTTGCGGTCCAGGAAAGTGCCCCTCTGTTCCCACCTGACTTCCAGACCAAATGAGGGAAAAGGTATGGACTAGACATAGCTTTAGTACTGACTATGTGAGAAGCCAGGGGCTCAGAACTGGCCATGCTGACCTGTTTGGTCATGGGTGGTGCCACAAAAAGCATAGGGGGTCAAAGGGGCTGGCCAGACACGTGGAGAGAGGGCAGAAGGGCCTCAGCTGACGGCTCCATTGCCACCTCCTAAGGGTGTCAGGTACAGCACACCTGGAGGGACACCCAGGCCAAGGGGGTTCTGGCCACCTGCCCAAACCCCAATCCCCAGACCTCACTGTTCTTGAATTACCCAGGCAGGGGTCTGAGGCAGGGATAAAGCTCAGATTCATAATGAGCTATGCAACGTGACCCACAGTTAACAAGTACCGGGAAAGTCGGGTGCCTTAGCTCCTGGATCAAGTGTGCACCCAAAAGCTCCGGTTTTTATCGCGGGTTGCACTGGGCAGGTCAGGAGGCAGGACCCCCATGGAGGTCTTGCAGGTCCCAGGGAGAGGCACACACAAATCCCCTGCTGGCTCTGGAGGCATCTCAGGGAAGCAGAAGGCATGGCTGGCCCAGCCGTGAGCACGTGTCTGACAGCCCCCAGCTCTCTGGGCGGGGGGGGCAAGGTGGGACAAGATCACAGAGCCCCACAGCTGCCCAGCCCACCTCCCCTCCTGCAGAAGACACCAGGAAGTACCCATGTCCTCCCAGAGTGGCAGGCGTTTCCAGCCCCACCCCGGGGGGGTCTCAGTGTCACCCACCCCTTCCTCGTCCTTCTCAGCTCTCTGAATTGCTTTGAGTCAATATTTTACTTTAGTAGGGGGAGAAATACCAGAACTTCTAGGCCTGGCAGCCAACACACAACCACACGCCATGCATAGAATCTGAGTCTGTAGTCAGAGAAAATAACCTTGTCCTTGAATTGTCTAAATTGGCTCTTCCAGCTCTAATCATGCTGTTGACCTAAGGGGATGGTTTTCTCCTTCCAGGTCAGAGGTGACATAGCAGGCACCCATTCCCCAGGACCCGGTGTCATGGCCTGAGCAGAGAGCTGGCTGAAGGGGCTGCCAAGACTGCTTAGTTGACCAGGGGTTTATAGCCACAGCTCTCACTTTAGGGATCTCATCCTGTCTGCAGCACGCTGGTGCTGACCATGTAAGCAGATCAGCCTAAGTCCGCTCCTGCAGCAGTGGGAGCGTGTGCTCCCTGCGTGGCACCCAGAGCTGCCCTGGGCGGTGCCTCCCCTGTCCATTCTGGTTCATCTTCCATGGATAAAGGCAGAAGCCAAGAACTTGCGCTTCCCCTGTGGACCAGCTCTCTCCCAGAGGACCCCTGAGGCTTCCCAGTGAGGATCAGGAGAGATCCAACCCCAGGTGACCCTGAAGACGCACGTCTACAGCTGAGACACCAGGACAGGCCTGACTGTCAGCGACCCAAGTTTGGAAGGAAAGCAGGCCTGTGAAACTTCATCTCTGGGCTAAGTTGTGCAAACAGAAATAACTTTGTGGAATCAGTCAGTTGGGTGCACTGGACTGTGAGGGCTTCCAAGCCCATCCGTGAGATCATGCAAGGCCAAGTTCGGTCAGCCACAGTGGCAGCCACGCTGTCCACGACTCTGGTTCCCAGCACACAACACCACCTTCTCAGACACCTGGGACAGACCCAGACACCACGCAGGACAGCGTGCTGCTTCTCTGCCTGCTTCCAGTGAGGATGAATGTCGGGGTGCTGTGTCACATGGAGCCTCGAGGTGAGGAATGTTGGGGTGCTGTGTGGACAGGGTGGCATGCAGCCTCCAGGCGATGGGTGTTGAGGTGCTGTGGGCACCCAGTGGCATGGAGCCGCACATGCCTGGCAGCTCCCTGATTTGGATTTAAAAAGCTGAAGTTATTTTCCCTGGAGCGATCTGCAGAACCCACATATTTTGACTTTGAGAATTTGAGAAGGAACTGACACAAGGCCACAAGCTGGCTAATAAAAGAACAACAAGCCCAGAGCTGGAAACACATTTCCACCCCGACTTCCAGGCTGCTTTCTCCTGGCCCCCGCTGAAGGCCCTTCTGAGCTCACAGAGCCTCATTGTCTGAAACTGTCTCCCAACCTTATCTATATGAACCAGTGATACAGATAAACTTTGGTGTGTGTTTCTCTCAACCAGTTAACTATGGGGTAGAAACCAAAAATCACAATGGAAAAATGTCAGAGTTATCCATTTTTTCCCAAGAATGTTGGCATAAAATCGGCTCTCTTCTGAAACACATTTCGTTTTAAATAATCAGTAGCAAGGACCGGTGTTGTGGAGAAGTAGATTAAGCCTCTGTCTGTGGTGTGGGCATCCCATATGGACACTGGTTCGAGTCCCAGCTGCTGTTCTTCCCATCCAGCTCTCTGCTATGGCCTGGGCAAGCAGCTGAGGTTGGCCCAAGTACCTGGGCCCCTGTACCCATGTGAGAGACCCAGAAGAAGCTCCTGTCTGACCCACTGCAGCCACTGGGGGAGTAAACCAGCGGTGAAAGACCTTTCTCTCTGTCTCTCCCTCCCTGTCTGTAACTCCGCCTCTCAAATAAATAAATAAATCTTCTAATTAGAAAAAAAAGCAGCAGCAGCTTCTAGTTAGCAGTTCAGCATACAAGGAGCTCAGAAGTCACCATTTTGATCTAACAAGAGAAAAGCAAGTGAAAAATCAACAACTCTTCTTAGGTCTGGAAGGAGGGGGAGACGAGGAACAGGAGGCCGGGACACGAGCTCCCCTAGCATGGAGAGAGGAGCTGAGCGGCGAGCCACACCACCAGCCAAGCAGGGACTCTGGGACAGAGGCACCACAGGAGCTCAGCGAGGCCTGGTCAGCAGGGAGAGCGCTGCTCTGTTTTCACTGCGGCCGCTCTCCCAGGCTCTCCCAGGCTCTCCCAGGCTCTCCCGCTCAGCCTGCAGGGAGACGCCCTCACACCTGCACAGGCTGAGGGGCAGGAAACCGCCCTGACGGAGCCCAGTGCCTTCTGCCCTTCCTACGCAGCACCGCCCCTGGAGCACAGCGCTGGTGATTTCACCAGAGCCCAAGCCCCCATCCCCAGCTCCCTCCAGCTGCCCACTTGAGGGAAGGGAAGTGCACAGCCCGAGCCCCTCAAACCATCCTGGTCCTCTCACGGAGGGGAGCACTCAGGCCAATTCTGAGTGGATGCTACAAATGCAGGCAACCACTAAGAAAAGTTAAAAGAAAAAAAGTGCAACTACTGTGCTAAGACAGAAGTGAAAATGGGATCATAAAATGCTCACTTAAAGCCACAAAAGGCAGAAAACAAGTGGAAAATATAAACAGGAACAAGGAACAAAGGTAGCAAACAGAAACAGTAAAAACACGGCAGATAGTAATCCAGCTACATTAATGGTTACTTTCAACACCACAGTCTCAATATACCAATTACAAAACAAAACTCAACTACAGACTGTCTACCAGAGAGCCACCAAATAAGAAAACCTATTGAAAGGAACGCCACGCAGACACAATCACTACGAAAGGAGAGTGCTCACAATAATCTTAGAGCAGGTTCAGGGCAAGAGGTCGGGGGAGGATTAGATCAACACCCAGAGGCCAACGCCCCAGGAAGACGCAGCAGTGCTGGATGTATGCCGTCTCACAACAAGGCATCCAACTGCACGAGGAAGAACGTGACGGAACTGCAGGGAGAAAGGTTGCACCCGTGTCAACACCCCGGCCCAGGGACAGGACCCATCAGCTGGACACAGCGACATCGCAGGCCGCGTCCTCCAGCATCCACAAACACACATCCTCACGCTCCCACGGATCGCTCACAGCACAGCACCCTAGAACACCTACAAGCAATCGCGCAATACCTGCTCTCATACCCAAACAGAGCTGGAGCAGAAACTAACAGAAAGGCAGCTGCAAAATCCCAAACCACGTGGAGGCTCTACAGCACACCTCCCAACAGCACGTGGCTCACAGAAGGAACCGCGGAGAAACTTACGTGACAGTGAAAACACAACAAGCAGACTCTGCAGTACAGAAGCTGTGCCGAGTGGGACTCAAGGCATTTAATGTACACATTAGAAAAGGAGAAAGCCCTGTGCTTTCACCCTAGGAACCTCGAAAACAAAAACATTAAATACAAAGTTAGCAAGAAATAGAGGATAAAATCTATTAAATAGAGAAGTAAAAAACAGGAAGTCAATACACAAAATCAGTGAAACCAAAAGCTATTTCTTTGCAAAGATCAGTAAATCGGTAAGCCTCTTGCCAAGAAAATACCAATTAATAATACCAGAAATGTCCCCATGCCGCTGTCCTGCCTGGTGGCTGAGACGGCTGCATCCCACATCACAGGGCCTGGGTTCAAGGCCAGGCTCCGGCTCCTGACTCCAGCTTCCTGCCGATGCACCCTGGGAGGCAGCAGCTCCCAGCTTCTGCCTGGCCCTGGCCCAGGCGTAGGGGGCATTTGGGGAGTGAAAGAGTGAGAGCTTGCTCTCTGTCTCTGTGCCTCTCAGATAAATACATGTGGGGGCCGGTGCTGTGCACAGTGGGTTAACATCCTGGCCTGCAGTGCTGGCAGCCCTTATGGGCGCTGGTCTGAGACCCAGCTGCTCCACTTCCGATCCAGCTCTCTGCTATGGGAAAGCAGTAGAAGATGGCCCAAGTCCTCGGGCCCCTGCACCCACGTGGGAGACCCAGAAGAAGCTCATGGTTCGTGGCTTTGGATCGGCACAGCTCTGGCCGTTGTGGCCAATTGGGGAGTGAACCAGCAGATGGAAGACCTCTCTCTCTCTCTCTCTCTCTTTCTCTCTCTCTGCCTCTCCTCTCTGTGTAACTCTTTCAAATAAATAAATAAATCTTAAAAAAAAAAAAGAAATGAAAGGAGAGCATCAGTACAGACGCCATGACATTAAAAAACAAACAATCCTAAGCCCACAGGTCTGACAGCCTGAGTTAAACAGCCCAATTCCTTGAGAGCCGTGGCAACATCAACTCAAACAGGCTGTGTCTAAGGGAAACGCTCGTGAGTAACAGCTTTGCAAAGCAGAAAGCACCAGGCCCAGGTGGGCTCACTGGTGAGCGCTACCAAGCTTCCAAGTGGCAAGTCAGGGCAGTTCCCAACCATCTCTCGGATGCAGAAGCGGTTACACCCACCTCTGATTCCGTACAGTACTGTGTTTCTCTCTTCCTTGGTTAACCAGGAGGAGGTTTACCAACTTCACTGACCTTACCAAAGAGTAAGTGTTTTTGCTTCACTGATTTTGTTTATTGATTTCCTATTTTCAATTTTTTTTTTTTTTTTTTTGACAGGCAGAGTGGACAGTGAGAGAGAAACAGAGAGAAAGGTCCTCCTTTGCCGTTGGTTCACCCTCCAATGGCCGCCGCGGCTGGCGCACCGTGCTGATCCGATGGCAGGAGCCAGGTGCTTCTCCTGGTCTCCCATGGGGTGCAGGGCCCAAGGACTTGGGCCATCCTCCACTGCACTCCCTGGCCACAGCAGAGAGCTGGCCTGGAAGAGGGGCAACCGGGACAGAATCTGGCTCCCTGACCGGGACTAGAACCCGGTGTGCTGGCGCCACCAGGCGGAGGATTAGCCTAGTGAGCCGCGGCGCTGACCTATTTTCAATTTCAACGATAGGCAATAATTTTTCTAAACTTTTGTTCTCCCTTGTGTTTAATTTTTTTCTAGTTTCCTAAGGTTAAAGTTTAGAAGATTAACATTAATCTTTATTCTTTTCTAATATATTTTGTGCCATAATTACCTTAATGTTCCAACCAAAGAAATCAAAAGAAAAGGAAACGATGGACCAAAATCTCCTGAGTATCAACTCCAAGACCTCAGCAGAATGTCCGCCATCAAGTGTGGTCGTGTATGCAGGGAGCGGTCACCTCAGCCAGTTAGGACTCAGCCTGGGCACGGAGGTCCAGTCGTCAGAGATCTGCTAGTGGAGTCCACCACACCAACAGGCAGTTCAAGAATCTCATGATCATCTCAGTCAATGCAGAATACCATTTTTCAAAATTCAACACCCAATCTTGATTTTTTTTAAAAAACTTCATTATCCAAAAACAGTGCAGAATTTTGTCAACTTCTAAGACAGCTACAGCTGAGATCAGACTTGAAGCTTTCCTGTTAAGATCAAGAATCAAGCAAGGACGGCTCCTCTCACCACTCATCTTCAGCCCTGTACTAACGTCCTACCTACATCAGAGAAGAAAAATGGCAGGCACACTGACTGGGAAGGGAGAAATCAACTTTGTTCACCAAGCATGACTGTCTCTGTGGAATACTGACCAGAGCCTGGGCAGAGGCACATGGGCACAGCCAGCTGACCTCTGACAAAGTTGGGACCAGAACAACAGGACACGCGTGGAGATGAGTCCAGCCCCAGATCTCACACACTGCACAACACACAAAGTGGGCCAGGGACCTACACAAAAAATGCAAAATAGAAATTTCTAGAAGATGACATGGGCAAAGTCTCGATGACCTTGGATTTGGTGCCTTTTATTTATCTAAACACTCTATCATAGCACCAAAAGCAACATCCATGGAAAAAGAGTTGATAAGCTGTTCTTCATTAGAATTAAAGTTCTCTGCTCTGGGGAAGACACTGTCAGCAGGATGAACACAGAAGTTGGGAAAAAGACTCATCTGACAAAGTACTGCTATCCAAAATGGACAAAAACTCTTAACACTTAGCAATAAGAAAAGAGATGACCCAACTCAAAATGGACCAAAGCTCTTAGGAGCTCATCAAAGACGACAGACAGCAAGGACGCCTGTGAAAACACAGCCCGCGGCCCGAGTCACCAGGGAAACGTGATTTAAAGTGCACTTGGGACTGCTGCACCCAGGAGAACGGTCACAGTCCAAGCCCTGACGGCATCGTTGGTCGAGGATGCGCAGCAGTGGGAACAACCACTCTGGAAGACAGCAGCCGTCACTTACCCAGCTAAACACTCTCTTCGGTAAAACCCAGCAATTACTCTCCTGGTGTTTTCCCAAAGGATTTGGAAGCCTGTAGCCACACAAAAACTGGCACACAGCTGTGCACAGCGCTTCCTTCCTAACTGCCAGGAACTGGCAGCAGTGATGAACAAAGTGCGCTCCAGCCAGACAAAGCTTCATTCAGGGTTAAAAAGAAACGGGCTACCTCCAACGCACAGGACGAGTGAAAGAAGCTGCACAGAGTATGCTTCCATCTACACGGCATTCTGGGGAAAGCCACAACTATGAGTAGCAGAAACAGGGGTTGTCGTGGGTTGGGAGAGGAAGGGGGACAGACGGGCAGCATGGGGACACCAAAACTGTCCCATGTGTGCCACAATGCTGGATACAGGCCCAAGCTCACAGAACATCCTGCAGCAAGGGGAATGCCAGGCTTTGGGGGCAATGACACAGGTTCACCCACAGGAACAGGTGCACCTGTCTGTGTAGGTGCCAGGAGACACTGACAGCCCAGGAGGGCACGTGTGGTGTGCATGGTGAGGGTGTGTGGGGAATTCCTACACCTTCCACACAATTCTGCTGTTAACCTTCAACAGAACAAAGAAATAGTCTATTCTCTTACAAACCTGGAACTTTAAATAGCTTCTTTAAATAACTTTTACTATCAATATTAGTAAAAAAAAAATCAGGAAGAAATGACACCAAATGTTCACACAGAAGATTAAATAACACTTGGAGAGTAGATTAAGCCTTAAGGTGCCATGTTGGAAGGGCTCATGGGGAGAGACAGGTGTTGGCGAGTGCCCTTCTCAGAGTGTGCCAGACACTTAACGGCATTACCTCATCGCTAACGTGTGACAGATTCCAAAAAGTATCTTACAATCACCTCTTTTAGAAGCGATAAGCAGAGACACAGAGAAGCCATGCGCACAAAGGCTCCATCCCACCAGTGAGAGACCAGTCATGCACCTGCTGTACGAGAGCACGACCAGACTTCCTGCTTCCGAGAAGCCCGGGGCTTCGCTGGAGGACCCTTGCCTCTCATCCAAAGAGGGCGCTTCTCAATCCAAGCTGCACCAAGGGGCTGCTCCCACACCACACACCTGCTCCTCCTGCCACAGCAGCTCCACGGCCCACGTGAGACCACACCACACACCTGCTCCTCCTCCTCCTCCCACAGCAGCTCCACGGCCCACGTGAGACCACACCACAGTCCTCCTCCTCCTCCTCCTCCTCCAGC
This sequence comes from Oryctolagus cuniculus, assembly GCF_964237555.1. Classification (NCBI taxonomy): domain Eukaryota; kingdom Metazoa; phylum Chordata; class Mammalia; order Lagomorpha; family Leporidae; genus Oryctolagus; species Oryctolagus cuniculus. Next base: position 137,067,152 of record NC_091440.1, on the reverse strand, counting down.
AGCTCCACGGCCCACGTGAGACCACACCACACTCCTCCTCCTCCTCCTCCAGCAGCTCCACGGCCCACGTGAGACCACACCACACTCCTCCTCCTCCAGCAGCTCCACTGCCCACGTGAGACCACATCACACACCTCCTGCTCCTCCAGCACCTCCACGGCCCACGTGAGACCACACCACACACCTCCTCCTCCTCCTCCCACAGCAGCTCCACGGCCCACGTGAGACCACACCACACTCCTCCTGCTCCTCCAGCACCTCCACGGCCCACGTGAGACCACACCACACACCTCCTCCAGCAGCTCCACAGCCCACGTGAGACCATACCACACCTCCTCCTCCCACAGCAGCTCCACTGCCCACGTGAGACCACACCACACACCTCCTCCTGCTACAGCAGCTCCACGGCCCACGTGAGACCACACCACACACCTCCTCCTCCTCCTCCTCCTCCCACAGCAGCTCCACGGCCCACGTGAGACGACACCACACCTCCTCCCAGAGCACTGCCAAGGAGCCTCTTCACAGATAGCACCACAGTACGGTGTGTCCCACACCTTCCTACCACAAGGCCGAGCATTCCCAGTCACCTTCACGCCCACCACTTCTCTGCATCTCGCGTCAAGGACGGCCGCAGTCCAGCAGTTCCCAGCTGGTTGACACACTGCTGATATGCTGCTTGGTGGGGCTGAGACGGCCAGAATGGTACGTAGAAGCCGCCAGGTCTGTGCCTCCTCCCCAGATGCCATCTTTGAAGGTTGGGACCGTTTCAGGGCACAAGAGCCTGGGCACTGACCATGTCTCGGTTGTGCCACACAGTGAGTTCTGGGCTCCATGTCCCTTGAGACAGGCCTGGAGTCATCAGGCGGCCTTTGGTGGGAGCGACAGGTTCTTCCAGAACCAGTCTCGTCACAGGCGTCTGGTGGGACTCCCCTGCCCCCACACCTGTCAGGGCCCCCTTCCCTTCCTCCTTCGGAAGCCTGCAGGCACCAGAGCAGGAAGACCGGGCCCCGCGCTCAGCCTCCAGGCACTGGCACTTCTCAGAGTTTAAATGGTCCACCTGTGCTCTAAGCAGGAGAGCGCATTTAATTCTTAAAGATTTACTTGTTTGAGACGCAGAGACACACAGAGCTCCTAGCCAGTGGTTCATTCCCCAGATGCCCCCAAGTACAGAGCCAGAACTGAAGCCAGGAGCTGGGAACCCACCCCTGTCATGTGGGTGTCAGGGAAGCACCCTGAGCTGTCACCTGCTGCCTCCCAAGGTATGCACTGCTGGGAAGCAGGAGTCAGAAGCCAGAGCTGGGAACCAAGCCCAGGTCTTCTATGAGGGGCTCAGGCATCTTAACCTGGGCTAAATGTCCACTCCAGTCTTCTCCGTCAACCTCCACGGTGTCTTGTGCTCGTCCCTCACCTGGCAAGAAGCTGGTACTGGCCACAGCGACCAGAGCCAGCCAGCCACCATCACCAGTTTACTGCCGAGGTTAATATATATTTTCATTTTTCCGGAGCATTTGGAAGTCCTAAAAAGACATATTCTAGTAGATCCTAAGGAAAAGATCATTAGGATTCAATTTAGGCTTTTACACTTTTTTTTCTACAAGAAAAGGTAGTTCATTACAAAAACCTAGTTCTTAAGGACCTCCTCAGGCAAGCCACTGGAGTTGAGCAGAAATATGCAATATGATACAGCAACATTAAATTATTCACAACAATGAACCGTGGCAGGACACTGAGACACACATGCCGTGCCTCTCCAGGGTGGTTATGTAACACGCTGTGAAAACCTGACCCGCCCGCCTCGGGACCAGCACAGAGCACCAACCCCACACAGCTCTGGTCTCGTCCTACAACTGCCCCATCATGGTCAATGGGCTTCCATCCCAGGGCCCTCCTGCAGCCCAGCACTGCAACAGGTGCAACCAGGAGGCGTGGCCTAACCCACAACGGCCAGGCTGACCGCAGTTCCAGGATCTCTGAGCTGAGTCACTGGTGATGGTGACAGCTCTGGCTTGTGATCCTATAAATTAGATAACTGCAGGATGCACAACCCAGCCACAAGTGACAAGTGTCAGAAAGCATTCTACTCGCTTCAGAAGCCCGGCACCATCAACAGGCCACAGAGAAACAAGTGTGGATCCTGCTGGCTTCCAGAGCCCTCACCTCTGCCTGGGGTGCCAATTCTGAGCTCTGGGGCTGTGCCTCGGGGAGTCCAGTCCAATCTCTCAACTGCAAAGGTGAGGAAGAGAACCCAGCAGAGCCCCAGGCAGCCCAGGCTGCAGACCTGAGCAGCGACATGGGATGGGGCTGTGGCCTCCGTCTCCAAGGCTGAGGGCTCTCCAGGTGTGGACCAACACGTCAGCCTCACTCTAATTCTGCAGCTGGAGCCCAACAGTCTGCATTTTCATAAACGCTGGGGTGTCAGAGCCTGCATCAGGGGACAGCCCGGTGCTCGTCTGCACGGCCTCTGGAGGAGCTCAGCCTGCCACAGTTCTGGTTGCCCTGAGCACGCAGGGCCGGTGCACTGAAAGGTCATCCTCTGGAGAACTGCAGAAATGACTCCATTTCCAGAAACAGACAATTTGGTGTCAGCTCCAGCTGAGCTGGCCCCAGTGGCCTGATGAGACAACTGCTTTCATCATCACCGCTATCGTCACTGCCAGCATTTAGGTGGTGCTTGCTGTATGCTGAGCACTGACATCAGATACAGTATTTATTCCTCTAATCTCATGGGGTGAGTACCATGTCTCAATTCTCCCAGGTTTACAGATGCAGGAGCTGAGGCAATGAGGGGAGTCCCCTGAGCCTTCACTTGGGACCCTGCAAAAGGAGGCAGCCGGGGTAGAAGCGACCACCGGCCCCTCTGGAGCCAGGGCGTCTGGGTTTGAAGGCAGCCCCACCATGCACGAGCAGCACTTGTCTGCAACCGGTATCCTAGCCTCTGGCTTCCCTCTTCCCTGGAAAGCACCCTCCAGATGCTGAGAGAGTCATTACTCAGAAGCCAACATCTTGTCACTACCCTCCTTACCTTGTCCCTGTCTCGCACGGTAAAACCTTGGACACCATGCACAGATGGCTCTCACCCAGTGCCACCCCCAGCACTTCTGGGGAAGTGGCCACCCCCCCAACCGTCCTCACCAGCCAACCCTGCAACCCCCAGGAAGCCCCACCCAGGCCTGGGAGCTTCCCTTGGCCCCGACCCCCGTGGCTGCTATAGGATGCTGCCACTGCAGCCTATGCATCTCTGGGAGCAGAGACTGCCACTCCAGTGCACAGCAGAGATGCAAAGAAATGTTGGTGAAGGAGTAGATGGAGGCAGTGGGAGACCAGAGAGCCCTGCGCTGCAGGGAGGGCCTGGAGACACAGTTTAAGGGTGTCTAGAGAGGGACTGAAGCCAGGATGAGGGAGTGATGGGTGCTCTAAGAACTCGGGCATGTGCAGGGTCCCCTGCATGACCCAGAAACCACCATGGAAAATGTCTGCTGCTCAAGCACAGCTCAGTGCTCTCCACACAGACTCCCGAAAGCTCGGCTGGCCCCTCACAGCTGGGGAAGCAGCTCCCCTGATGGGGGCTGAGCCCACAGGATGGCCCTACCTGTCCTTCCCACACCAGTCTGAAGAGACCCAAAGTCCAGGCGAAGAATTCAGCCATCAACACCTGTCTGTTAACAGACTAAAATGATGCTGTTTCTGAAACCTCAATTTCCCTTTTGTTAAGAATAAAACAGGACCATTGGAAACACGTCTAAGGTTTTGTCGTGGCAACTTAGCTGGTTTGATAGTGCAGTAACAGTGCAGCCCAAGGGCTGGGCTTAGTCTAATTGCCACCTACCTTCATATACTAATATGCTAGTCATATCTAGGTGTTCCAAACTAATTCCCTATATATCACTGAAGAGACCATACACACACACACAAAAACATACAGCATAAATGAGTGTGTGTGCACACTCGTGTGTATCTGTGTGTACAGAGACAGCTGCATACCAATATATCAGAAGAGGAAGTGGCATTATTTAAACTGGAGAAACACACCCTAATGGCATCCTGCTATAATAAAACTTTCCGTATTCAAAAGTCTTTCAGCTTTCATTCAAAAGGTTGCTTTGGAAAATTACTGCCAGCTGAACACTGCTTCTGGGGTGAAATTCTCTGGATTCAGTTTCAAGCCATGGTTTAAGGCTTGCCAGATGATAATGGAACCGAGAGCTGCCCAGGGGACGATCCTGGACCTCGGGACGTGTTCCTGGAACCCATGAAGGCACTAATTATGGTTAGACGCCGCCAATCCTGGGCTTCGTTCTGAGAAATGCAGTGTTGGGTGCTTGTGTCATGGTGGGTCCCCGTCCTGCACACACGTCATTCTGTGCCACGTGACTCAACGTCGGTGACACTCTAGGCCCCTGCAGTGCCAGCCCTTGCCCTCTGCTGTTTCCTTCAAAACACTCTGCCCGGCCCTCCACGGGGTACATGAGACACACAAACACACACCTGAACCAGATGACGCCTAACCTAAGCACAACAGCATGGTACAAACCACGCGACGCTTCAGGATCTGGAGAGGGAAGAGACCGACGACTGCACGGGGGGACGAGCCCGTGTGGAAAGCAAAGCTGGCAGAGGGGACAGAGGCCTAAGGCACGTGCACTGACGACAGGAGCGGCTGGAGACACGGGACCACGTGTCTCACGTCAGGGAGGTCGCACGTGCCGTGCCTCTGGCCTGAAACACCGCCCTGCGGACACGCCTGCCGCTCACGGCTCACCACCACCCCTCCTCAGGGCTGCACTCCACACCACCCAATACGGGAGCCTTCCCAGAACTTACATCGGCGAGTTCAACTCCTGCCACCCTCTTAAGACCCGGCACTGCCGCCCCTGCTCACCTGCAGCGTGCGTCACTGGCTCCTCTGCTTTATGTTTTCAGCATTTACCTCGCCTGCCTATTCTTCCTGCCACCGGACTGCCCGCTCCATAAAGCAGGCCACTGTGTCTGTCTGCTGTGGGATTCCCAACACCTGGAAGAGCTGCTGGCACGGAGCGCGCTCGTGAACACAGGGAGGACAGCAGGGAATGCAGGCAGGACCAGGCGTGGAAGGGCAGCCCCTGTGGAAACATCAGGTTGACAGGAATCTCAATCTCACACAGTGCAGCCGAGACGGTGAGGGGCAGGCCTGCACTGCTACAGGCTCCCAGGAGCACCTGAGGGGTCATCGCGTCCACTCATTTCTCGACAGCACACACCCAAGCTGTCCCAGACGAAACAGGCTTCCCATGTCTACCCAGAGCTCCTCACCTGCTCCTCGTGACCCCAGCCTGAGAGGGGTCACAGCTCTGCAGAGTGAGCCCCAAGGGGCATCTCCCTGAGGCCCACAAGCTCACCAAGAGGCTGCCACCGCCTGTCACCTGCTTTCCCTCCAACAACCTTGCCTGTCTCCGTGGGGCAAATGCTCCCCTGCAGTGGGGGACGGAAGCCCCGGCCAAGCCCCGGCCACTGCTGCTCCCGCCCAGCGCCCGCGTGCGACCCAAGCACAGACGCAGTGGCCGCTGGGGTACAGCCCTACGGTCAGGGAGCCTGCAGCCTACAGAAGAAATGACTGAGAGAAGTTCAGGGTGGAGAGGACGGGCTCACGACAGAGCAGGCATTCAGTATCCACTTCCTGACTCGAATTATTTGGTGAAAGCTGTATTTGTTTTTAAGGGACATTTGCTCCTATTTAGGTGACTTAAATGTGACTTAATATAACTGAAAATTAGCTATTGCACCAACTAGCAAAAACAAACTCCTGGCTGTGAGCTCTGATGAATGAGAGGAAAACACAGGGTCTAATTAGCATTTGCAATCCTTGAACGAAGCAGTCAACAAACAGGGACAAAAGCAGACATTCACACACCTCCAAGCAAATCCCTGCACTTCTGACTCCCTCTTTCAATCAGGCAGGAGGATAACTCTGCAACTTCTACAATTATTTTATTTTTTAAATCATTCTCTGCCTATGTTTTCACTCTGCAAACAATGCTTGCTTTTCTAACACAAACCTTACACAGTTTATACTCATTTTAGAACAAAGGCATAGATTATGTTCACCAAGCCACAAAAAAAAAAAAAAAAAAAAAGAAAACACACACACACACACACACACAACTTGAAACTATCAGGAAGCCAAGATGGACAGAGAGGCGGGGTACTAAATCTTTCAGCCCAGGCTCTTGTCATGCACAGAGATGGGCATTCTTCTTAGTGCTGGCTCAGATAAGGGAAGTTTTATCCAAAAGGTGAGAAAGTGCACACACACGTGAGCACAGGTTGCCCACAGCGAGACACCCGTCCTGAGTGGGCAGTGGGTCTAGAAGATCCTGTCCAACAGGACAAAGGGGTGGGGTAGGGAAGCTGAGAGAAGCACCCCATCCCTCCTGCAGCCACGGACTTGTGCCTCCCAGTGTTGGTCTCTCTTAGGAGGTGGTGGTAGGGGGCTCCATGAGGATGAAGCCACCTGGGAGTTCCCTGGCACCTCTGGGAATTCCACGTGGAGCTCCAAGTCCATGCTCGCTTGGCGTCTTCCCCAGTTCCCGGATGAAGCAGACACATCCCGGAAAGGGGGTGTTTTGACTGACAAGTGGGAGGATAGGATTACACACGGGCTGGAGGTGCTGGTGACTTCCAGCACAGCAATGCTGAGCTGGCTGCCTGCCTAGCGTCTACCAGTGGGCCACCGCGTGGGTTTGCTTGGAGCCCAGTGGTGGGCGTGGGCTCACGCTTTCCGTCACTGTTCTCGAGGCCGAGGACTGCAGCCCTCAACTGTCCTGCAGCGGCCATGTTCCGAGTTCTGCTTGGCAGTTGTGCAGTGAGGGGACCTGGCCTACGGGGCATGGTCAGTGCACTGGAGAGAAGCACTCGTGTCTCTGGGACTCCAAGCTCTGAGTTACAACTGATGGAGGAGAGACTCAACCTCCCCACACACCTTCTTCCCAGATGTGTCTCGCTCACTTTGTCCCGGCAGTCCAGAGATGAAGACCCTGCCGATCTCTGAGCACCCTTCAAACCGGCCTGTTTTCAAAGACCCACAACTTTGGATTTGAAAGCGTCACGACTCCCGGGGCTGGGCCGAGGGGAGGAGTCTCTACCCGACACCTTCTCGGTGCCTCCTCTGTGGGCTGAGTGTTTCTGTGTCCACTCACCCAAGGCAGGACTCCTGTCCTTGCTTTCCCTCTCAGGACACCAAGGCTTTGCTGCTGACCAGGGGATGCCGCCGGAAACAGCAGTACTAGCACTGAAGCCAGGCCTGCTGGGTGCCAAGGCCTGGGCTCTTGTCCACTGCTGGGTGCCAAGGCCTGGGCTCTTGTCCACACGGCAACAGGACTCAGGATTGTGCAACAGCTGGAAGGAGCCCAGAGTGCCTGGCCCGCCACGGCAGACCGCCCGCCCGCCCGCCCACTCCTTCTGCACACAGCTGCCAGATCCACACATTTCACAGACGAGATCGCTGACCGTCAGCTAACTTAAGCGCTTCGCCAGGCCACAGCTTTTGCAAACACTGGACACGCTCACACACTGTGACATTCATCAATCACCCATCGCACTGGAGTCACCTTTATTGGGATACAATTTATAGTCAGGAGACGTCACCCACTTCAGATACAGAAATAGGTGATCCAGACATCGTCTGTCAGCCCCTAGGACTGCTGACTGCACTCTGCCCTCTGCCTGAGCCGCAGCAGTCACTACAGGTGGGGCGCCATTCCCCGGAACTCCACACAGCTCGACTCACTCAGTGCACTCCCCCCACGGACGACCCTGGGGTCTACTCTTGTCCCTTTGGGTCCATCACACAGATGTGCCATGGTTTGTTTCTCCCGGTGGCCTGAGACACAGCTGAGTTATTTGCAGCTCTCCCAGCTGTGGTGAACAGCACTGCTATGACCCTGTGTGCACAGGCCTATACGTGGTCCTGGGTTTACTCGCCTTGGATAAATACCCCGAGGGGTGCTAGACTTGTCAAGGAGCGTGCGACTTCCTAAGAAGCCAACAGCATCCACAGGGATCGTCCTCCTTCACACCCCCACTGGCAACACTGGGTCCCTATGGCTCCACATTCTTGCCAACGGCTGTCAGCACTTCCAGTGTTTCAGTCTTAGTCATTGTGGTAGTGGTTTTTGTCGACATTCCCCTGACGACCAGCGACGTGCAGCACTGTGTGTGTGCTCAGTGGACACTAGAGTTCCTTCTTCCACGTGCCCTCCCTTGACTCAACTCTCTGTCACTGATATGGAACGGCACTGTTCCTGTATTCTGCAAACAAGTCCCATGTAAGATGCTCGCTGTGGCGCCACACACGCTCCGACTCGAGCACTCCTCTCCCCGAGCTGTGGAGTTCAGCCACCTCCCCTGGAGTGCAGGCAGGAGCTGAACATGTGCCCCCCGCAGTGGTGTGGCACCGAGGTGCGTGACGTCACTGCAGAGCAGCTCCTAAAATCCTGCAGCCGTGCCTGAGGCCCCTCTCTCACTCTCCAGTAGGAACCAGCTGCCCTGCTGAGCCCAGAAAACAGTCCATGGAGAGGCCCACATGTCCAGGCATGAGAGGGCCTTCTCCCAAGTGCCACCTAGGTGGGCCTGGGAGCGAGTCCTCCCGCAGCCGAGCCTCTGGTGGCCACAGACCAGACCAAGCTTCACTGCGCCCTCCTGGCTCTGGCCAGATGATTCACGCAGCTGTTTCAGGTGCTGACCTGGGGGTTAATTCACAGCACACCCAGGGCATGGCAAACGCTGCTCCCACGGTCCGTGGCCTTGCACGCACCTAAGCGCATCTCTTCAGAGCTCTCAATTTTGATAACATCACTTTTTCTTTCAAGGTTCGTGATTTCTGTGCCCATCCAAGGACTCTCCGCCTACGTCAAGGACATACAGATGTTTCCTGGTGTCTCTGCATACACTTTTTATTGTTTAGGTTCTTACATTCGCGTATGTGACCCATCTTGTTCACAGTCTCAGGCACGAGTCAAGCTTCAGGCTTCCTATGCACACGCCTAGCTGTCCCTCACCACCTGCACACCCCAGGGTGGGGTCAGCCTGTGGCCCCTTCTGTCCCGCTGACCCATGGCTTTACCCAGAATCTTGAAGTGGTGGGGAGGGGCCTCCAGCTGGGCTCTGCTTTAGTCATTTGCATCAGCCTTCCAATGCTCACTGAAGCAGACTGCTGACACTTTAGGAATGCACAAGTCTACAGGTCAATTAGGAAGAGCTGACACCTTCAAGTTTTTGAGTCTTGACTCCATATATCCTTAGATGGCTGGAAACAGCAGAGGGGAAGCCCAGAACAAAGCACTTCATAGGGGAGGCAGGGTCCAGAGAACACGCGTGGAAACCCAAGCAGAGCCGGTCTAGGCCCGTGGGGTCTTCTGTGAGGGCACAAGGCGGCCAGCTAGGGAGAGCTCTCTAGTGGGAGAGAGAGCCGGAGATGGAGAGAGAGAGGGAGGAAGAAAGTGATGGAGAGAGGAGGGGAGCAGGAGATGGAGGAGGCAGCAGGGGATGGAGCGAGAGAGGGGAGAGAAGGGGGGATCTGTCTGACCTCCTTAAGACAAGCAAACAAAACCAAGGAAAATCTGGAAGTGTGATTCTTGGCACGCTCCCTAGGACTAGAGGTTCTTAGTTTCAGGTTTCTCCTCTCGGGGCTGCTCTGGCCAGCGAGAAGAACACAACCTCCCTCTGACAGAACAGCGTTCTGGGTGTGGGGTTTCCTCCTTAGCCCACTGCAGCACCACAGCTCCACGGAGGCCAGGCGCCGAGCGTCCTGCCGGCCGAGACCAGCTCACAGCGTCCCCACGGCCAGCGTACCTCAGAATGACTGCCGGCTCGCCCACGGCCCGCCTAGACGGCGCAGCGCTGGCCCCGTGGGCACAAGTCTCCGTGCTGCTGGGCTGGCACCCGGCGAGGAGGCTGCTCCCAGTGTGGCTCCACACTTGTTGTTTCTCAGCTGACAGATTTTAGCCGAGGGGTTACTTAGCTTTGTTCCGTAACTCGGCGTGCCCAAGGACACGGGCAGCCTTGTAAACCAAGCCTGTGTCCTCCCCTCTGTGTTGTAAGCTGTCTCAATGCTGTTGGCATCAGAGGCCAGCTGGAGTTTGCACTTGGGAGGCCACAGAACGACACAAAGACGCTTTCTGCTGATGGGGAGAGAGGGTGACTCCCCAGGGCTCTAGGACAAAACCTGAGCAGCCGCGAAACATCCCTGGGGGCAACCCGAATGCTCGTTTTCCACGGTGGCCTCGTGGTTTCTATGCTGTTGTTTCCCGTGGTGATGACCTCACGAAGACAAGGACGCCCAGAGTCAGTGTCCCCAGCTCACCGCAGCTGTCTTTAGAAACAGCCTCACCTCATCCTGCACAGCCGTGGCTGCTCTCGTCCTCCAGAGCCCGCAGGGACCCGGCCCGCTGCCCTCTGGGAAGGGCCTCCTCCCCCAGCACAGTGCTGACCCCAGGCCTGGCGGAGCCGCCCGGAGGGATTTGTCCCCACTCCATTCCCGAGGCGCCAGAGCCTCAAAGCCTGGGTCCAGCTCAGCGCTGCACTTCACTCTGGGTCCCCTGTGGCCTTGATTGGGGGGGGGGTACCTGGGCTCCGCCAGGGCAGCTCTGTAGCGCCCCGGACTGCGCTTCAGGATCATGTGTGCAGTCAGCTCTCCACGCTGCGGGGCACCTGCGCCCTACTGGGTGCTGCCCCACATGTGTGCTCTCCGCAGTCTTGCTGGATACTGCCCTCTCTGAGCAGGTGCAGAGTAACAGGCAGAGCCCCTGGGGCGTTCCAGAAGGTGCTGCCAGCTCACAGGACCACGGGGAGCGCACAGAGCCATCCCAGGGGCATCCCAGGATTTACCACTGAGCCCCCCTGGGGAGCAGCCTCTGCTGCCCTAGGCAGTGGCCACTGCAGGTACAACACCCATATCCCCACGCTAGATACCCGATGCCACCACAGGCACTGCCAGGTCCCTGTGACCTGCAGCTGCAGGGCAGGGCCTCGGCCGTAGGTGGGGAGGTGGGGAGCAGGGGATGAGACTCAGGATGGGGAGTCCCCGCTGCAACCATCCCAATCTCAGACCAGGAAGCCGGGCTGGGCAAGGTCACACGACATGCCGAGGTCACTGGCAGGGTGTGTAGCCAAGTCCCCATGTGGCCTGCAGTGCACAGGGCGCCCTCACGAACAGGGACAGGAGAGTGTGGCCACGGGTCCATCACCTCTGTCATGGCAGGGGCCGGCAGCACTGCCCCTGTGTTTCAGGACAGTCCTCAAGGTGGCTCCATGACGTCCTACACTCATCCCAACCACCCTTGTACAGCAGGCATGGGCAGGAACAACGTGACTGTGCTCAGCCAGTCCTGATGGCCGGCACTGGGCAAAGGCTAGAAACGGGGTGCACCCATTGCACACGGAACCAAAGCTCTCCACGCCACAGTGTGTCTTCTCAGCAGCTGTCTGCACTGCAGCCCCCGATGCTGGCAACCGCCAGGGAGAACAGTGCCCACAGGCGGGGCACTGAGGAATGCTCCCGTCTCTAGACAGAGGAGCACTGCGCACAGCGTGAAGCTGGGAGGAACCAGGGAGAGTGGCACAGACAAACTGGATCTGTGGGGAGCCCCGGGGCCCTCTGCCATGGAGCTGGGCCCGCCAGCAGGGAGGTGACCAGAAGGTCAAGGGCCCTAACCCAGAGCCAGGGGTGCAGACGCTGGGAGCAGCTGCTTACTCCCGGAGCATCAGCGCCAGCCAAGCTCCTTCCCTCAGTGAGCCTTCACAGGGCGCTTCTACCCACCTCCGAAGCGGCCCTGAGTGCCGCACACCCACGCACAGGTGAGGGGTGTAATGTGCACAGCCTCTCTAATCGAAAACACACTTCTCCTCTAACCAAAACTTCTCAACATGCTGAGCAGGACAGCTCCCCACAACAAGCAGGAAAAGCAGCAGTTCTGCAGGGACCAAGCCCTCCCCGCCCCAGGGCCGTGCAATACCACAGCCGTCCGGCGGAGCCGGAACTGCCCCGGGCAGCCTCTGCCTCTCCAGAGGCTGCAGAGGAGGAAGCGCTGGAAGCAGGCCCCTCTTCAGGCCACCCCACCCCGTCCACCAAGCCTCTGCTGGGTGAGCAGGAACCACCCACAGGCAGACCCCAGCAGAAAATGTCACATCCCAGAAGGCTGAGACCGGCTTTTAACACACAACAGCCAATTCTGGGTAATCAGTGAATCACTTAACAATGAGGATAATCTGCAGGGATTTCGATAAAACAGAAAAACATTTACAAGGGTTTATTCTCTCTGTCACAGCCTGGACCAGCTGAGGCCGGCCAGTGGGGCTGGGAGTCTGTGGGCCCCTGCAGACATGGGTAGAATGTCCTTCATAAGCAAGCTGTCGGCTGTGGCTGGAAAGCCTGTCTCCAGGCCAAGTGACATCTCCCCACTGACAGCTTCTTGTGCCGCATGTGTGACCTTGCGGCCTTAAATCACACCTTCGGGGTGGCTGCCACCTTCCACTCAGAGCTAGCAGAGGAGGGGGTCTGAGCCCCTAAGGAGACGGACGATCTCCAGGAGACCCCCCCAACTACCTCCTTTAGCCCCAAGCCAATCAACATACGTATGTGAAACCCCCATCCAATGGGCACCCCCAACAGTATGACCCAATGAAAAAAACAGTAATGTCTTAAAAACCTGGGACACTTCCTCGGAGCCAGTCTCCACTCGGGCACTCCCCCCGGGCTCCTCCCAGACCACACGGGACACTTCCTCAGAGCCAGTGTCCACTCGGGCACTCCTCCCGGGCTCCTCCCAGACCACACGGGACACTTCCTCGGAGCCAGTGTCCACTCGGGCACTCCTCCCGGGCTCCTCCCAGACCACACGGGACACTTCCTCAGAGCCAGTGTCCACTCGGGCACTCCTCCCGGGCTCCTCCCAGACCACACGGGACACTTCCTCGGAGCCAGTGTCCACTCGGGCACTCCTCCCGGGCTCCTCCCAGACCACACGGGACACTTCCTCAGAGCCAGTGTCCACTCGGGCACTCCTCCCGGGCTCCTCCCAGACCACATGGGACACTTCCTCAGAGCCAGTGTCCACTCGGGCACTCCTCCCGGGCTCCTCCCACACCAGACGGGACACTTCCTCGGAGCCAGTGTCCACTCGGGCACTCCTCCTGGGCTCCTCCCAGACCAGACGCTTTCCCTGTCGCTTGCTGATTGAATATAAGTTTCTGCCTCTTTGCAAACTGTTTCCCAGCTTTTGATTTCTACACTAAGCTGAGGCAAAGAACCCCCGAGGCTCGCTCTGGCAACCACCCTCCCCTCCTGACCAGCAACACCAGCTTCACTGATGTCACAAGTTCAAGGGCTGAAGAACGAAGATCACGTCAATGAACAGTGCAACCGAGGATCAACGAAAGCATCTGGGGCATCTTGGGGCCTGGCACTCTGAGAGGCAGAGGGACTGAGTCAGTGTGTGTCTGGGGTCGCCACAGAGCAGGGTATGGATTGCCGTCCACCACATGGGCAGGCCAGGACCCGGCCTGCTGACGCTGCTCAGGGTGCTTGCTGTCTCCTACACTGCCCAGCCTCACCAAGGAGTCCACTCAGACAAATCTACGCCTGGGTCCGAAATCACCTCTTGGCCAGGTCTACAAGCTCCGTGTGTTACTTTTCTTTGAGGTGAGATTGTTTTTTGTTTATCTCAGATAATGCTTAGCTCTCAAACATTTGTAGCAGCCAGTGTACCGCTCAGAGCTTCTCAAGCGCCACCCTCAGCACACTGGTAGCCCAGGAGGAGGCTGGGATGGCCACAGCCTGTGCGCTCAGCACCCTGGCCATAGGCAGCTGCACCCAGGCTCCTGTCTCCTGCCCAACAGGCTGCTTCTCACATTCACTGCCCGACCGCCTGCCGCCTGCCGAGCACAGGAAGAGCCCCTGGGGAGGCCATCAGTGTCAGCAACATCCTTGGGAGAGACAAGAACCCTCGCGGGGCACAGGGTGGGGACGAGGAAGCGAGCACGCGGGACAGGAGCCCTGGGCAGCCTCATCCGCTGGCAGCAGCTCCGTTTCCGTCTGCGTCCACTCGGAGACTCTCACCGCTGACGCTGCCGCCGCCTTGCTGAGAGCACGCCGCCGTGACTCCCGGAGCATCAGTGCCGGCCAAGCTCCTTCCCTCAGTGAGCCCTCAGCAGTCAGTGCAGAAGCCAGCAGAGGACCGAGGACGGGGCTTCAGGCAGCAGGACGTCCCCCACGGCGAGGCGAGCTGCTGGGAGCCCCGTTCAAGCACTCGGGGACACTGGCGTGACTCCCGGAGCATCAGTGCCGGCCAAGCTCCTTCCCTCAGTGAGCCCTCAGCAGTCAGTGCAGAAGCCAGCAGAGGACCGAGGACGGGGCTTCAGGCAGCAGGACGTCCCCCACGGCGAGGCGAGCTGCTGGGAGCCCCGTTCAAGCACTCGGGGACACTGGGGCCCAGTGTAACCACAGCAACGAGGAGAGAAAGAAGCCAGAGAAGCTGAGGGACTCGGTGCTGTGCACAACAGCCGCCAGCTCCTGGCCTCAGGCTTCCCTATTCTCTTCCTGCCAGAAGAGTTTAAAGAGGAAGAACACTGGGTATTTTTCTCTCCTTACCAAGTGTATACATTCAAGGAATTTTCTGTCAGGATACTTGCTCGCCCCAGAAACAATGTGACAGAATTCAGTGACTACACACGATAAGGAATAGTTTTTGAAAAAAAATAGACTGGAGGGGCCGGCGCTGTGGTGTAGCAGGTAAAGCCGCTGCCTGCAGTGCCAGCATCCCATATGGGTGCCAGTTCTAGTCCCGGCTGCTCCACTTCCCATCCAGCTCTTTGCTATGGCCTGGGAAAGCAGTAGAAGATGGCCCAAGTGCTTGAGAGACCAGCTTGGGAGACCTGGAAGAAGCTCCTGGCTCCTGCCTTCAGATCAACATTGCTCCGGCCATTGTGGCCATCTGGGGAGTGAACCAGCAGATGGAAGACCTCTCTCTCTCTCTCTCTCTCTCTCTCTCTCTCTCTCTCTGCCTCTCCTTCTCTCTCTCTCTCTGCCTCTCTTCTCTTTTTAACTGTAACTTTAAAGTAAAATAAAATAAAATCTTAAAAAAAAAAAGAAAAAAAATAGGTTGGAAACGTCTATCAACAAGTGACAGTGGCCACTCTCAGTGGGCAATAACTCCAATCCCGGGGGAAAGAGGAGAATGTGGTTGGAAGATGTACCATGTTACAGTCAAAATCTAGTTCTGGATAAAAGCAAAAAACAAAGCATATAAATAATTAGGAAATTAGGGGAGATAGGAGGGGAGGAGAGGGGTAGGGGAGAGAAGGGGAGAGGAGAGGGGTGGGGAGGGGAGAGAGGAGGGGAGGGGAGAGAAGGGAAGGGGAGATAGGAGGGGAGGGGAGGAGAGGGGTAGGGGTAGGGGAGAGGAGAGGAGAGGAGAGGGGTAGGGGAGAGGAGAGGAGAGGGATAGGGAGAGGAGATGGGTAGGAGAGAGGGGAGGAGAGGGGAGGGGAGGGGAGAGGGGAGGGGTGAGAGAAGAGAGGAGAGGAAGGGAGGGGAGAGGGGAGGGGAGAGGAGGGAAGGGGAGATAGGAGGGGAGGGGAGGGGAAGGGAGGAAAGGGGAGAGGAGGGATAGGGGAGAGGGGAAGAGAGGGGAGGAGTAGGGGGGAGGAGGGGAGGAGGGGAAGGGAGGGGAGGGGAGAGGAGGGGTAGGGGAGAGGAGAGGGGAGGAGAGGGGTAGGGGGGAGGGGAGGGGAGGAGGGGAAGGGAGGGGAGGGGAGAGGAGGGGTAGGGGAGAGGAGAGGAGAGGGGAGGGGTAGAGGAGAGGGGAGGAGAGGAGAGGGGAGGAGAGGGGTAGGGGAGAGGGGAGGGGAGGGGAGGGGAGGAGAGGGGAGGAGAGGGGTAGGGGAGAGAAGAAGGAAGGGGAGGGGAGGGGAGGGGAGGGGTAGGGGAGAGGAGAGGGGTGGAGAGGAAAAGAGAGGGGAAGGGAGGAGAGGAGGATTGGGGAGGAGAGGAGGAGTGGGGAGGAGAGGAGGAGTGGGGAGGAGAGGGGAAGGGAGGGGAGGGGAGGAGAGGGGAGGGGAGGGGAGGAGAGGGGAGAGGTAGGGGAGAGAAGAAGGAAGGGGAGGGGAGGGGGAGGGGAGAGAAGAAGGAAGGGGAGGGGAGGGGGAGGGGATAGGGGAGGGGAGGGGAGAGAGAAGAGGAGAAGAGGGGAGAGGGGGGAGGGGAGAGGAGAGGGCAGGTAAGGGGAGAGGACAGGGGAGGGGAGGGGCAGGGAGAGGAGGGGAGACAAGGTAAGGGACCTGTGGGACCACCCACAAGACTAACATGTTGCAGAGTCTCAGAGAGATGAGAGGAGACGGCAGAGAGAGTAACTGAGGAAACGAATGGCAGAAAACTTTCCAAAACTGATGGAGAACATGAATCCACGCTTTCAAGAAGCTTACCCAAGTCCAAGCCGTCTGAAAGCACACAGGTCCACACCGGGGCACACTGACTGAGACTGTCAGGAGACAAAAGACAGCAGCAAGAGGCGGAGGCTGGCCATGTGCAAGCAATCCTCAAGATGACTGGCAGCTGGTCTCTCAGCAGAAATCAGAGGCGAGAAGGCAGTGCCATCACTTATTTGAAACGCTCAACTAAGAATTCTAAACCTGGCAAAACTACCCTTCAAAAATAAAGGTGAAACTAAGATTCCAGATAAACCAAATCTAAGCAAGCTGTCACTGGATCTTCTCCATCAAACCACTAAAGGAGAGCCCCAGGTGATAGAGAGGGGACCCGTGACAGGGAACACATCTTCAGTCGTCAGCCGAGGCCCCTGCACATGACAAGGAACTTCCCGAAGCGGACGACTTGTGAACCAGGGCTCAGAGGCGTGCACAAGCCCCTGGTCTTGAGCTGTGCACCCAGAGCCCCTCACTAAAGCTAACCAATCAGAATCGGCTTTGGCCCTGGCCCCTGCAGCCTTGGACGGCTTACGTTGGCTATCTACATGCAACAGAAGAGAATCAACAGGATCCCTGTGACACCTCTGATAGTGAGACACAGCTACAGGAGGAAGAACACATCTAAATGGGTCCAATAGTGCTGGTTACTGCAGAGGGAGCTGTACTGAGAGCTCTGAAACTGGCAACTCAAAGACTTTAGAGTGCACGGTTCCCTGTTTCTAGACAGCGTCGGTGAGGGGAAGGAGAAGACAGCAGCTGCCAGCAGACCCCGTCCATTTCATCCTTCCAAGGCTGCAGCCATTACCTCGTTCTTTTTCCAAACAGAGAGCTGCTTTAGTTTTTCTTTTATTAAATTTTCTTACAAAATTTCCCCAAAAAAAGGGAGCTTTTCAGGCTGAAATGAAAGCACACTAGACAGTATCTTGAAGCCATGCAGAGAAATAAATATCAGCATTAAAAGATAATTCTGCAGGTAAATATAAAAGTTACTATTTTACATTTTTGGTTTGTAACTATTCCTCTGCTTTTTGTACTATCTAAAACAAAAGCGCATTTAAAATAGCTGTAAATCTATATTACCGAGGACAAATTATATATGTAACTTATGACCACAGTAAGATAAGGAGGAAGACAGAGTAGGGCAGGATAGGAGCAGAGTTCCCATCTGCTGCCGGACCTGAGTGGGTACCAATTCACACTGGATTGCTATGAATTGGAGATGTCAACTGTATCCCCATGGTAACCAGTAACAAAATAACTAAATAAAAGCATGCAGAGAGGGAAAAAATCAAAATGGTACACTAGAAAAAACAAACACAGAAAAGGACACTAATGGAGGAGTTTAGAAACAAGAACAGCATGGCACACAGAAAACAAGCAAAAATAATGCTTCATTATAAGCAATCACTGTAACAGATTAAATTCACCAATTAAAAGATTAGGATTGGTCAAATAGATCTAAAAAGAATTAAGCTATATGCTGTTGACAGAAGCTGGAAGAGGGGCAACCGGGACAGAATCCAGCACCCCGACCGGGACTAGAACCTGGTGTGCCGGTGCCACAAGGCAGAGGATTAGCCTAGTGAGCCGCGGCGCCGGCCAGAACCACATACAATTTTAAAATACTGACATCATAAGAAGAATGTTCTCTGACCACAACAGAATGACGGAAGTCATTAAGAAAACTAAAGCATACGTAAACAGATGGAAATTAAACAGCATGCTCTTACATAACCAGTGCACCACAGAAGTCATGAGGAAATTTACACTCTCAGATGATGAAGAAAATACAACCTACCGAGATGTGTGAGATGCTGAGCGGTGATTAGAAAATGTATAGCAGTGAGCGATTTTATAAAAGAACGATCACAGATTAACAGCCTAGATTTACATCTTAACGAAGCAGAAGAGCAAACTCATCCCAAAGCTATCAGAGGAAGAAAACAATAAAAATTAGAGCAAAGATTCTTTAAAAACAGAATAGAACAACAACAGAAAATCAACAAAACCAATAGTTTACTCATTAAATAAGATCAACAAAAGCAACAAGCTTTTAGCTGGACAGATTAAGGAAAGAAGAAAAGGGGCCAGCACTGTGGCACAGCAGGTTAACACCCTGACCTGAAGCACCGGCATCCCATAGGTGCACAGTTCAAGACCCGGCTGCTCCACTTCTGATCCAGCTCCCTGCTATGGCCAGGGAAAGCAGCAGCAGAAGGCCCAAGTCCTTGGGCCCCTGCAACCGCATGGGAGACCCGGAAGCTCCTGGCTCCTGGCTTCAGATTGGCGCAGCTCCAGCCATTGCCGCAAATGGGGAGTGAACCATCGGATGGAAAACCTCTCTCTCTGCCTCTCCTCTCTCTGTGTAACTCTTTCAAATAAATAAATAAATCTTTTAAAAAGAGAAAAATATGCAAACAATTAAGATCAGAAAATAAATTGGGGGCATGTCTACTGAAGAAATTGAAAAGACTGTAAGTGAATCCTGTAGGTAATTTCACATCAAAAAATCAGATAATCTAGATGAAATGGACCAAATCCTAGAAAATATAAATTACCTGAGCTGACTCAAAAAGAAATAAAAGCATCTCAACAGACCTATTAGAGGTAAAGAGATTAAATTAGAAATCAAAACCGGCTGGCGCCGCAGCTCACTAGGCTAATCCTCCGCCTTGCGGCGCCAGCACACCGGGTTCTAGTCCTGGTCAGGGCGCCGGATTCTGTCCCGGTTGCCCCTCTTCCAGGCCAGCTCTCTGCTGTGGTCCGGGAGTGCAGTGGAGGATGGCCCAAGTGCTTGGGCCCTGCACCCGCGTGGCAGACCAGGAGAAGCACCTGGCTCCTGCCATCAGATCAGCACGGTGCGCCAGCCGCGACGGCCATTGGAGGGTGAACCAACGGCAAAGGAAGACCTTTCTCTCTGTCTCTCTCTCTCACTGTCCACTCTGCCTGTAAAAAAAAAAAAAAAGAAAGAAAGAAAAGAAAAGAAAGAAAGAAATCAAAACCTCCCTCAGGAAAAGTCATCACATCTGTGTGGGTAATGAGTTTTCGATTTGCTCCCAAAAACACTGGCTATAAGGGCAAAAATAAAATAGGATAACATCAAACTATGTAAAAAAGAAATCTTCTGGAGTTGGTGCTGTGGCACAGTAGGTGAGGCCTCCATCTGTGGCATCAGCATCCTATATGGGCACCGGATTCAGTCCTGGCTGCTCTACTTGCACCTGGTGAAGAAATGGAGGACGGCCAAGTGCTTGGGCCCCTGCCACCCACGTAGGAGAGCCTGAAGAAGCTCCTGGCTCTTGCCTTCAGCTTTCCCAGCTCTGGCCATTGCGGCCATTTGGGGAGCGAACTAGTGGATGGAAGGCCTCTTCCTGCCCCACTCTGTTTCTCCTTTCTGTCTGTAACTCTGCCTCTCAAATAAATAAATAAATCTTTAAAAAACATCTCCTGGGCCGGCGCCGCGGCTCACTAGGCTAATCCTCTGCCTTGCAGCGCCAGCACACTGGGTTCTAGTCCCGGTCCGGGCGCCGGATTCTGTCCTGGTTGCCCCTCTTCCAGGCCAGCTCTCTGCTGTGGCCAGGGAGTGCAGTGGAGGATGGCCCAAGTGCTTGGGCCCTGCACCCCATGGGAGACCAGGATAAGTACCTGGATCCTGGCTCCTGCCATCAGATCAGCACGGTGTGCCGGCTGCAACGCGCCAGCCGCGGCGGCCACTGGAGGGTGAACCAACGGCAAAGGAAGACCTTTCTCTCTGTCTCTCTGTCTCACTGTCCACTCTGCCTGTCAAAAAACAAAACAAAACAAAACAAAAATCTCCTAAACAGCAAAGGAAACAATTAGCCAAGGAAAAAGACAACCTACAGGATGAGAGAAAATGTTGGTAAACTATCTGATACAGTCAATATCCAAAATATATAAGGAACTCAAACACCAACAGGACAGATATAGCCAGTTAAAAAATCGGCCAAAGACCTGAGCAGACATTTCTCAAAGGAAGACTCACCAACGACCAATGTGTATGAAAAGGTTTCTGCAAATTAAAACCTCAGTGAGAGGTTACCCCACATTTGTTAGAAGAGCGATTATCAAAGACAACCCGCATCGGTATGGATGAGGGAAAAGGGAACCTTGAATATGGCTGAAAGGAACATAGACTCATACACTGTGAGAAACAGTATGGAGGTTCCTGAGAAAATTAAAAATAGAGCCACCAAGTGCACCAGCAGTCCCAGTACTAGGTGTGTACCCAAGGAAATGCAATCAGTCTGTCACGGAGACATCCAGATACCCACATTAACTGCCGCACTATTCACAACAACCTAGGTTTCCAGCACCAGTGAGCTGAGGAATAGTGGAATGTTATTCAGCCATTAAAAGGACGAAGTTCTGTCTGTGACAATGTGGACGGAACTGGAGGTGGTTGTGTTAAATGAATACCAGACAGAAAGACGAGCCCCACGTGACTTCACTCCCATGTGGAATCTGAAGAAGCTCTCTTGCAGAAACTGAGCACGGAACAGCAGTTACCAGGGCTGGGAGAGTAGGGGAGGAGCGCTGGGGCAGGCTGGTGAGCGGGCATGAAGTGCAAGTCTGCAGTGAGAAGTCCACTGCACAGCAGACTGACTGTGGGCAATGTACTGAATCTGATTTTCTCAGCCGCAAGAAAGGATTTAACATTTTTACCAGAGAGAAATGACAACTCTGCAAGCAGAAACATACGCTTAACCCTAACTTGAGCATTATACAATGTATTCATAAACTGAACATCATTTGGTACTGAGAAATATATATGAATTTTTTATCTATCAGTTAATATTTATGTAAAAAATAAACAGGGGAAAAGTTAAAAATAGAAGAAATGCTCAGCAAGCCCCCTGTGGAGTACACATCCAGCGGAAATCAGTGTGAACTCAGTGAAGAGACATCTGCACTCCCAATTCTGTACATCGGGAGCCAAGACCCAAAAACCAACCCAAGTGTCCACCGACAGATGATACAGAAAATGCAGTTCATAACCATGTATTTGGCCTCAGAAATAAGGAAACCCTGTCATTTCTCAAAACATACATGGACCTGGAGGACAGTGCGTAAAAAAAGCCAGACAAAGAACAATACCACATGAGCTCGCTCACAGACAGATCTAAAAAGTCAAATTCACAGAATTAGAGAGTAGAATTACGGTTACCAGGGGCTGGGGGCAGGGGTGGGAAGCTCTTGGTCAAAGCAAAGTTTCAACTAAGCAGATGGCGTAAGTTCCCAGGGGCCTACGGTACAGCACATTAGTAAGGGAACAGATTCTAAGAGTTCTTCCTCACATACACACAAATGATGTGTGGTAATGCACATATCAGCTCAGTATCGACAGTCTACAATGTACATATTTTAAAACATCATACTGCCTCTCAATGCTATAAACACATCTAAATTTTATTTGATTTCTAAAATATGTTAAGGAAATGTAGAAAAAAAAATTCCAACAAAATAGACTCTGATACCAAAAAGCTTTATGGATGGATTCTTCGTGGATGGATTCTGCCAAGCATTTAAGGAATAATTAAAACTAGTCCTCTCAATGGCCCAAGTCCTTGGGCCCCTGCACCCGCATGGGAGACCCGGAAGAAGCTCCTGGCTCCTGGCTTTGGATCGGTGCAGCTCTGGCCATTGTGGCCAACTGGGGAGTGAACCAGAAGAGGGAAGACCTCTCTCTCTCTCTCTGCCTCTCCTCTTTCTATGTAACTCTTTCAAATAAATAAATAAATCTTAAAAAAAAAATTAGTCCTCTCAAAACTCAAAAACCAGAAAAAATACTTCCTAGCACAGTCCATGGGATCAGCATCACCCTGATACTGAAGCTACATAAAGACACTACAAAGGAAACAAAGCTACCGACTGACACCTTATGAAGAGACGCCAAGTCCTCAAGAAAATACCAGCAAACTGAACTCAGCGGCGTGTGGAGTACACACCAGGGTCAAACGAGAGCCAGCTGAGGAACACAGGGGCGGCACAGCACACGGAAGGGCATGCACGTACACAGCAGGAGTCGAGCAAGAGCAGGAAGCACACGCCGAGCTCGTCAGACACAGACAAAGCGTCCAACACAAGTCAAACCCCTTCACGATAAAACACCCAGCAAACGAGAAACAGAGCGGCACTCCCTCTACCGGATGCAAGCCAGCAAGTGTGAAGCACCAACAGATAGGAGACTTCACAGTGGCCGAGGGAAAGCCGGCCCCCATGATGCGCGAGAGACAAGCCAAGGCTCCTCGCACCACCACTGCTATTCGACACGGTCCTTACCGCAACAATTAGGCAAGGAAAATATAAAAAGCAACCAAACCAGAAAGGAAGGAACAGAAATATTTCTATTCATAGGTGGCTGTTTCTCTGTATGAGAGAGTCCTGAAGACCCACACACAAAAACTCTAGAGCCTCTCAATTCATCAGACACAGGGTACAAGCAAGATGAGCACATAAAACCGGTTTGTGTCTACACTAGCAATGATTAAGCCAATAGGAAATTAAAAAAACAATTCCACTTACAATGGCATCCAAAGCAAAAAGCTACCTGAGAATAAATCTACTAAGTGAGGCGGTGAAAGACTTGCAGATGGAAAGCTACAAAACGCTGCTGAAAGAGGCCTTGATAAGTGGAGACATTCCATCCCATGGGGCAGAAGAATTAATCTTGTTAGAACGGCAATCCTCCCCAGAGCCATCTACATATTAGATGCGACCTGTACCAAAATTCCAGTAACACTTGTGGCAGTGATGAAGGCTCCACACTCTCACTCACATGGAATTGCTAGGGGCCCTGAACAGCCACAACAAAATCAGAACAGGAAAATCCGAGCCAGAGGACACACGCTGCTTGGTGTCAAAACTCAGAACAAGGCCACAGCGGCTGAGAGTGTGCTGACAGCACAGGGAAGTCACACAGAATAAGGGGCCGAGCTGGGAGCCCAAGAGCACACGCCAGCAGCTCTGTGAGGGCCAAGACCACTCCGCAGAGAAGATGGGTCTCTAACTGCAGGGGCTGAGACCACTCCACAGAGAAGATGGGTCTCTAACAACCGCTGCGGGGACACTTGTATCCACACGCAAAGGAATGAAGCTGGGCCCTGGCTCACCTCACACACAAACTCAGCATGGGTCAATGACCTAAATTTACGAATGAAAACTCTGAAGCCACTAAAAATAAAACATAGTGTTCAATCCTCATTACTTCAGATTTGGTCATGGATTTTTCACATTTGATACCAAAAGCACGCACAGCAAAGTAAAACAGGTGAGTTAGACTTCATAAAAATAATTCTGCACATCACAGGTTGTCATCAGGAAAACAAAAGGACCATCTAGGGGCCAGTGCTGTGGCGCAGCGGGTAAAGCTGCCACATTCAGTGTCGGCATCCCATAACGCGCCGGTTTGAGACCTGGCTCCTCCACTTCTGATCCAGCTCTCTGCCATGGCCTGGGAAAGCGTAGAAGACGGCCCAAGTGTGTAGGAGACCTAGAAGAAGCTCCTGCTCCTGGCTTCAGATTGGCTCAGCTCTGGCCATTGCAGCCATCTAGGGAGTGAACCGGCAGAAGGACAATCTAGAGAGAGGGAGAAACATTTTCAATTCATGTATCCGATAAGGGCTTAGTATCAAGAATGTAAGAAACTCCAACAACTGAACCATGAAAAGATAAAAATCAAGCTCCAAAGGGGCAAAAGATCTGAACACACATTTCTCCAAAAAAGATATGCAAATGACCAACAAGTACATGAAAAGTTGTTCAACATCACTGGTTGCTAAGAACGTGCAAATCTAAACTATCCCAGGATGGCAAGCTTACTACACACACACACAGTAAGTGTGGATGCGGCTGTGAGGAAATCAGAATTCCCAGACGCTGGTGGCAGGAGCGCTTGGGTGCAGCCGCTGTGGGAGACCACTTAGCAGCGCCTCAAGAAAAGGTAAACACAGAACTGCCATTGGTCCAGAAATTCCACGACTGGTGTAAACCAGAAAGAGTCGATGGCTGGTACTCAAACTAGCACTAGTCACAAATGTGAGCAACATTAACCACAACCAAAAGGCGGAAACAGCCGCGAAAGCCAGCAACGGGTGAACAGGTGAACGGATACACACACAGAGCTGCAGCAGACAGCACAGCAGGAACTGGCCAGACAGGAACGCAGTGCTGGACGCTCCGGGACCGCTGCAGGAAGGCAGCCAGACACAAATGGTCATGTCCCGTTCGACTCCCTTTCCTGTGACACGTCCAGAAGACGTAGAAGACACCAACAGCAAATTAATGATGGCAAAGGGCTGGGGGAGGGGAACGGGGTGGTTGCCCAACGGGTACAAGGTGTCACTCTGCGGAGATGAGCGTGCTTTCAAACTAGAGGGTGGTGGCTGCCGCACAGCACGGTGAACGCGTTCATGCCACTGAGCCCTGCACTTTGGAGAGGCCAGCTGCGTGTACGTGGCCGCACTGGTGAGCAACAGCCCCTCTGTCACCGCAACACCTAGAACGCCAAGCACAGGAAAGAGAGAGCTGTCCAGTCTTCTGCTGCCATTTCAGTAGGGAGAGCTGTGGATCACATTAAAAGCTGTTTCACATTTTGCATCATGTAGGTGTTTGGACAAGGTTTCTCTTCAGTGAACAGTTCTCAGACATTGTCAGACATTGAGTGAAGTCATTCCAAGCACATGTGAGACAGCACTTGTGTGTCTCCTAAAGCATTTGAAACGCTTCTTTGGAAGTTTTCCACAAAGTCAATACTTAAGAAATCCTCTAATATCTGTTAGGTTCTTCTTCGACGAAACAGTATTAAACTGTTCAATCCTTTTCACTAAATGCCGTGTAGGGAAAGCTCCCAGTCAGTTCCCAATCTACCCATTCACTGTCGTCCTCTTCTTGTCACACTATGATGTGACAGACATGAAGGAGTCCAGAGGCCTGCGCCCCAACGTCAACTACGTGCCGCACACTGCGTGGCCTGAGCTTGTGCTTCCCAAGCAGGATGTGCACTGGGCTGCGACCGTCCCTCCAGCTGCTGTGCTTCCTCGGTGTCCTCCACGGTGCACTGGACTGGGCGGCTCTGCAGGTCCCTGCTGAACCCACAGCACCAGGCAGAGCTGCTCCAGCCTCAGGTCAGTGCACACCTGACCTCGAGCTGTTTACTTTGCAACAGGTTCAGCCACTTCTCTAGTGAGACAAGGTAAATGCCAGGTTGTCTGGAGACCCATGGAGCTCTCTGCGTTTCACCCACGCTCAGCTGTCCCTGCACTGCCCCCTCTCAGAAGACCACGCTCGGGCTGGGGCAAGGTGTGTCAGCCTCTGGATGTCGTCCTTGTGCCAGAGCTGCCGCCCTGTGACCACAGACAGTGCAGCCGACGGGCAGGGAGACAAAGAACTCACAATCTAATGGAGACAGCAGAGTTTATTTTGTAGGGATCTGAAAAACACCAAAGAGAACAATCTGTGTGTTTTGATCAGCTCACTTGTTCCTGATTGAGAAATACTTGAACAGCTCTGTAGACATGACCTGTCTCCAGGCACTACACTGCCACAAACATGCCACTGGGGTCTCTGCCGGGGCAGCAGGGGACAACCTGGAGGAGCTGGGCCAGCTGTGAGAGTGGATGTGAGTTCCTGAAAGTCTGAGAGGTGGTTTTAAAATGAAACTAGGAACCCTGTTCACAAGAGTTTTTCCTTAATTAAACAGCGTGAACAACGGCTCACAGACCCGGGCACAGATGCGGACAGTCACAGACCCTGCCAGGTCTCCAGGCTGCTCTTCCTCACGTCAGGACACACAGCCGCAGTCTCGCACACACTCTGCTCAGCGAGCCACGGCACCTATTTCCATGTCTCAAAGCAAACACACTCTTGCCACCTGTCCATCCATGGGCCTCACACCAGGGGCACTCAGTGTCTGTCATGGCCACTAGGCCCTGCAGAGAAGCACCTGTTGCTGCCACTGTCACCACGCAGGGTGCTGGAACCCAGACATTCAGGTAGCTCATCATGCAGAGGGAGAATGGAATGGGGTGTGGCTTCCAGGGAGCCAGGGACATTGCCATCTTGCCAACTTCGCCACCCACATCCTGCCAAAGGGAGTAAGAGAGATGGAGAGATGAAAGAGGGATGAAGGAATGCTGGGAGCAGCACAAAGTCTCCATTTCTGGAATCCAGGCTGTGCCCCCTAGGCTGTCTCAGGCTCAAGCCTGGGGCCTGCTGACCAGGGACAGGCAGACACAGAGCTGGAAAGCAAAGAGAAGCCACAGCCCCCGAGCCCACTCTGCTCTGCTCTGCAGACAGTGACACTGAAGGCCACGGCCCCAAAGCACTAAACGAGCAGAGGAGAGAGAGTCTCCCCACGTTCCACAGCCAGCTGGAAGCCCACCCGGTCCTGGGGAAGCTTCTGTCTTTAGGAACAGGGAACTACCCTCAGTACAGGTGACTCTGTTGCTCCAAATCTGTCCACCAAATCCATCTTTCTCACGTTCTGTGCTTGCCTGACCACCTGCATGGGGTCACCAGCTGCTGCCATTCCCCACCAACAGGTGCCCAGACAGAAACGGCCGGAACCGGCAGTGCAGCTCCGCAGCTTAGCTGCTGCATCCAAGCGCCAACTCCTGGCTTCAGCCTGGCCCAGCCTTGGCTGTTGTGGCCATCTGGGGAGGGGGCCAGCAGACAGAAGATCTCTCTTCCTCTCCCTCTCCCTCTCCCCCCTCCCTCTCTACCTAGTCAGAGATGACAGATACAGATTGATAGACGGATAGACTATAGATTGACAGTAGATTGCTACACATAGGATTGACAGACTGATAGATTAACTGGTTGACAAATATAGATTGATGGATAGAGTACAGACAAAATAACTGAATGATTCATAGATTAACAGAAGGATAGGTTTATTGATAGATACATAGGCTCATTTATTGGTGGACAATAGATTTATACAGATGCAAAGATAGATAGGCAGAATCACAGATAGATGATTGATTGATGAAGAAATACCCAAATTAGCTTTCCTTCACCCATTCTCACCAGAAAACTAGGACTCCTTTTCCTGGCAGCTTCACCCCCTGTGCCAGTGCCCTGGGAGGCTGTGCTCCCCGCTGACTCCTCCATGTCAGCTGCTCCCTGCTCTCCCTGGCACTGCAGTGTTCCCTGGGGCGAGGACTCTGAGGCCAGGTCCACATCAACCCACAAACCAATGTGGAGGTCTCCCAGGCACGTTACGTTACATGATCTGAAACATCTGCAAATCGGCGTGCTAAAAAGGAGTGGCTAATTCTCAAACCTGCAGAAGTCCCCAAACCCTATCGAGTGCCAGAACCATTCTCTGCATTTCTGAACAGAGATCTGACTAAATTATCATCGTGTGGGTGACCTCACTCAAAGAGTTTACTGAGCAATTTATTGCATGCCATGCAACATCACAGGCATCCAAGACATAACAGGGAATAAAACTGACATACCCCTATCGCTATGAAATCCTGTTGGCGACTGATTCAATACCCCTGGGCCAGCTGGGTGCCTAGGGCCGTGTCTCCAGCATCATGAGGAACAGGCGTCATGTAAACGCCACGCAGTGTTGACCCTCTGAGCTGTCTAACCTCAGTTAGTAGAGTGGAGTGAAAACAGGACTTCCACAGCCACCGTGGGTGGCTCATCACACCAGGGGTCCGAGCAGACAAGTGGAAATCTGCATGAGCTCTGTGCTCTGCAGGCTCCTTCTTTGAGCAGGCAGAGTTTCTGACAAGCAAACAGTGCGGTAGCCTTTGAGGGGGACCAAGCTACCTGCTGGGGTGAAACAGGACAGCCCCTGCTTGCTCCAGGAAAGCCATGCTGTAACCTACCAAGACTGAAGTAAAACTGCGCTCTGTTGCAGCCCTATTATGTAACGTGCATCCCAACTACACAAACGTGTGCAGGTCAGGCCACAGCAGATCTGCACAGTGCCTGGCGCCGTCTCACCACTTCCCAGTGCTGGTTTTCAAACTGTTTTATTCACGTGAGCAGGGTATGTGTGGGTTTTGTGCATGTGTGACATGCTGAAGTCAGGACATTATTTCCAAGATTTGTTTTTGAAAAGAGAGAGACGCACACAAAAAGTTAGGCGACAAATTCAAGGGTCCCGACCCAGGAGCAGGTGGGCAGGGCCTCTGTAGGGGTTTAGAGCCCCGGGCCCAGTGAGGGCAGTGGGAACCAGGACCAGTAAGCCTCGGAAGCACAGTGTTGTGTATCTGTGACCCTCCATGGGTTTTCTTCTTTCCCAATATGGAGAAAACCTCACAGCCTTCTGACACAGCCAAACGTGCACTTGAGGCATTTTTCTGCATGCTGGGCTCCTTGCACATATTTCCTCCTCTGCCCATGCCCCAGCAGCTGCCAGAAACCAATGTACTAACTGTTGAAGATCTCAAGTTCGAGGACAACTGCCAGCAGCGACCTCCATCTGCAACCCTCCGACCTCAGAGTCAGAAGCCAAAATGACCGGATTCCACATAGCTTCCCCAGAACACCTTCCCACAGAGGTGGCCAAGCAGACAGTCGGGACCCAGAGTGAGGCAGCCACAGCGAAAGCCCTGGCTATGAATCCTGGCCCAAGAAGCGCAGCTTGAAGGCCACTGGCATGCAATTCAGCAGATCTTAATAGACCGAGAATTCCAGCCATGCAGGGAGCACAAACGTGCTCTGTCCAGAACGCGGGCTAAATGTAACGGAGTTGAGTCTGAACACTGCCCACAGACCCATGCTCACAGACAAGCAGGCAGTGGTCGCAGCCCCCGTTCCATCACAGTGGCTTCTGCAATTCTCTGCAGGTAAGCTGGGACCCGCCCCATTGTCCAACACCAAGGGTAGAGTCTGTACCACACATGCTGCTGGCACCACACGGAAGAGCTTCCGGCAGCCTCGGCCACACCACAATGGTGCTCAGAAGACCAGGCCACTCCGTGGCTCACTCCGCTGCTAGCAGCTCGCTCGAACACGCACTCTCAGGGGCAGAGACTAAGCCCAGATTTGTACCTGTAGGGCGAGTAGCCCAGCACACTCACATAGGAAGCGTTTTCTCTGGCAACTGTTTGGTGAGCCTTTAGAATCCTCTCCCTGTTTCCGTTAAGCCAGTTTTAAACAGTTACGATGCATAAAACACGCATCAGGTCATTCTCTAAACCCGGGCAGTAGGTCCTCTCTTCAACAGACAGAACAGAGCCCTTTGGAATGCTGACAGCTGCGGTCAGGATGAACATGGGTTCTTCTAAAGTTAGAGAGCTGCTATTCTGGGATCCGTGGGCTCTCACAGGGCTGGGGTCCCAGCAGGCAGCGCCCAGACTGGGTCTGCTGTGACCCAGACTCACAACCCTACCGGTGCAAACTCCACCAATGCTCTGCACGGTGACAGAACCCAAAGCTGTGACCACAGCCTGTGTAACTGCCTAGAAAAGCTGGGGCAGGTGGAAATGGGGGCTGAAAATGAAGAAAAGGGGAGGAACAAGATGAACTCTCACGAGCTACGAGCTACCGGGCATGGTCACCTCTGAGCCACCTTCTCGTCAGTGCCCTTTCAGCCACTGTCTACCCCCTTGGGTGGTTCTCCGCCAGGGTGACCGAGGGGCAGGGTACACAAGGCAGTGTCTGGAGATGGGCTCGCTGGTCCCAGCTGAGGGGCTCTGCTGTGCAGTGACAGAGCCTGGGGAAGCTCAGTGTCCCCCAAGGCTCAAAACAATCCCACAGCAGAGTTCTGTCCCAGAGCATCCACACAGTGTGGCTGGGAAGCTGAGCCCAAGAGCAGGGCCATCAGAGAGAAGGCAGCTGAGAGTCAGAGGGGGAGCGTGAAACTTCTGACAGCCATGTGAGAACAGAGAGAGGCAGAACGGGAAAGAGCTTCAACACCATACTTTACTGAACAAACCCAAAATCATACCATCTCAATGTGGAACTGATACTGAAAACCACTGAGCTACTTCCCACTCTCTTTTGTTAAGTCTCTGAAGCCTGTTGCTTGTCCCACTCACACAGCACATCTCCATCCCGATGAGCTGTGCTTCTCGCACAAGACAGCGGCATGGCGCACGCGGCTTCCACGTTGGGAAACGTAGTTGGACAAGCACATGTTGGTTCTCTTCACGTGGCAAGACGTGAGATACAGTGTCTGAGCAGGGGCCACAGGAGGAGATGGCGTCAACAGCCACAGCGTGCGGCACACAGGAACAAGGAGCGCTGTCTGCCCAGGCTCACGAAGCCTGACCTCGGTAACTGCATGGCTAGAGAGCACTCCCATCGTGGCCAAAACCTACAGACCGTGCTGAAGGTCGGCATCTAGTGCAAAACTATACACTGCAGAGCCTCTCTTCTTTTTTTCCAAACCAAATTTAAAACAACTTCTGAGTAGCGAATTTTCAAAGTCCTAAACTCCAGATCAGCCACTCAGCAGCACCTGTGCGGCCGGCACAGTCCCCGGACCACCTTGCTGCACAGTAAAGGGGAGGAAAAACAGTGACTGGGAGCTGCTCACAACGTCCTTGGGGGATGTACAAGTGATAACACACCGACCAGAACACACTCACGCTGCGGCTGGCTCCGTGCTTCTACAAACTGCACTCTGTACTCCGGGCGCTTTGGAACGGTGTGGTTCCCCGAGAGCCTACTCCCTCCAGACCAGCGAGCTACAGTCACTGGAATGGTGTGGTTCCCTGAGAGCCTACTCCCTCCAGACCAGCGAGCTACAGTCTCTGGAATGGTGTGGTTCCCCAGAGCCTACTTCCTCCAGACCAGCGAGCTACAGTCTCTGGAATGGTGTGGTTCCCCAGAGCCTACTCCCTCCAGACCAGCGAGCTACAGTCTCTGGAATGCTGTGGTTCCCCAGAGCCTACTCCCTCCAGACCAGCGAGCCTACTCCCTCCAGACCAGTGAGCTACAGTCTCTGGAATGGTGTGGTTCCCCAGAGCCTACTCCCTCCAGACCAGCGAGCTATAGTCTCTGGAATGTTGTGGTTCCCCGAGAGCCTACTCCCTCCAGACCAGCGAGCTACAGTCTCTGGAATGTTGTGGTTCCCCGAGAGCCTACTCCCTCCAGACCAGCGAGCTACAGTCTCTGGAATGGTGTGGTTCCCCGAGAGCCTACTCCCTCCAGACCAGTGAGCTATAATCTCTGGAATGGTGTGGTTCCCCAGAGCCTACTTCCTCCAGACTAGCGAGCTACAGTCTCTGGAATGTTGTGGTTCCCCGGAGCCTACTTCCTCCAGACCAGCGAGCCTACTCCCTCCAGACCAGTGAGCTACAGTCTCTGGAATGGTGTGGTTCCCCAGAGCCTACTTCCTCCAGACCAGCGAGCTACAGTCTCTGGAATGTTGTGGTTCCCCGGAGCCTACTCCCTCCAGACCAGCGAGCTATAGTCTCTGGAATGGTGTGGTTCCCCAGAGCCTACTTCCTCCAGACTAGCGAGCTACAGTCTCTGGAATGGTGTGGTTCCCCAGAGCCTACTTCCTCCAGACTAGCGAGCTACAGTCTCTGGAATGGTGTGGTTCCCCGAGAGCCTACTCCCTCCAGACCAGCGAGCTACAGTCTCTGGAATGGTGTGGTTCCCCAGAGCCTACTTCCTCCAGACCAGCGAGCTACAGTCTCTGGAATGGTGTGGTTCCCCAGAGCCTACTTCCTCCAGACTAGCGAGCTACAGTCTCTGGAATGTTGTGGTTCCCCGGAGCCTACTTCCTCCAGACCAGCGAGCTACAGTCATTGGAACAGTGTGGTTCCCCAAGAGCCTACTCCCTCCAGACCAGTGAGCTACAGTCTCTGGAATGGTGTGGTTCCCCGAGAGCCTACTCCCTCCAGGCCAGCGAGCTACAGTCTCTGGAATGGTGTGGTTCCCCAGAGCCTACTTCCTCCAGACCAGCGAGCTACAGTCTCTGGAATGGTGTGGTTCCCCGAGAGCCTACTCCCTCCAGACCAGCAAGCTATAGTCTCTGGAATGGTGTGGTTCCCCAGAGCCTACTTCCTCCAGACCAGTGAGCTACAGTCTCTGGAATGGTGTGGTTCCCCAGAGCCTACTTCCTCCAGACTAGCGAGCTACAGTCTCTGGAATGTTGTGGTTCCCCGGAGCCTACTTCCTCCAGACCAGCGAGCCTACTCCCTCCAGACCAGTGAGCTACAGTCTCTGGAATGGTGTGGTTCCCCAGAGCCTACTCCCTCCAGACCAGCGAGCTATAGTCTCTGGAATGTTGTGGTTCCCCGAGAGCCTACTCCCTCCAGACCAGCGATCTACAGTCTCTGGAATGGTGTGGTTCCCCAGAGCCTACTCCCTCCAGACCAGCGAGCTACAGTCTCTGGAATGGTGTGGTTCCCCGAGAGCCTACTCCCTCCAGACCAGCGAGCTACAGTCTCTGGAATGGTGTGGTTCCCCAGAGCCTACTCCCTCCAGACCAGCGAGCTACAGTCTCTGGAATGTTGTGGTTCCCCAGAGCCTACTCCCTCCAGACCAGCGAGCTACAGTCTCTGGAATGTTGTGGTTCCCCGAGAGCCTACTCCCTCCAGACCAGCGAGCTACAGTCTCTGGAATGGTGTGGTTCCCCAGAGCCTACTTCCTCCAGACCAGCAAGCTACAGTCTCTGGAATGGTGTGGTTCCCCAGAGCCTACTCCCTCCAGACCAGCGAGCTATAGTCTCTGGAATGGTGTGGTTCCCCAGAGCCTACTTCCTCCAGACTAGCGAGCTACAGTCTCTGGAATGTTGTGGTTCCCCGGAGCCTACTCCCTCCAGACCAGTGAGCTACAGTCATTGGAACAGTGTGGTTCCCCGAGAGCCTACTCCCTCCAGACCAGCGAGCTACAGTCACTGGAATGTTGTGGTTCCCCGAGAGCCTACTCCCTCCAGACCAGCGAGCTACAGTCTCTGGAATGGTGTGGTTCCCCGAGAGCCTACTCCCTCCAGACCAGTGAGCTATAGTCTCTGGAATGGTGTGGTTCCCCAGAGCCTACTTCCTCCAGACTAGCGAGCTACAGTCTCTGGAATGGTGTGGTTCCCCGGAGCCTACTTCCTCCAGACCAGCGAGCCTACTCCCTCCAGACCAGTGAGCTACAGTCTCTGGAATGGTGTGGTTCCCCAGAGCCTACTTCTTCCAGACCAGCGAGCTACAGTCTCTGGAATGTTGTGGTTCCCCGAGAGCCTACTTCCTCCAGACCAGTGAGCTACAGTCTCTGGAATGTTGTGGTTCCCCAAGAGCCTACTCCCTCCAGACCAGCGAGCTACAGTCTCTGGAATGGTGTGGTTCCCCAGAGCCTACTCCCTCCAGACCAGCGAGCTACAGTCTCTGGAATGGTGTGGTTCCCCAGAGCCTACTCCCTCCAGACTAGCGAGCTACAGTCTCTGGAATGATGTGGTTCCCCAGAGCCTACTCCCTCCAGACCAGCGAGCTACAGTCTCTGGAATGGTGTGGTTCCCCAGAGCCTACTTCCTCCAGACCAGCGAGCTATAGTCTCTGGAATGTTGTGGTTCCCCAGAGCCTACTCCCTCCAGACCAGCGAGCTACAGTCACACGCAGGTACATTTGCAGCACAAGGGGCAGGGATTTAGAGTTTACTCTCCCAAAAATAATTCTTCATGTTATCTTTTCAGCAAAGAGGAAATTTCACGGCTATGTTTCATAAGAATATCTCTGCCACCACAAAAATGTCACAGAATAGAAAGGCAACATTCTTTCTCACCTCTGGTCTCCAACGGTAAACAGAGTCAGAGGCACACACCAGTGGCCCTCTGTGGGGCAGTGGGTGGGCTCCCAAGCCTCAGGCCAGCACGTGCGCCTTCTTTTGTCCTGGGTTTAACGGCAAATATATCCTGAAAATGGAAAACACATTGTCATTTGTATATATTTATCTGGTATTTTTGCAAGCAAGACGAGAGTCTGGGAGCAGTTCTTAGAACATTGAACCAAGTGCAGAAATAGTTAGGAATGTGACAGAACAGAATGCACACTGATTCCTGCGGCTTGGCAGAGACAGCTGGACCTGCCAGACCTGTGACACATGCACCTGAAGTGGGGTCCACTCAATCACACCCAGCTCGGGGGTCTGCTGGCCGAATTCAGAAGGAACCGAATTACTGTCTGCAAATAATGGGACTTGGGGCCCTGTAAGCAGCCAGGATTTGACCCCCTCTCTACAACTCAACAACAAAAGAAGAAACAACCCAATTAAAAAACAGGCAGACAGCTTTCAGCAACAAGTGGCCAGCAGCACAGGCAACGGTGTTCCGTGTCACTGACCACCAGGGGGATCATGTAGACTTTGGGAATGGCAGTGACGGCTGCACAACAGTGCGGCATACTCGATGCCACTGACCTGCATACTCATGTGGTGAATTCCATGTTGTGTGTCTTTTCTCACAGTAAGAATAAGGCGGTCTGTAGAAGAGCTTCAGGCAAGCACAACCACAGTGTGTTCTTGCCCTGAGCGCCAGACCTCAGCTCCCACCGCCATCCACACCTGCTTCGCTCTTCTAGGCCCGGTTCAGTCACAGCCATCACGGTCCACTCCACCACCCCGCCCAGAATCTCGCGGCCAACTTCGGCTTCTCCCCTACTCAGCCCTGCATCGAGTTCCTCATCAAACAGTTTTCTCCCTCCTCTCACACACGCGTCAGCCCCACTTGACCCCAAGAGTCCCTCAGTGTTCCCCAACCCCTCTACTGTACCATCAGAGAGACCTAACGAAAGGTGGCCTGCAGGTGCCCCTTCCAAGTCTGGAAAACAGCAAAGAGCATGCCTGTGGCTGCCATCACAGCATCTCCCAGCACAGACAGCAGGGCCACTGCGAGGGCCTGAGCTACGCCCGCTGGCCGAGACCACACAGCGCTGCTGACCTCCACGCACAGCACTGATGAGGACTTGTGACTGCTCTCTTGAAAAAGTCCTTCCACTTTTCCCACCCCATTCCCAACCTTAATTTCAATATTTAATTTCACAATTGTGTTTCTTAGGTATTTAAAAATATAAAAATATCCTGAAATCTACAAGACAGCAAGAGCATCTGTGATACCCCCGAAAGCAGGAGCACGCTGCCCTTCAGTGGGCGTGAGCATGGCACACGTGTGACCAAAGCCCAGGTGCCACCCTCCAGTCCTTCAAAGGCCTGAGTGCAGCCGAATCACAACCCAATGGAGGCTTTGACAGGATGGACCCATGATCGTTAGCCACAGACTCGGGAAGTGCCATGGGGAGAGGAACGCAGGAGGCCTCGACTCCCTCAGGGGCCCACTGCGGGCTTTGGAAAAGGCCATGCTCAAGAGCAATGACAAGCAAGGATTAGGTGTTACAATGGTCATATGAATAGGATTAGTTTTTGGTAATAATAATAGAATTTAAAAGGCATGAATGCTCCAACATAGAAAACAGTCCATACAGCAGACTCATAGAAAGATAATCATTTAAAGTAACACTCTGACCTCAGAATCAGCCCCTAGAGCATTCTGCGCTGGATGAGAAGCCCACAAAAGCATTTCAGGCATGGAAAGCCAAGACACTGTGGC
Source organism: Oryctolagus cuniculus (assembly GCF_964237555.1). Classification (NCBI taxonomy): domain Eukaryota; kingdom Metazoa; phylum Chordata; class Mammalia; order Lagomorpha; family Leporidae; genus Oryctolagus; species Oryctolagus cuniculus. The sequence continues at coordinate 137,031,172 of NC_091440.1, read as the reverse complement.
AAAAAATGTCCTACATGAAGGACCTCAATGGGTAAGACCCCAGTGGAAAGAAGGGGCCATCAAAGGAGGAGGAGAGAACTTCCACTTTTCTTATGGCCCTGTCTACTGTCGGAGATTGCAGATTCAAAAGGCTTCTATAGCCTAGGCAGCTCATGTCAAGAGCCTAGGGTGATCACTGATGTCATACATAACAGTATTAACTGTTACATTAACAACAGGAGTCACTGTGCACTAACTTCCCATGTATGACATCCGTCCTCAGTGAGTTATGAGAGTTAACAGTAAATCTTGTTCTCAAAGATTTACTTTGTTTTAGTGTATTAAGTGGAGGGTATTCTTATGTCTTGTAAGTTTTAGATAAGCCTAAGTGCCCAACGCCATTGCTTGTTTCCTTGGGTGCTTCTTCAATTAGTGATAAAACTTTTCTCAAAGAAAAAAGTGTATTATGGCAAAAATTAAAAGAAAAATAACAAAGGAAGAGTGGTAGGGAGGGAGGGAGGATGGGGTGGGAAGTCTCATTATGTACTTAAAACTGTACGAGATATGTGAAATATGTTCCATTTATATAAATAAAAATTTAAATAAAAAATTATTTGCAAGTGAAAGAGAGCTCATGGCCATAAATAAGAATACTGACAAGGCAAAGTTAAAGAAAAGTTTCATGCAATTAGAACCAAAATCCTAACAGGAGTTTTCTTGGCAGCTTCATGAACCGCTTCTAGGATTTATCTAGAGAACAAATGGGATACATTTCTCACTAACTCAGAAACATCTGACTCTCCTCAGTTTGTTTTTCACAGAACCCCAGGCGGGCCCATGGACCCAGGCGAACCCAGCCGCACCCCAGCATGTGGCCACCCACCAGACTCACGCAGGGCAGTGAGCCTCATCTCCACTCCCACCCGGTGCAAAGCCTGGTGCAGAGAACAGGCCACAAGCATTCTGCAGTAGGTAACTTCCAGAATGGTTCAACCCAGGGAGATGGTGCACAGGTTAGTGCTACTGGCCAGCAGGCACCAGTGCCACACGCAGGGTCAGCTAAGACTGCCTGGCACGCTTCTGGAGTGTGCCAAGAGTCTGGGAGGAACAAGTGACAGGTTGGCAGAGACAAGAACATGCTGTCAGCTTTTTTCCTAACCTTCTAAGTCCTGGGTACCTGCGAAAATTGACCTGATTTTTAAAAAAAAATAAACTTAATTAAGGGCAGATGTAAAACAGTGTGTGCACACACAGCGTGTGTGGACAGAGTGTGGAAGACACAGAACCAGGACAGCTCTTTGAGAAGGAACTTCGACCTGAGAAGCCACAGGGGTGGGCTCCAAACCCTGAAACAGGGCGACTTTATGTGGGCTCCGCGGTCCCAGGCTCGCCTTGAAAAGCAACAGAAGGCAGTGCCTCCCAAGTTAATAACAATCTTCAGGGTTTTATGGGCTATACTTTGTTTGGATTAAAATCGCCTAATATTTGACTGCCGTTTTAGATTGCCGTGAAGCCATTCCGTCTGTGTCAATCGTTTTTAAGCATGAATAGGGTTTTGTGCCACTGAACAATCTGCTCTGTGAGCCTTGGGAAAATCAACTTTGACCTGAAGCTTTGTGTATACATGTAAAGACTCGCCTAGATTCAAACCCAGACAAGAACTTGGCCTGTAACCATGAGACGCGCATAGTTGTGGCTGCACGCAGGGGAGCAGCGGGGCGCTGTCCTGTTTGCACACTTGAGTGTGTTCTGCAGGGCTCTTTGGTCAAGGTGCTCACCAAGGGCGGTGCCTGGGGGGCCTCCCCGTGGCACCCAGCCCGCGTCCAGAGGTTCGGGGCAAGGTCAATCTGACCCTGAGAGGCAGGCGTGCAGGCGGAGCTGCGTCCCAGAACAGCTCTGCGTCCTTTCGTCCATCTCTGTTGCTCTCTCTCTCCCATTTCTGTGTTGCCACAGCACAGCGGAGACATGCACATAAAACAGTGGAGACACGCACATAAAACCTTTAGCAAGTGAGTAAATTAAACTCAGGTTCGCTTTCATTGCAGACACATGTGAAAGTTTCCTTTTAAAAGAGAAGGCAAGCAATAGGTGATTCATATTTTGTCTCCATATCCCATGGCCATTATTCGGAAGTGGTGAGAAGTCAACCACATGGGCCTGGTCAGGCGTGTGGCTCCTGGTCTACAAGCTGCTAGCAGAGTGCCACTGCCCATGAAGAACTCATCAGACAAACGAGTTCCCCTGTGTGCCTTGGGAACACTCCGGAAGGAGGCAGCCTACAATTACACTTCCAATAAATGCAAATGCACAGACCGGTTTCAAAACCTTGCCAGAGATTTCGGCAAGAACTTGTGGTTTGCCAGACACATAACTGACTAGCTCAGGCTTGATCCAAAAGCTCAAAATAAACACTGAAGGCCTGGTGTGTTTGTACAAGAAAATGCCAGTGGCATCCCGTGCTGCAGACAACTGGCCCTCTGATCGAAGTGCAGCACCAGAGATCAGACTGCCCACCTGCCCCTGCTCCCCCAGGAGCCACCCCAAGTCCAGACTGCTCCACGTAACGTACGTCTCAGCTGCTCTCCGTGCTCGCTCTCATGCACACATCCATCCACAGGTGGCGGGAGGAGGCGCCCGTGAGTTCTTGGGGCTTGCTCTGCCTTGTTTGCCTGTTGGATGGCTACGCCCCGTGTGAATGAAGCCATCTGCAGAATTCACAATGCAAAAGGCCTTGACAGAAAGCATGTTCCAGGACACAGCCGCAGGGCGAGGCGATGGCTGGTTTGCAGCTGCAAGACAGTACCTCTGCAGCTCCTGGCTCTCAGACCCCCCGGGGCCTCCCAGGGTCAGGACCTCCAAGTGCACTCTCTGGCCTTGGCCTCCCAGCACTGCTCCTGTTCCCGGGAGTCCTCCCCATCCCATCACACCCCATGCCCCTCCTTTCCTGCATCTCTGCCTCTGCTACCTCACAGTGGGCCCTGCACCATCTCACTTCCAGCATCCACCCTGCTATGAAGCCATTGTAACCAGCTGTGGCCACTGCCCTTGTAAAGCACACCCACATGGGTTTGTTAGAATAATGGGGTGCAGGCTTTGAACACCTGGAGAGACAAAGTTCCTGACGCCTTCACTTATCACAGTCTTTCAGAAAGTAACCAAGCGCTCTGGGTGTTAGGCGAGCCAGGCCTCTCAGCAGCTGTGCCCACCCTTGTCTAGTCCCACGAGGACCACGGTGGGCAGCAGGCATGCGGTGTCCACACAGCTGCCTGACCGTCTCCAAAGCCGGCGGCCGACATCTCAACGCAAACGCAGTGAGTCGCCCAGGCACATTTTATCCCAGCCACCAGCCCAGTTGTTGGTGCCCAAACATGACCCTGGCTCTGTCCCTTCCTGGCTTTCTGCGGCTGTGTTCAGCACCCTCATTTACATATCTGTCTCCCACGTGGTTTTCACAGCCTGTAGTCATGGACTAATTCTTGCTCTCCTGGGTAGGGACAAGATCCTGTATTTCCTAACAGTGCACCTCTCACATGGGCCAGGCACAGGCACATGGTTCAAGCACCAGGAACTACATGGCCTCCCACAATAGCGTTGGGTCCACATGGACATGACCTGGCCACTGGGCTCCACTACCCACCTCCCTGAGTGGGTGATCGCTCGGGGACTCAGAGCCCAGGACCCGTGATGGGATCAGAGCTCCACAGGAGAGACCAGGCTCTGCAAAGGGAAGCCAGGACTGGTCCTGAAAGCCAACAGAAGTTCTAGTAAATGTACAACAAATTCAAGCACTTGTCTACACTTGGCTTTTGCACCAACTGGATTTCACTGAGCCATTTTAGATGGGAAAAAGAGAGGCCAGAATTGTAATTCATGACTTAAAACATTTGGTTTCCTCTTCTACTGCTTTCCCAGGCCATCGCAGAGAGCTCGATCTGAAGAGGAGCAGCTGGGACACAAACCGGCTCCCATAAGGGATGCTGGTGCCACAGGGGAAGCTCAGTCTACTGTGCCACAGCACCAGCCCCCACACCGGTTTTCCCACCACAGACAAAAGCATTTTGGCCCGTATCATCAGCTCGGAGTCCAGGGAATTCCACTGAGGTAACATCACTGACCTTGAGTGCAAAGAGCAACACTGTCATAGGTAACATGAACCCATGGTTAGACCCATCAGAAAACCCAGCAGGGCACATGCCGTGAGCTGAGAGCAGGACACACAGGCCTGTCCCCAAAATAGCAAGGCATCTTCTGACCCTGGGAGATGGGGTGTGAGCCTCGTGCTCAGCTGCCAAGCTGGCCCAGCCCGCAGTGCCCAGCCCACGCCATCCCTGGCACCAGGCGAGTGGCCAGATGCCAGCCTTCAGCATGACGGTGCTTGTTCAGATCTTCCTCTTGCCTGTCGTACTGTGTGCATCCACAAATCTGTCCGAGAAGTGCCCGTCTGGCCAAATTGCACCCTGCAGTGTGGACTTGAAGCAAGTGGAGCTCTACAGGACAAGGCCATGGCAGGATGGAGCCCTGGAGCTGGACCATGTGTGCTACAACCTCCAGCTCCAAACAAATACCCTCAGACCTGCCAGCGCTACCCTGTAATTAGGGGAGCAGGAGAAAACCCATGCAGCTTGGATGCTGATGCAGGCGTCCATTCTGTGGAAATACACAGGCAGAAACTGTCCCTTTGGAGGCTACATGCCCTTGTAACCGAAGCCGTATGCTGTGCCGAGAATTAACTGCGTCCTAGGTACACTGTGATCCCAGGGTGGTATATTGTCGCTCCCCCTCTTCGTGGAGGAACGACACAGGACCCTGCGCTGTTCTTTTCGTCTGCTCGGCCCTCCCCGGGTTTGCTGCTGGTTCTTCCCAGGTTGGCTACTATCCCTTCCACCTCCGTGGAAGGGCAGTTCCCCCTGGCCACATTCCCCACTTCCGCAGGGGAGCGGCACACCGCCGGCCGGCTCTCTCGGGGGCTGCACAGGTGTTCCCCTTAGATGTTCCCCTTAGATGTTCCTTTTAGATGTTCCTCTTAGATGTTCCTGATGCATGCCGTCTCTCTCCTCCTTTATAGTCCTCCTCCGCCAATCCTAACTCGGCTGCCCACACGCCGAGCACGCTGCTCTCCTCCAATCAGGAGCAAGTCCTACAGTTTATTGGCTGAACTGGAGGCAGCTGTGTAGAAGCCTCTTTCTTCTCTCCCAGCGCCATATTGTGGGAGAGCAGATGCATAGAATAAGTCTTAATTCCAGTAACAATATAGTCCGAGTTGCTCCCCACAGTGGGAGAGCAGATGCATAGAATAAGTCTTAATTCCAGTAACAGTATAGTCCGAGTTGCTCCCCACAGTATATGCTCCAACAGCTTCTGGAAGAAGCTGGGAGGGCTGGTTTTAAGTCAGTTTCTCTCTCCCTCCCGCTCTCCTTTATGTATTTGCAAGTCAGAGCTACAGAGAAAAAGGGGGAGAGACAGAGAGAACTTCCATCCACTAGTTCATTCACCAGAAGACCACAATGGCTGGAGCAGGGCCAGGCCAAAGCCAAGAATCAGGAGCTTAATTGGGGTCTCCCACATGGGTGCAGGGGCCCAAGCACTTGGGCCATCTTCCACTGCTTTCTCAGGCCATGAGCAAGGAGCCAGATTGGAAGAGGAGCAGCCAGGACTCCAACCAGCACCTATACGGGATACCGGCACTGCAGATGGTGGCGGCCGTTAGTCAGCTTCTCAGTGGATCCAAGTGAACCTGGAGGACGCCACAGCCACTTGTGTCTGCTTCCCAACACTTACAGGCAAAGTATCACAGCACAGCACTCAAATGAGAGAGGCCCTTCTATGTAAAACAGTATTTCAAACTGTAATTCAGGTCAGCAAGTAATTAGCAAAATGGTAGAAGACTGTTTTGAAATATTAACTGTGATGTTTATCAACAACATCTCTTCCTCCCTCTGCCTTTTTCCACCCCTGGCCGCCAGAGGGTTCCTCCTGAGGCCGTCAGGCCGCTGGTCTCCACCGCTGGGCCTCCGAGTGTCTGTGCATCTGCCTCCACCGTGGGCCCAGCCACACTCACTTCCCACCTCTCAGGCCTGATACCTGCATGGAAACCCCCAGGATCCTAGGCAGGTGGCACTATCTCTCTGAACTTTCCAAGTCTGCTCCCTGGGGTCGCACCCCACCCTCTCTTCACCTCACTGTGTGCAGGGAATGTGGCCACGCATTTCCTCCGAGCTGGGCAGTCCCCGCTCGGCTCCACAGGGGCACTCACCCTGCCTCCTTGTGCCCCCTCACACCGACGGGGCTTTTTTTTTTTTTTTCCCCCCACCATGCACGTGGGCTCCTGAGGGAGGGTCCAGGGCCTCAGTCGCAGGTGCTCAGTAATCATCTGTTCATCATCCACTGCTCAGCGTCAGACACGGCTGGTCCAGGGGCCTCGTTTTTAACCAGACTATGAGCATTTCAACTGGCCAAACCTCCGGCCATGACATTTTCTAGAGGGCAGCAAAGGACCCCAAAGGACTTGTAATGTTCTGAACATGCAAAGACAGATGTCCCACAATTCTATCCTTTTGATGCACGAAAATTAAACAATTTAGGGAAGTTTTCCAACAAACACTGAAGCCACGAGTCTTTGGGCTACACTTGTGCTAACCACAGCATTAAGCGCACAGCAGTCTCCACCCCACAGTGTCCTCACCCACAGGGGACAGCCCCAGAGGGGAAGCCAGTGTGCCCTGAGGGTACTCACGTCTCACTGTGGTGTGGCCGGCTGGGGACAGCTGCACCGGACTTAAGCACCATTGACTGTGCGCACCTACCACCACATTCACACCTGGCAGACCCCACACACAATTTGAAGAGCCTGATTTGGTTTTTGTTCTCGTCGATCCTTGCGTTGTAAGGAGACACACAGCCGCTCTGATTCCAGGCGTCTGCGTTCTGTAACAAGCAGGTGTGTGAGCAAGCCTCTCTCGGGAGCTAACTCGCAAGCACCAGGGCGAGGATCTGGCTTCTATGAGGGGCGCGCGTCACTCAGCAGTCGGTGAGGAGAGGGACTAGTCCTCGGGAGTCTGCTGGCGGCTACCTCACCGCAAACAAGGTTCCAGACCTGCCTGGGGGCCAGCCAACGGGGCCATCAGGACAACGAGGCAGATGGATTGCTAAGTTTTTGCAATTTCCATTTCCTCAAATGTTTGCAGATGGTCATGAGGGGTCTTCCAAGAGGATCCAGGTGCTGAACAGGAAGCCACCCACTTGCCTATACAATAACTGTCCAGCAAGGCGCCACATGCATTTACATTGTCCTTGCTAACCCCGAGACATCCACCACCTGGAGATCAGCCTCACCCTCTGACTCGGCCAGAACCGCACTGCCGCCGCCACCTGACCTGCTTCCTGGGAAGGCAGCAGCCCCGTGCCCAGAGGGGCATCACTGACCGTCTGTCCCAAGGCCCTCTCCTGGGAAGGCAGCAGCCCCGTGCCCAGAGGGGCATCACTGACCGTCTGTCCCAAGGCCCTCTCCTTTTACCCTCCTGCATCTGCAGGACCAAAGTCACAGAGAGAGTGCAGGGAGAAGAGCGAAGGACAGGGCATTGCCCAGTCCCCAAATCCTCTCCCCGCTTACTGGAAACGGACGCAAACTGGAACCCAGCGGCCTGGGCGCTCCTCCCCCTGCCTCTCTCCCAGCTAAGTAACGGACCTTGCAAGGCTGCTTAGGGTGAGTCATCCTGCTGACTCCATGTGGGCTTCTTAAAGGCTGCAGCCTGCACGCGGTGGGGAGGGGCAGACGCCCATGTGCCACACGAGTGCCGGGTGGGTCTGATGACCAACTCTGGCTCCCGAGCCCAGCTTCCTGCTAAAGCAGACCGTAGGAGGCAGCAGGATGACTTGGGTTCTGGGACTGAAGAACACGGGGGACTTGCACTGCATTTCTGGCTCCCAGCTTCAGCCCAGCCCAGGCCCAGTCATTGTGGGCACTGAGGGCATCAGTCAGTGGAAGGGAGATCCACCTCTGTTTCACTCTCCTGCCTCTCTGAGAAAAACAAATGAAATTTAAAATACATTATGTATATATAGCTTTCAAAGGAACATTTTTACTACCAAACATGCATTAACTCATTCGCTAACTTGCTCACTGGAATCCTATGTTTGAACGCTTACTGTGTATCAGATGCTGGGTACTGGATTTGGTGAAGCTGAAACACAGTCCCATCTCATGGAATCTGAGGCGTAACGACGGGGCACGCACCGCTGATGGGCCGCGGCATCCGTACCAGAGGGCAGCAGGCGCTGGCTGCAGTACTCGGGTCCCTGCCACCATGTGGGAGACAGGATGGAGTTCCTGGCTCTCCCCTTTGGCCTGGCCCGGTCTCACTGTTGTGGGCATGTGGGCTGTGAACCAGCAGATGGGAGTTCTCTCTCTCAAATAAGTAAATAATAAAAGGATTTTTTTAAAGTAAGTACACAAAGGACAATGATAAAGACAAGGACTGATCAGATAACCCCACAGAGAATTACAACATTAGTTATCATAATCCAGAGATCAGAAAGCCCTGTTTGTTCTCCAATCTGTGCATCAGTTTATTTTAATGACTGATTCTTGAAGAACACTCCCTAACACAGCCTGTCACTCGATAGTGAAGGCTGTTAGATAACAACTAGAATCAAGGTGTCCAGATGGAGCCAAGTTTCGACTTCCTGAAACTTAAGAGATGCTGGACAAACTTCAAGCCTGAAGACAGGAAGCTGACACCTCTCGGACTCTCCCTGGAAACGCTGGAGCTTGCTTCTGAAGGACGCCTACAGTCCTTGCGCAACCAAAATCCTTCACCCACCTGGAGGACACTGGCTGAACAGGACCCCAGGGACACAGACACACAGAATCCTTCACCCACCTGGAGGACACTGGCTGAGCAGGACCCCAGGGACACAGACACATGCGATCTTCTCACTCTGCATCTACAACAGAATCCCACAGTGCGGCAGCATGTGGTCCCCTGGGGTTGGGAAAAGGGTGGCTGCTGGGGAAAGGCTGGTCAGAGGACACATGGCCTCAGCTGGACAGAAGGAAGCTCAAGGAGTCTGCAGCACAGGGTGGTGAGGAACTTAACAACCAAGAATTGTGGGCTTAATATTGGAGACAGTGTAACAGAGTATCTGTACCTGAAGGTAGTGATGCGGGCTAACAACAATGCATCTCCCACCCAGGCGAGGCGGAGACCAGGTTAACAATATTGCATTGTGTATCTGAAGAAGGTGACTATGTTTAAGAAGAATGTATTGTTTCTTGAGAGAGTAGATTTTAAGTGTTCCCATCACATACACAAAAACACATGTGAGGTAATGCATGTTAATTAGCTCCATGCCACTATGTATACACACTTCAAAATATCTTATTGCACACTGTAATGTGATATATAATTTTTGTCAGTTAAAAATTAAAATCCTACACGTGTAGTGATGATAGCAGGTAGTACACCACACTCACAATATGCCCAGGAACTCTAGAATATTTATAAAGTTAAAATTAGTAACTTAATTATCACGATGACACTGTGTAACAGGTGACGGTGGCGTCATCCCTATTCCACAAGGGAGGAATCTGAGGCATAGACAATTATAGTCAGAGCAGTGCCAAGATTCAAACCTGGCTTGCGTGTTTCACCTACACAGTGGGTCGGCTGCCATGTGGTGGTTTGATTCAGTAACTTTTTTTGTTCAAAACATATCCCTGGGGCTGGTACTGTGGTGTAGTAGGTTAAGCCTCCGCCTGCATTGTCGGCTCCCATATAGATGCGGGTTCATGTCCCACCTGCTCCTTTTCTGATCCAGCTCTCTGCTACGGCCTGGGAAATCAGTCAAAGATGGCACTGGCATCCCATATGGGCGAGGGTTCAAGACCCAGCTAATCCACTTCCTGTCCAGCTCTCTGCTGTGGCCTAAGAAAGTAGTTGAAGATGGCCCAAGTCCTTGGACCCCTGCACCCACGTGGGAGACCTGGAGGAAGCTCCTGGCTCCTGGCTTCGGATCAGCACAGCTCCAGCCATTGTGGCCATCTGGGGAGTGAACCAGCAGATGGAAGACCCCTTCCTCCCTCCCTTCCTTCCTCCCTCTGTCTGTAACTCTGCCTCTCAAATAAATAAATAAATCTTTTTTAAAAAACGTCCCTGCCCTTCACTCATGCTTCTAACAGTGCTACCCTTTCCTATCCTGGAGAGGTCATATGCAAAACAGAGCAAAACAAAATTTCCAATTTTTCCCATCAGAAATTTCATCCTAATGAGGTTTTTAAAGGGGGGGCGGATTTCCTAATAGCCTCACAAACAAGAGGCACCAAGGCTTTCGGGAGGCTCTGCCCTGGAGCAAAGACCCACACACTGCACAGTCCCAGGGCAATCAGGCCATTCCACACAGCATCATCCCGAGGCCAGAAACAAACCTACAGCAGGTGTGTCAGCGACTGCCTGGTGGGACCTGGGACCACACTGCCCCAGCCACGGCAGAAGCCTTCGAGAGCGGGACAAACAGGCAAAACATAGACACGGGCAGGCAGGCTGGCTGGGTGTAGACACGTGGAAGGATGGGGGCAACACTCTCTGAGGTGGAGATGAAGCCGTCACCAGAGACGAGCCCGCCTGCCTGATGTGGGCATTGGAGATCATGTCTTGAACTGGAAGCATCAGCAGCCTATACTGAAATCCAGAACTGCTCCAAGCACTGCCAGTACTGACTCTCACGAGACAGCAACTGCCTTCGAGATGTCAGAGGGCAAGCAGCACGGCCGCTGCACCCAGCTGTTAAAATACGTCAGCGGCTGAAACCAGTGTCACAGCTGGAACTTCTCACTGCATTTGTTTGAGAGATGGAGGGAGAGACAGAGTGAGCAAGACCTCCCTGCCACCACTCACTTCCCAAATACCCACAGAGGCCAGGGCTGGGCCATGGTGAAGCCAGGAGCCAAGAACGCAGTCCAGGTCTCCCACGTGGGCAGCAGAAACCCAGTGGCGTGGGCCATCACCACTGCCTCCTGCAGTCTGGGTCCATAGGAAGCTGGGGTCAAGAACTGAACCTGGGCGCTTCCATTTGGGACACAGGGGTCTTAACTGCTAGGCTAAATTCTCATTCCCACAGCTACAACTTTTAAAAGCACTTTCTCTCTCAACAGGTATTATCTGTGGGGTCCATGATAACACATGGACTATCATGATTATTCCTCACTTTGTAAATAAGGAGAAACGTCTGCAGACTTCGGAAAACAACCTGCTATGAGGTGTGGGTTCACAGCCACTTCCTACAACTACAACTTGAATCTCCCATACTTCGCAAGAAAACAGCAGCTTTAAACAGGTGCATCTCTCAAGGAAGGGAAAGACCGAGATGTGATCCAGGGCCCTTCCCCAGCCCCTCCTCCCCATACAAATGGGTGCCTCTGGCAGGCTGGAGTCTGTAGCTACCTTCCATGCCCATCACCCCACTCTTCAGTCCCTCAGGCAAGTCAGCTTTGTACTGAGCAGGACACACTCCCTCCCACCAGGGCCCGGGCTTCAGGGGAAGGTGCCGGGCTGACTGAGCTTGGCTCTCTCTATGGAAAGTGGGGAGGGCCGGACACAGGACAGGAAGGGGTCCTCTGAGGCTGCTGTTCCCAGTGTGACAGCTTACAAACATGCTCAGAGCCCTCGAGCCTGGAAACCTGGTGAGTGCGTTTGCATCTGAAGAGCGGGATTATGCAGGCCAGGGCCCAGGGTGGCCTGTCTCTTTCAGAATACCTGAGGACCCATACAAAGTAAAACCAAGTTCCACCTTTCTCCGGAACTGGGAAAATGCCACAGCCATGCCCACAATAGCATGGCAACAGTCCCAGCAGTGGCTGCCCACTGCCACACACCGTACAATGTGTTCTGTCCCGTTTCACAGGTGAGCAGACCGGGACCCCAAAGGGCTTGTGCATCTACCCAAGGTCACACAGAGGCCAGCCCCACCTCTCTGTCCTGTCTGCCCCATCGCCCGCCTCCCACAGACAGACAGCTCCCGTTGCCAACAGTGGCCAGCACAACAGTTGGGGAAAACAGATACAAACTGAGGGACCGTGGGAAAACACCAAGCGTATACATGAGAAGGAACAGCTTGGCAGGAAATGTGGAGACACCGGAGTGCGGTGCGAGGACCATGAAGGAGACTGTCTGACACAGTTCTGCATACATCGTGGGCAAGAGAAGTCAGCACTTTTCCAAGCTAAACTGACCACAGAAGGAGGCGGGCAGCCGGAGAAATCTACACTGTGCAGAGGAGAGACAAGTTGGCAGAACGAGTGGAGGCAGGACTAGGCCTCAGCAGATTTGGGCTGGGGGCAGGGAGGGTGGGGGACGAGGGCAGGACCTGCTTAGATAAGGCTGCTGTGCCAGGACAGCGGCTGGGAAGGCCATGCTGAGACATCCAAGTGCCCTAAGCTACAGAATAGGGAGCAACATGAGGAACCTGTGGAAGGAGGTCGGTCGGGAGAACAGCGGGGTGGGGGGTGGAGCCGAGGGCTGGGGGAGGACACGTGCGGGTTGGGGGCTGGGGTGGCACACAGTCAGCGATGGGAAGGAGGTGTGGGTGCTGGGCAAGCCCCAGTTTCAGGCTGGAGCACAGATATCAGATGACCTCCAGAGACCCTAGAATGCATGCATGCCTTCCAAACCTGAGCCCGAGCACCTGGGCTGCCCGTGGCCAGTGCCACTAAGCTCCCTAGTCAGGTGAGCCCATGCACAGACACCCTGTGCACCCAGGCCTTGCTTCTCCCATGCTTGAAGGGGCCAGGAAGGTATGGGGCAAGTGTCAGAGTCGGCATCCCCACCTCACCACTCGGCAGGGTGCTGCCGTGCTTAGTTGGAGTAGGGGCCCCCACGCGAGAGGCCCGCCCACTCATGACACACAGGGACACAGGGGCCCTGTGCTGTGCCCTGCAGACCAAGGCTGGATATGGCCCAGCTGACGTACCTGACGTCACGCCCCAGAAACGGCGCCGACTATGGGCTCTGAGCCACCCCTGCCGGCCCTGGAAGGGAAGCAGAACACAGGCCCGCACTAGCCTCGCTGACGGATGCACAGGCGCCGGCTGAACTCTGTAAACTCTGAGCAGAAACACTGGCTTCTTGGCTGATTCGCTGTACACATACTGTCGTGGGCCATCTGATTTATAGCATGTTTGCTAGATTTCAAGTTACACATTTTCCCCGATTTCAAATTATTTTAGAAGCAGAAGGGACAAATTTGGCTGACATTGGGCATCTGTGTCCCTAAAAATATACCAGAATTAACAGATTTTGTTCCTGAAAACAGCAACGGAAGATTCAGGCTGGAGAGAGGGGGGACCTGCAGGGGCTGGGGTCAGTGTGCCCACCAGAGGCAGAGATCCTGGCATTTGGCAGGGGCAGGGGGTCCAGGGGGAGACTGGGGAACAGGGGTCAGGCAGGACCTGAGGCAGGGCCGGCCACTGCGCCCTGCCCATCAACATGGCCCCTGCTCCACAGACGTCTTGCTTGCATCCTGCTGCGCAATGCCCTTTATCTTCCACCCCTACCCCACTCCCCACACAGCCGGTGCCACTGCACGCCCCCCCCCCCACACACACACAGAAGCACTGCCTGTGGGGAGATGGCAAAGGTAATCAAGTGTGGGCTGACACCAGCACACCACAAACATGGCGGTATCTCAATGGCGGCTCAGAAGTCCCAGACTTCCCCAGGGGAGGACCTACTGGACGTCCCCTGCAGAGGACGCTGGGAGGCCTTGGCTCCAGAGGCGTTTCCTCTCCCTGGCCTCGGCACTGGCGAAGAGTGGTGAACAAATGCGTGAATTAAGTTCCTCTCTGCCAACAGTGACTGAATGACCACACAGACCCACACGACCCACCTGGTGGAGTCAGTGCATCTCCGGCGGGGGGTGGGGGGCGGGGGGCAGGCACTTGCTTCTTCCCTGCTCTGCCCCCAACCGTGCCTGCAAGCTGCCCTGAGGATGACTCTGCCACACAGCTTTAAGCAGAGCTTCCTTTAAAGAAAGAGTTGTACTTGGGAAAGGACAGTAAGTGTGTAATCGCAGGACACACCAGAAAGCTGAATTCTGGGGACAAGTGTGCTTGGAGCCTCTGCAGTCATGCCCACCTGCCCCACAGGTTCAGGCTCACAGGGTACCGGCTCAGGAGCCAGCCAGCAGCCTGCTGCCTGTGTGACACTTGCTAATGGCTCACGAACAGGCGCTTGCTGGTTGCTGGAGTGTTTAGCTGCAGGGACTTTTAGCTCAGAGGAAGGCTGTGAGTGCAAACAACAGGAGGCGCACAGGCTGCCCACCTCCCTGAAGCCCTGGGCTTCCCGGCAGAGTTCTCAGATCCCAGCAGCACTGTGGAGGCTGGAAGCCCTGACCTGAGTGAGCCTGCTCTGGGGGGAGGAGGGGACCCCTAGCTCCCCACCCCCACTCCCCAGCAGCCCTGGAGAGCAGCACACACTCAACATGTTAGTGGGAAGAGTCAGACTCCATGGGACACCTGTGCCCAGCATGCCCCCTCCCTGTCCAGGTCATCTGCAGTCTCTGGGCACAGGCAGATGCAGGCTGGTGTGTGGGAGAAATGCAGGCAAAGCACTTGTCGCCCGCAGTGTACATCATGAGCCTCTGACAGCAGCCTGCGTGGATGGTGGAACCACCATGGGCTTGGCCCAGGGCAGTTCCCTGGGACGGCAGCTCCACCTCCACGTCAACTCACTGCCATCTCCCCTCCTTGCCTACTAGGGCTGGCCTTTCTTATCCTCCCTGAGCAGCCATTATAACCTTAAGACTGACGGCGTCTCTGGTCTCTCCCTCTTCCAAACATTCTGCATACCTGCACCGGCAGTGGGCGGGGTCTACGCCACCCACGTGACATGCTCTAGGCCCTCCCCTGGAGTGCCCCAGAAGCACCGCATACGCCTTTCCTGGGTGCAGCTCCCAGTCCTCATCACAGCACAGACGCCTGGAACTGACCGCTGCCCTCCTCACCCACACCTGTCCCGGAGTGACCCAGGACCCCTCAAAGCGCCTCTGTGAGTCACTCCCAACATGCGGCACTCTCTCCCAGTCACGGGGACCCTGGGGTCCCGCAGGACTCGCTCCCAGAGGTGCTCAACAAGCGGCTTCCTGGCCCCTCCCTCATGGGCTGCACTGCTTCATCTGATCACATCGCTGTCTGTTTCTGGGGTGAGGACTGGGGGCTCGGGGCTATGGGGTGGTGCCTGCTCAGTCAGCACACAGGCCCCCAAGATGCCCTTTGATGTAAACGTCACCCCTTGATTTTCATCATGGCCCTGTGAGCACTGGTGGCCTCAGTTTGCAAACGAGAAGCCCAAGCCTGGGAGGTCCAAGGGCTTGCTGGTGACAGGCACCTCGGCCTGAGGCCAGCATCCAGTTTTTTTTTGTTTTGTTTTGTTTTTTGACAGGCAGAGTGGACAGTGAGAGAGAGAGACAGAGAGAAAGGTCTTCCTTTTGCTGTTGGTTCACCCTCCAATGGCCGCCGCACTGCGGCCGGCGCACTGCACTGATCCGAAGGCAGGAGTCAGGTACTTATCCTGGTCTCCCATGGGGTGCAGGGCCCAAGCACTTGGGCCATCCTCCACTGCACTCCCGGGCCACAGCAGAGAGCTGGCCTGGAAGAGGGGCAACCGGGACAGAATCCGGCGCCCCGACCGGGACTAGAACCTGGTGTGCCGGCGCTGCAAGGTAGAGGATTAGCCTAGTGAGCCGCAGCGCCGGCCCCAGCATCCAGTTTGGAGTGACCTGCCTGGGTTCATATCCCAGCCTCTCCATGAATGAGCTACGTGATCCTGCAAATCACTTGACATCTGTGAGGCACGGTATCTGCCTTATAGGTTTGCATGAAGTCCAAATTAACAACAGATGGTGAGCTTTCAGCCCAGGGCCCTGGCAGAACCCTGGGGGACCCAAACCTTCTCAGAGCCCACAACCTGAGTCACTCTGGCTCTTGCCTTTTGAGGGAGGGTGGGGGCGGCTGGGAGAAAAGCAGGTGTTCTCTGGAGTGGCAGAGAAAAGTTGGTCATGTCTCGGGGAGCACGGGGGCCTCTAGCCACAAAGACAGCATATATGTGCACTACATCACAGCCGTGGCCAGAGAACTCAGGGCTTTTCAGCCACCAGAAAGCCAAACTCTGTGAGATGTGATCATTCTTTGAGAGACGTGAATGGACAGTGTTGTTGTCTAAGGGGGTGGGGATCCCACATGGCTCCGTAAACTCAGGTCATCCAGGAAGTCATTTCCTTCTCCAACATCTGGATCATGTAACCACAGCATTTTGTTTTGTTTTGTTTTGTTTTTTTTCTTCTGACAGGCAGAGTTAGAGAGTTAGAGACACAGAGAGAAAGGTCTTCCTTCCTTTGGTTCACCCCCGAAATGGCCACTATGGCCGGCCAGTGTACTGCACTGATCTGAAGCCAGGAGCCAGGTGCTTATCCTGGTCTCCCATGGGGTGCAGGGCCCAAGAACCTGGGCCATCCTCTACTGCCTTCCCGGGTCACAGCAGAGAGCTGGCCTGGAAGAGGGGCAACCGGGCCAGAATCTGGCGCCCCGACCGGGACTAGAACCTGGTGTGCCGGCGCCGCAGGCGGAGGATTAGCCTCGTGAGCTGCACTGACGGCCAACCACAGCGTTTTACCCTCCTGAGCACACACTACAGCTAGTATGTTGTTAGTTCAGTTGGTATTTTGGTCTCATTTTGTAAGATTAAAGAGGCCCTCTTACAGGTAAGATAAGATGGAATAATGTGTTCCCTGCTGTCATCCAGGAGCCAGACAACTGTGGCAACAGTAGGGGTCTGCTAAACAGCACACAGTGGGAGTCACATGTGCTAGACACAGGGTTTAAAAATACATTGTTTCACTTCTTAGAGGAACCCACTGAGAAACCCGAGCTCCTGAGGAGCTAAGCCCCTGGCGCTGCTGGGTCATGGCTCGGAGCCGCAGAGTCAGACCCAAACCCCACAGAAGCCAAGTCTCCGCAGCCGTCCTGTGCGAGCTCCCGCCGCAGATGTGACCCTGGAGCACCTGAGACAAGGCCGTGACACTCCTGTCCTGCAGGGCCCCCCACGAACCAGAGAGGCAGCACGGTAAAGGGAGTCAGGGGGATGCCTTGCAGATCCAGGAAAGAAGAGGAGAGGGGGGAGAGGCAGCGTGGCTGGGGAGACCCCGGGCCCCCTGGAGAGGGGCCTGTGAGACCGTGCAGCCTTCCCGACACAGTGGGTGCTTAGCTCCCACCGTCACCTGCTATTCTCACCAGAATTTCCACTCTATTAATAACCGAGACCTAAGCCCCAGCACCTGTCGGAGTCTTATCTTGCAACAAGAGGGTCTGGCTTGCCTTCCTCTCCTCATTCTCCCAAGGTTGCTCCTGGCCTCATACCCTTGGCAGGGTGTGAAGGCCAGGAGTGCTGGCCATGCTCGCCGCTCACTGGGCCCAAACGAGGAGAGGCGCCAAGCACTTCTCTGCACTCCCAGGCCTGAGTGCATCTTTGGGGCTGGACGTAAAGTCCCTTTGTGCAGGGACCATGGGAAAGC
The DNA here is from genome assembly GCF_964237555.1 of Oryctolagus cuniculus. Taxonomy (NCBI): domain Eukaryota; kingdom Metazoa; phylum Chordata; class Mammalia; order Lagomorpha; family Leporidae; genus Oryctolagus; species Oryctolagus cuniculus. The sequence continues at coordinate 137,013,634 of NC_091440.1, read as the reverse complement.
ACTCGTGTTGTGTCACACTCAGTCCTCAGTGAGGACAGATCCTTCATGTCCTCTGGAAATGCCAGCGCCCCCTGGTCAGTCTGCACAAAATTTCACCTGTTAGTTTTGTGACGACAGACTAAACAGGTAACCTGAAAACGTTCCGCAGCAACATGCACACGGTACCACTCGTGCATCCACCTGTGTCAGAGTCTAAGTTTTGGATTCAAGCCTTCTCCTCCCCGGCTTGGAAGCTTTGAGTAGCAGCAGAAAAATCACACCGATACCAAGATCCAGGTGCCTGTGTGAGGTCTGCAGGCATTCCACGAGGACACAGCTATCATGTGGCTGCATGTGCCACACATACCTGGCACTCAAACCTGAGCCCACCGCTCCACCAGCCCAGCCCTGAGCGTGGCCAGAACTGTCTCTCTGTGCCAGGCCCCTTGTTGTCAGGCCTCCCCTTTGCTTACAGAATCAAGTTCCAACTCCGTGAGAGGACCAGGGCCGGGGACGTCTTGCTGTAGCTCAGCTTCCCACGCAAACTTTCCTGGCCTGCACCCTCCGCCCGGACCTCCCACAGCCCGCAGGGGCAGCTCCTCCCCTACAGTCCCCTGGACAAACAGTCCTATTCCTCTTTTCAGAACAAGTCACAACATCACCAGCTCGGAGAAGGCTCTGCCCCCGACCTTGCACTCGGGTGCTTCCTCGGGGCCCCTCTTCTCTGCCTTGCCCAGGCACTGCTCACACGGGGCTGTCTCTGCCCTTACTCTCTCAGCTCCCACAGTTCTGTCTCCCAGGCCTTGGCAAAGCGCTTCACTCACAAGGGATTCTCGGCACTTACTTCTGGAACAAACAAACGAATGCTAAGGGTGACATTTATCTTTGGCCTTTTTCCACCCTCCCCACATCCACAGCTTCCCTCCTCCCCCTACCTCAGCGCTGGCCACGCTCTCCTCTCCTGGCCACTAACAGCAAGACCTGCTTGTGGAAACAGCTTTGACACTCACAGGCTGACATTCACGCAGGTGCCTGTCACTGGCCAGGGGACAGAATCTGGAGCGGACGCAGACAGCACCTAGCGTGGGGCCTTGAGCCCGGCCTGAGGCCCTCACGGACCTTGGGCCCCATGCAGTGTCTGGGGTGGGGCCGCCTCTCAGCAGCCCTGAGAGGCTTCGTGGCCTGGGCCTGGGGTGAAGTCTACCTCCCAGTTCCTGCTGAGCCTGATGGAGCACAGAGCTGCTTGCAGAAGCAAAGCCTGGAGCATTTCTCACCATCCTCTCCGCTCACCTGTGATGTGCTGTGGTTCCCTAACAGAGGGGGCAGGGCATCAGGGAGCCCTTCCAGGGCAGGGGAGAGCTCTCCCAGTGCCCTCGGCTCCTAAGAAGCCAAAGGGTGGACAGACAGGTGGCCTCAGGGAGTGAGCACGTCCACACCCACCCAGGTCCATCCCCCAGGAGTTTTGCTGGTGCCTGAGGCATCGGGAGAGGCCAGGGTCATTGCTGAACCCTGCAGGGTCGTCTTACGCAGTGGCGCAGGGGCCCACTTCTCATTTAAGGGTGCAGTGACTCGGGGTGCAAAGTTCTGCCTGCCCAGCCGTCCCCATGTCAGGATGGCCCCTGGGGCCAGACCAGGGTAACCAGGTAGAAACCACCCGGTTGGTGGGCAGAGAAGGTCTCCAGGTGAGAAGAGAGAATGCATCGGTGGACGTCTCCTCCCCTTGCTGAGGCCCTGGCTGGTGGCGCAGAGCTGTGACCCGAGGGCTGAAAGCCAAGTCTCTGAATTCTTGTCTTCAGATCCACAACAAAGCAACAGTGCTCAGGACTGGAAACCAAACCAATCACAGGGAGGAGACGCAGGTAAAGACGCCAACACCTGGCAAATATGGGGGCGGGGAAGAACTGCTGTTAAAGGAATGCACAAGGCCACCTGACTGGACAAACCCAGGACCCCACGATGATGGGAGAGACAGGACAAGTCAGGGCTGATGCAGTTCTCAAATGCTTGGGCCACCAAAACACCAATGATGGCCTCTGCCTCCAACGAAGTGACACTGGGCTGTGCACTGGTGTGTGAGTGGTTCTGAGGGCACTCTGGCCCCAAGGAGCTTGGCTTCCCACCTCTACTTGACACCTCTCCGCTGTCCCCAGAGTGGAGGGAGGGACCTGCACAGAGACAAGCCTCCCAGGACCACTCGGGGATGAAAAGCAGACGAGAGCCACCTGGTCTAGTCCCCTGAAGGGGTGCAGTCAAAAGCAGAGGCTGGAGCTGCAGAGCCTGGGCACATGGGGCGTTCAGCCCTGCACTGATGCTGCCCCTCACAGCACTACCAGTTCCACGCTCTCACAAGACTGTTTCAAGGCAAAGCTGCATCGGGACCTGCAAACAGATGTGCAGCCTTCCCAGAACACAGGCGGCCCCTACCTGTGGAAGGACTGCTCCACTGGGGAGCTTTGAAAATCTGTTCTGGAGGACCCAGTGCTTTCTAAGTAACTGCTTTGTTATAAACCCCACCACTGAGGTCTCAGAGTCCAGGTAAGGAAGAGTGACTGATGAAGTCTGATTTACTCTACATTCCCAAATTGTTTCCCATTTCCTTTAATCAAAGGAGTCCAGACATGAAAATCAAACACAGCAAAAGAGCTGTCTGAACAACTGCTGTCATTAAACTTGTGTGTGCCTGGAAACCAGGGCTCCAGCCACACAATTCCACTGTGACTCGCACCCACAGCCGGGTTCAGGATTTGCAGCGTGCCGCGGTGGCTGGAACGGCTAGGAATCAACGCCCTCCTAAGATCAAAGCCAAGTGCAACAGGAAAGCCGTTTGCCCCCAACACGGCAGCAGTACAATGTGGCCCTGCGTCTGCCCAGGGCAGTGCACAGTGCGTGGGCATTGCTGCTTCCGCTTCACACACCTAAGCCTTAGCTTCTAAATCTTGGCAATGAAAAAACGCTAACCAGAGAAGAATCCAGATGGAAGAGAGTCGGGGATATGAGGAAAGCATTTCCCAGAAGGTAGAACAGAAATATGAGAAACATCGGAAACGGAGTGAAGGGAATAAAACCTGGGGGTCACTCTGGGAAGCCACTGGCACTGCGGCCTTTGTGTGAGGCACGAACACAGAAGCTGGACAATGGCAAGCCCAGGAGACACAGGGCGCATCTCGCCCTCAGGCTTTTCGCCTCCTCCCCACCCTGATGGCCTCATCCCAATCTCCTGTGCTCCTCGACTCTGCGTCCACGCAGCCAGGGCCTCAGGAGCTTCCCCAGGCACCATGTTGGCTGGGAGGCTCAGCGAGGAAGTGGGTGCTGTCTCTGGAGACGCCCCCCAGGGGGAAACGTGTCCCCCACACACACACACACACACACCAGGCCTAAGCGGCAAACGGGGAGCTGCAGCTGCTCTGGGCATGGCGACGCCCTCTACACCCCACTCACAGCCCTCAGGCCCGAGGAAAGCTGTCAGCACAGTAGAGGGGCAGGAGCCTGGGTGCTGCCTATGACCGACTTCTCCTAACTTCCATTTTTACTCCCAAGGTAATTCACAAAAAAGTGAATGCAGAGCCCCTATCCAGGGTACCCATGAAGTCCTTCCCATGACAACAGACAACACCACACTCAGAAGACCACTGACAGACCGAGCCTGAGGGTCTCTGCAGAGGGGAGGGGATGTGCACATGCCTAAGGCACCCCCTGACGGCAGAGGGTACAGTTCCAACGGGAGGGAGGGTAAGCTGCAGAGCCCTGTGCGGGCACAGCCAGGCCCACGAAGGCCAGCAGAGAAACATGGGCCTGGGCGACAGAGGACAGTGGCCCCTTCCCTCCCAGTGCTGCTTGGAACCTGTGCATGCACGACAACACCCAGGACTATGCAGACGCAACTCCAAACAGTGTTGTGCCAAGCAACGCTGCAAGTATCTGGAGCAGGAAGTGGCACCAACAGAACGGGAGCCGAGGTGGCTCGGGAACAGCGTTGGGGCAGCAGAGCAGGAGACCCTCCCGCCCGGGACACAGCGAAGTCACAGTCATCTCAGCGCCCCATTTGTGCAGCTGGGCCTCGGCCCACAGCCACACCCCACGCACAGGCCTGCCAGCAAGATGGCAAATGCCCCAAGAGGACGGGTCAGCTGCTGGAGTGCCCAGAAGACGCAGTCAGTCAGCTACTGCGTGTGGCCTGCACCTGTGTGCTAGCAGAGGCAGTGCCCCGTGGTAGACGTCGGGGAAGACAGTGCTGACCGATTCAGACGTGGCCGCACCGTCTTTCTCCCCGTCTCCGCAGGAGCTCAGCAGTCCTGAAAGACCAGACGGGCCTCCTGGCCGCCGCTCCTCCGTGCCCTCCGCCGCTCGAGGCTGGGTCCTCAGCCTGTCTGCGTCCAGGGACTCCACATCTCATCCAGTCCCGTGGTGACGGCTGTGCCTCTCGCCCTCCTCTCCTGTCTTCCGGCTTCCTCTCCACGTACACCTGTAAGGAAAGCCTTTCCAGACACAGGGTCAGCACACGGAACAGAACGTCCACCAGCACCGGTTTCTGCAGACTTGGGGTCGAATGCGGTCCAGGGCCTGGACTTGGACAAGTCACTTGTTCCCTCACCCGTGCAATGGCTGTGCCCACAGCTGCTCTGCAGGGTGTGGGGAGAAACAAACACACCCAGATCCAGAGGGCCTGACACAGATCTGGGGCTAAGTCAGCAGCGCCACCTGTGTAAGTTGCTCTACTGCATTATACATTAAGTTACCATGTGTTCATGTCACATGTTACATGCTGCTATACTATATACGGTTATACGTTATAGGTTGTTCCACCTGACAGTTTATTGTATCCTTTGACTTTGGTGACCGTTACTTAATCTGGGCTTCTGTGTGCCACATCCCAACCCTCACCCGCTCTGTTCTCGGCTGAGGGTAGAGGGGCACTGAGCTGTTTCTCTTGGCCACAACCACCTGATGTGTGCCCAGGAGGAAGAGGAGCCCAGGGGAGGGGTCACAGGTAAATGACACCAGGACACGCCCCCAGGATCAAGCGCTCTCTTTCCCTGACAGTGAAAACACAGACTCGCCACATCCAGGAGTACAGACCTCGGCTACTTTGTCAGTCACCTGGGGGGGGGGGGGGGGCGCCAGTTTCAGGCGCCTCCTCTTGCACTTTAACAGAAGCCACTAGAAATAGGCGTCCCCTCCTCTAGCACTTGGCCCCAGCCAGCCCTCCATGCAGAGCGGGTGACGAGTTAGCCTGGGAGCAACTGTCCTGCTAGCTGGCCACGTGGCCCAGCTCTCCAGGGAACTCAGTGCCTGCCGAGGAAGGGCAGAGGTGTGGCTGCCCTCGGTGAGCAGCTCTGCCAGCCGGCGGCCACCTCCCAGGCTGCCGCAGAAACCCAGGCCCTGGGCTAGGCTAGTAGAGCTTAGGAAGCCCTCTCACTGTGGGGCCAGCTCTTCCCTGAGCCCACAGGACCTGTCTGTCTGTCTCCTCATGCCTCTCTGGGGCATTGCAGCACCACCAGCTGAGGCCACGACACCCAGTTAGTGTTCGCTGGGCCCACAGCCACCCAACTCCTGCACAGTGTGCGCCTGATTCACAGAGAGCCCCGAGTCACCAGGCCCAGGAGCCCAGCGCAGTCCTGAGGGCGAGTCTGCAGCAGCCCCACAGGAAACAGAGGTCTAATGGCTGCTGGTGGGCACACAGCCGACCCCTCACCTGGGGTGGGTCCATCAAACCTGCATCCGGGAGTTGTGACCCCCCCCAAGACTTCCTCATCTTCCAAAACTCCAGGCGTCTGTCCCCACAGCCACGTCACAGGTCTGAAGCATCATTAAGCCTCAGGCAGAACCACGTCCACCGCCTGCTCTTGGCCCTGACTTGTCACGCCACCCCCAGCGCAGCAACGTCTGAGACCTCACCGTCCTCATTCTCATCCCCGAGGCATCAGGCGCTTTGCTCCCTGGTCCCGCAATGATGTAGCAGGAAATCTGGCGGTTCTGAAGAGCCACAAAGTGGCGCCCTCCAATTAGCGAGCAGGACCTCAGATGGCAGCAATCAGGCGAGCAACACAGACCCACACAGGGCAGGACACTGCGGGCCAGGGGGAGCGGCTGCAGCCCTCGGCCCCCAGCCTCCGTGCCAAGGTCGGGCTCTTCTTCCTAACCCTAAGGACAGAGCGAGGCACCGTGCAGGCCTAGCTGTCTCCACCCACGGAGCATTCCCGGGCAGGCCGTGGGTGCCCTGGGCCCTCGCTGGGCAGGCAGAGGCTCGGCTTGCTCCTGCCCCTCCTCCCAGGCCGTGGTTGCACCTGAGCCGGACCTTGCAGTCCTTAACTACATGTGAGTCTTCCTCCTGGTGTATCTTCCTAATCTGCTTAGGTGACTGTGAGCTTGATTACTGGCACTGCTCTCCTTCAAGCCTGTTTTGACAGCTGCCACGTCAGAGCATGCCACTGGCGCTGAAGACCACAGCGGCCACCAGGGGCAGCAGGCAAGAGTGACAGCGGGGGGGGGGGGTGTCCAGGACAAAACATAACAGAGAATCCAAAAATTAATCCATGCAATAAAATGTTCTGACAAGAGTATCAAGAACACACAATAGGGAAACAGTGTTCTCCTCAACAAATGGTGTTCAGACAACTGGACATCTACATGCAAAAAACAAACAAAAAAAAAACAACCACCTCAACCCCTATCTTATACCATGAAAATCAACTTAAGATAAAGACTTAAACATAAGAGCCAGAACTATGCAACTCCTAAAAACAAGCAAGGGGAGAAAATTTCTTACCATCAGTCTCGCCAATGATTTCATGGATATGAGATTGGTTACAGGCAACAAAAACAATGATAAAAAAAATGGGACTACATCAAACTATAAAGCTTCTGTGCATCAAAAGAAATAATCAAGAATGAAAAAGTAACTTATAGAAAGGAAGAGAGTATTAGAAAACGTTTGATAAGGATAATCAGAATATGTAAAGAACTATACTCAATCACTTTCAAAATAAACAATTAATAACTGAATTTAAAAATGCACTAAGGACTTGCATAGACACTGCTCCAAAAGCAACCCACAAACATCTGAAGGTATATGAAGACGTGCCCACTGTTACTGGTCCTCAGCAAAGCAGACATCCACTCACAGGTCTCACCTCATAGCCGCCAGGACGACACAACTGCTGATGATACGCAGAAATCAGAATGCCTGCATGTTGCTAGTTGCTATACCTGCTATGGCAACCAGTAGAGGTTCCTCAAAAAATTACGACAGAATGGTCACATGATCCTGCAATCCCACTTCTGGGTACTTGTTCAGAAGAATTCAAACCAAGAAGTCAAAGAGATACTAACACTCTGATGTTCTCTGCAGCACTACACCTAACAGCCAAGGAGTGGCAAGGACCTGAGTACATACTGATGGAAGAACGGGGCTGGCACTGTGGCCCAACAGCTTAAGCTACCACCTGCAGTGCCAGGATCCAACATGGGCACCTGTGGGGAGCAATCCGGACTGGACTATACTGTTACTGGAATTAAGACTTATTCTATGCATCTGCTCTCCCACAATATGGCGCTGGGAGAGAAGAAAACAGCTTCTGCACAGCTGCCTCCAGTTCAGCCAATAAACTGTAGGACTTGCTCCTGATTGGAGGAGAGCAGCGTACTCGGCGTGTGGGCAGCCGAGTTAGGATTGGCAGAGGAGGACTATAAAGGAGGAGAGAGACAGCATGCACCAGGAACATCTAAGGGGAACACCTGTGCAGCCCCCGAGAGAGCCGGCCGGCGGTGTGCCGCTCCCCTGCGGAAGTGGGGAATGTGGCCAGGGGGAACTGCCCTTCCACGGAGGTGGAAGGGTCGGTAGCCAACCCGGGAAGAACCAGCAGCAAACCCGGGGAGGGCCGAGCAGACGAAAGAACAGCGCAGGGTCCTGTGTCGTTCCTCCACGAAGAGGGGGAGCGACATAATGGTGCCGTGACTCGGATATGAAGCCTAGGCAGGGTCTAGTGTCGTTCCTCCATGAAGAGGGGGAGCGACAGGCACCGGTTCAGGTCTCGGATGTTTCATTTCCAATCCAGCTCTCTGCTATGGCCTGGGAAAGCAGCAGAAGATGGCCCACGTGCTTGGGCCCCTGCACTCATGTGGGAGATCCAGGCTCCTGGCTTTGGATCAGCCCAGCTCTGGCCACTGTGGCCATTTGGGGAGTGAACTAGCAGATGAAATATATATATATATTTCTCTCCCTCTGCCTCTCTATAACTCTGCCTTTTAAGTAAATAATAAATAAATCTTAAAAAATAAAAGAATGGGTGAAGACAAGGTGGGACCCGCATACAGTGGGACACTGCTCAGCCTATGAAGAGAAGGGAGCCCTACAGGGCTCAACAGCATGAGTGACTCTGAGGGCCCCATGCTTGCGAGAAGTACACCAGGCACAGAAAGACAAACGTTCAATGATTTCACACATAGGAGGCGGCAGAAGTAGTTAAATTTGCAGAACCAAAGACAGGAGAAGCGGTGCCGGAGGACTGAGGGAGAGACACGGAGTCCCTGGACGAAGGGAGTAAGCTCCGAGACCTGCCGTGCAGCCTTGCCCCTCTGATCAACAGTAACCTGCGCTGCAACAGTGCTCATGGCAAATGTTCTAACCAGAACAGCCTCCTGACTCCCACAGGCGAAGCCAAAGATAGCCACGGACATGGACCGTGGAAGCATGGAGCATTCTGGCCTGCATACGGGTTTGCTTGCCACATACGTGTTTCATGCTACTTCCCACCCACTGCACTTCTAGTCCACTGACCTGGTGGCAAGCACCACGACGCAGGGCATGGCCATGCAGCGGAGGATGACATGAAACTACGTACCTGGAAAGGCAGCAAGTTCTCCCTACACTGATGCCAACTGTAACAGCTGAAAGCCTACAAAACCCTTGATGTTTTCTTGTGTGTCTGTGTGTGTGTGTGTGTGTGTGTAACGTTTCACACAAAGCTTGGAAGCTGTCATTTCCAGATTCAACAGCTTTCCTGGTACCTGCCCAGCTACAGGATGTCACATGCCTTCTTCCTCTTGAGGTCACGCCAGCTTCTCCCACCACACTCTTGCATCCAGAGTGGAAACTGACCACGCTTCCCCCGCTCTGCCTCTGCTCCACTTTCCCAAGACCTCCCTGCCATACTCTTCTTGGGTCCTCCCCAAGCCTAATGGGCAATGTTAGTGAATGACCTGTTTTGTAAGTCAGTTTCTGTGACTTTGGACAAAATGAACCTCCCAACTAACACTGCAACAGTGGTACCAAAACCACCCCTATTATATTCCCAATACTAGTTCAAATCTCTCAGAAGTCACACACCCAATCCTGAAGGGAACTTCATTCTATGAGCTACAGAATGCCTGTGGCAAAAAAGCAGTAACTGGACAGCATTCTTGTCAGAGGTCTAAATTTTAAGGGTCATCTCTGAGAAAACGCTCTCCAGCTTTCTTAAAGGAAAACACCTCGCCTTCTCTTCAGTGCCACTCGGGGCCCACGTGTGGGGTCCAGCAGAGCCCCACAAGCAGGCAGCACCTTGAAGAACTCCAAGAACTCCCCTGCAGGTACCGCGACGATCCGCTATACTTACATACATTGCTGTTTATGTATTTGTGAGGTTTATTTATTTATTTGAAAGGCAGAGTGAGAGAGAGCTATCCTCTACCCACTGATTCACCACCCAAATGCCTACAACGCCAAGTGCTGGGCAACGCCTAAGCCAGAACCCAGGAGCTCCATTCAGGCCCAACATGGTGGTGGGACCCCAAGTACCTAGGCCATCACCAGCTGCCTCCCTGGTGTATCAGCAGGGAGCTGAACCCACAACTTAACTCAGTTCCCATTAACCAACCCGACACAGGAGAACTGGGCAGGGCGTGGGCAGGAACAAGGGAGCTGGACACGTTGCCAGCATCTGCCCTAGCCCTGTGCCTTAATGCCACCCCCTTACACAACAGCCAACCCAGTTCACCCACTTGCCCAGGGCAGGAAGGAGAGGTGCTAAACCCTGCACAAACCTCACAGCACCGCCCCACTCAGTGAAGGGACGGGACAGCACTGCCTCCACTTGGAAAGCTCACCTCCCTTGGGGCAGAAGCGAGTCTCTGCAGCGAAGCCTCTCCCACTGCCCCCACCCTGGTCCCCAGTGTTCACGGCGGGCAGTGCAAGAAGCAAATTCTCAGCAAGGTTCATGCAGCGAGAGGGGCCTCTGCCTTGGTCTGGCACAAGAGCCCTGGGGAAGGAAGCTGGCCAGGGGTTCCCAAGGGTCTGAGAACACTGGCCACGGCCCTCCAAGTGGGGAGGGGCGTGGCCAGCAAGCCCCAGCAGAGAGCAGCAAAGCTGCCGGCTGAAGCCCTTCCCTCTGCAGAGTGAGATAATGCAAGAATGCCAGGAATGCCGCAGGCCTTCCCAGTAACCGTCTGCTCCCCGGGGAGCCTCCCGGTTTGAGTCCTGGAATTTTCCACCGCTTTGTCTGCTCCTCCAACTTCTTTGCCTTCAAGTCAACCTTCTGGGTCACCACCCCACCAGTCACAAGTCTGATTAATTGGCCCAAAACACACATTATTCATCTGCTCAGTTTCATCTAAAAGAATCCAATAAAGAGGCAATTCTGTTTTCCAAGGAGATACTCCAACTCCTTGTCCCCAGGAGCCTGGGCGGGAGCCTCGGCCAGGATCTGTGTCAGTAAAGAACTCCTGCCTCGTCAGAGCACGTGTGAACCTGGTTCTGATAAAACACAGACCTGGAGTCTTTCCTGTTGTGCCTCACGATGTTGCATAGTTATGTGACGAGCACAACACTGTCATGCGCTTGCGAGTTCTGTGCTGAAGCAACACCCAGAACATGCCAAGCCATCCCAGCAGATGCTGTGGGCAAGGTGGCAGCGCTGACATGGTGCCACAGCCTTGGCAAAAAGCCCGTGTGAGCCGCGGGGGTGTTTTCCTCCAGCTGTATGTACAGTGTGGCAGACAATCCAAGCACTGACTTCACCTAAAGAAACTGCCGCTGCCTCTGGCAATGGCTGCACAAGATGGGGCGAAGCCACCATGCTCCTCCCTCAGCGGGCTCCCGGGACGCCTGGCCGCTGGGGAGAGGGGTGCATGCCACAGGCAGCACTCATCCTGCCCTGTGTATCACTCCATGCCCTTACCCCCCAAGACAGGGGTGCTGATTACATCATAAAGGACAGCCCTTCTTCTCTGCAGGACATCATTCACCACCAGGCCATGGGGAAGGGCTGGGGAGAAAGCAGCCTAGAGAGGCAACTCCCATCCCTGAACCCAGCCACAAGTAACACCTCACTCTCCTGGCTCTTAGAGCTAAATCCTTGGGACTCCAATCAACCACCAACTAAAACACAGAGCACAAAGAGAAGAGACAAGGCTAATGCTGCACATCCAAAGACAATGGTTACATTGAAAGGCTACTCCAAAAACACACCAGAACTAAAAAGATGGCTGTGTGCTCCCAACACATACCAGAACCAGGGATACAGGCGTGCTCCCCATACACACCAGAACCAGGGATACAGGTGTGCTCTCTACACACACCAGAACCAGGGAGACAGGCGTGCTCTCTACATACACCAGAACCAGGGATACAGGCGTGCTCCCTACACACACCAGAACCAGGGATACAGGTGTGCTCCCTACATACACCAGAACCAGGGATACAGGTGTGCTCCCTACACACACCAGAACCAGGGATACAGGCGTGCTCCCCATACACACACCAGAACCAGGGATACAGGCGTGCTCTCTACACACACCATACCAGGGATACAGGTGTGCTCCCAACACATACCAGAACCAGGGATACAGGCGTGCTCCCCATACACACCAGAACCAGGGATACAGGCGTGCTCCCTACACACACCAGAACCAGGGATACAGGTGTGCTCCCTACATACACCAGAACCAGGGATACAGGTGTGCTCCCTACACACACCAGAACCAGGGAGACAGGCGTGCTCCCCATACACACCAGAACCAGGGATACAGGCGTGCTCCCTACATACACCAGAACCAGGGATACAGGTGTGCTCCCTACATACACCAGAACCAGGGATACAGGTGTGCTCCCTACACACACCAGAACCAGGGATACAGGTGTGCTCCCCATACACACACCAGAACCAGTGATACAGGCGTGCTCACCACACACACCATACCAGGGATACAGGCGTGCTCCCCATACACACACCATACCAGGGATACAGGTGTGCTCTCTATACACACACCAGAACCAGGGATACAGGTGTGCTCTCTACACACACCAGAACCAGGGATACAGGCGTGCTCCCTACACACACCAGAACCAGGGATACAGGTGTGCTCCCTACACACACCAGAACCAGGGAGACAGGCGTGCTCCCCATACACACACCAGAACCAGGGATACCGGCGTGCTCACCACACACCAGAACCAGGGATACAGATGTGCTCTCTACACACACCAGAACCAGGGATTCAGGCGTGCTCCCTACACACACCAGAACCAGGGATACAGGTGTGCTCCCTACACACACCAGAACCAGGGATGCATGATACACCAATATTAGAGTCAGGCATGTTCCCTACAGACACCAGAACCATACAGGTGTGTGTTCCTTATGCACACCAGAACCAGAAAGTAGAGTGATCCCTCCACACAGTATAACCAGAGACAGGCACATTCCTGCACACACAAGAACCAGACACAGGCATGTTGCCTGCTCTAGAACCAGAGACATAAGCATGCTCCTTACACGCACTGGAACCAAAGATAGAGGTGTGCTCCCTACACATCTAAGAACCAGAGACAGGCATGTTCCCTATGCACACCAAAACCACAGACCAATGTGCTCGCTACATAAAGCAGAACCAGACAGGTGTGTGCTCCCCTACACACCAGAACCATCTCCAGTCCTGGGAGCTGCCTCACTAGGCTACGAACACACTTTCCTCATGTGTGACCATGGGTTTGCAGTCAGAAGCAGAATACGGCCTGAACATCTGCAGGCCAGGTGCGCATGGCAGCCAGGAAAGGGACTTCCCTTCGTGCTGGAAGCGAGTATACTGGCTCCACTGGGACCGACCCTGGTGCTCTCTTGGCACCTGTCTCCTTGTAGAGCTGCATTTGTCTTTCAGCCCAACACCTGGGTTTGTTTCCAGGCCTGGAATAATGGGCCTCATAAGTGTGTTCACCTGTTACAGGCACAAATTCAGCATCTTCACTTATCTGACAGCTCAATGATTTTGAGTCAAGGGAACAACTGAGTTCCGCGCAAGCCGGGGTCTCGAGCAGCATAGGGACAGAGTCTGTGGGAACCCCCACTTCAGGATGGCAAGGGGGTGGCCTTGCACCAGCTGAGGCAGAGAAAGGCCCTGAACACACACATACACCTTACTCCTGAGTGCACCCCAGCACCACGGTGCTCATTGGTGAGGGCGCCTTCTCCTGCCCTCTGCAGCCCCATCCACTCACATGTCTCAGCCTGGCCTCGGTGGGGAAGGGAAGGGACGGAAGGAACTGTGGGACTCAGGACCTCACACTCCTTACTGGAAACCTTTGCCAAGCAGGTATGGTAAGAAGCAAGGGGGTGGTCACTCAGTGTCCTTGTGCTGAAGGCGAGCACACCTTAGGTCTGTGTGTACAGAAAAGCCATAAGGCTGCAGGCCTACGTCTCTTCCTGCAACACAGCCGGGCCCTGAACACTGAGGTCAGAGCAGCCCAGCCACTTAGGTGTCAACAGAGACTCCAGCATGGAAGGTCTTTGCACAAAGGCCAAGAACCCGAGCACCAGGGTTACTGTAGGAAGACAAGCATGGTAGACATGGTCAATCAGGGGAACAAAAGTGTAAATACTACTCACTCCCAGCTGTGTAAGCTCCTGCACCGCAGTGCCTCTTCTGTGAAAACGCGACAACAGGGCCGGCTTCAGAGGCTGGCTGGCAGATCCGACCGCGGACACTCACAGGCTCTTAAAGCCGAACCCAGAAGCACAAAGTGCTTGACGAGCATCGTCTGCTCATAGCTCTTACCCCTGCTGGCTCCCCACGGGCCTTGCTCAACGAGGGAGGTTTTGCTGATGGCCTGGGAATCTCAGCCCACAGCAGATCTCACAGCTAAGGATTCCCCAGCAAGAGCCTAGCCCCTGCTCCCAGCCACAGGGGCCAGGGAGGGCCTGTGTCCCCTCACTTCACAAACACTGAAGAATCTTTTTCAACACTGCAGTAAAAACTCCAAAACTGGACTTGAAAATCTGCCCCTTCCTGGGTCCCTGTTTCAATGCCTGGAACCCTCACTTGGGGTATCTGTGTAGTGTCACCAGCTGTGCTCACCTAACTGTCCACAGGGAGCAGAATCACGCTCACTGTCAAAGCACAGCACAGGCTGGCACTGTGGCGTAGCAGGTAAAGCCACCACCTGCAGTGCCAGCATCCCATTTGGGCACCCATTCGAGTCCTGGCTGCTCCACTTCTGATCCAGCCCTCTGCTATGGCCTGGGAAAGCAGTAGAAGATGGTCCAAGTCCTTGGGCCCCTGCACCTGTGTGGGAGACCCGGAAGAAGCTCCTGGCTCCTGGCTCCTGGCTTCAGATGGGCCCAGCTCCAGCCGTGGTGGCCATTTGGGAAGTTACCAGTGGATGGAAGGTACCTCTCTCTCTCCACTTCTCTCTCTCTCCCTGTCTCCCTCTCCCTCCCCGCCCCCCGCCTCTCTGAAACTCTGCCTTTCAAATAAATTAATTAAAGAAAGAAAGAACACATATCACATGATGGTTCTAGAACTTGCTGCTGAAATCACTGGGTTGGGAGTTGAAGCTGGATCAAATTTGCTTCCTCCCAAGGACTGAGTGTTGACGTGGAAACAGAATCTGTGATGCATGTTTGTGCAACACGTGTTCAAAAGAAGGAGCTCTGGGTGCAAGTCCTGCATTCCCACGGCCTCCTCACCTGGCCCAGGCGGTCACCGGGAACCCCTGGCTCCTGGTTTCCTTCGCAGCAGGTGACCCCTCCCCTCTAATTCTTAATTTCCCCAAGCTGGGCATTTGTTTGCGTGAACCTGAGAGTCACTTAAACCTAGCAGATTTCAGGAAAGTATCTGATAAACAAGCAGTCTTACAAGCAATTCAAGACGTCTCGGAACTGGCTCTCAACCAGTGCAAAATCGTATGCAGGCGAAACCTTCAACCACACAGTGCAGTGCCATGCGGTGTGGCTGAATGACACTCAGTGACCTTGAGGATGGGAGGGGCCGTGTCTTCCAGAGGAGAGCGGAAGCACAGGTGCAGGCTGTATCTGCACCACTGTCCACACTTCAGAATGCCCGGTACCAAGCATGGCTGCTTCTCTCTCCCCCCTTTCTGGTTTGATCAGTGCAATGACCTGCTGAGATGGGTGCCCCAGGACCCCCAGGTGCTCAACACTCACACCAGGACCTCCTGACTCTCAGAGGAAACCCAACCCATCCAGGAGTGACCAATGCTGTGGTTCACAGGCCTGGGGCCGGATTACAGAGGCCAGGTCAGCCTCTGCCCACGCTCCCCCACCCCACCCGAGGCACTGGAAAGGACTGCCACGGAAACTGAAGTCCCAGCTAGAAGCCAGGGGTGAGTCGCACACGGCTCCCGTGCCCACAGCTGTGTTCCTGTCATCCATGGCTGCGGGGCGGGGCGGGGGGGGGGGACTGTTTGCCCATCCTGGGACTCTGGCCTTCACTGGCTTCACTGAAAAGGATGGAGGTGGCCATGAGAAAGTCCCAGACACGCCACAGCCAAGGACATCACTGGGAGGATTTGAGAACTACACCCTCTCCATCAACTGGCAGAGGAGTGACAACTACAGCACAAACTCGTGCTTCAGAAAGCAGCCTGCACTTCAACATCGTTGATTCACTGGCCCCTGGGTTAGGAACCAGGCCACGGCACACCAGAAGGGCCTGCTAGGGGCCAGGCCACTGGGCAGGGGGAGCCAGCAGTGCTGCCAGCATCCGTGGCCACACCACTCCAGGGCTTTGTCACAGGGGTTCTGCACCACACACAGCCCCAGTCCCCAAGAGTGAAGTGAGAGATTCCTGGGGTCAGGCTGCATCGCCAGGGACAGATCCTCACAACCCAGCTCAGAATCAGAGATGTGTGGTGTAGCAGGTTAACAGCGCCTGCAATGAGCTCTGGTTCGAGTCCCAGCTGCTGCTCCACTTCAGAACCAGCTCCCTGCTAATGCACCTGGGAAAGCAGCAGAAGACGGCCCAAGTGCCTGGTCCTGCCACCCATATGGGAGACCTGGATGGAGTTCGAACCTCCCGGTTTCAGCCCAGTCTTTGTTGCTGTAATCTGGGGAACTGAAGATCTCTTTCTGTCTCTCCCTCTCCCTCCGGAACTCTGTCTTTCAAGTAAAATAAATCTTTAAAAAGAAACAAACTAGACTTTTGGTCAGCTTCCCTTTAAAAAAAAATAGTTAAAGATTTTACAGCAAGAGTGCCACTGATGATCCAATACAACGCATACATAAGAAAGGCCTGCATCCCAATGCACACTTGAAACAAGTAAAGAAAGAAAAGGAGAGGAGAGTGCTTTGAGGTTTCCAAAAAGGGACTTTTTAAGACTTACTTACTTATTTGAAAAGGAAAGCAATATACAGAAACAGAGACAGACATATTCCATCTGCTGGTTCACTCTCCAAATGGCTACCACAGCCAGAGCTGGGCCAGGCTGAACGCAGGAGCCAGGAGATTCATCCAGATCTCCCACGTGGGTGCAGGGGCATCTTCTGCTGCTTCCCCAGGTGCATCAGTGGGGAGCTTCATTGGAAGTGGAGCAGCCAGGACTAGAATCCATGCTCCTACATGGGAAGCAGCATGGCAACAGCGGCCCCAGTGATGGTTTTTAAATCAGGAGAGTAAGAAGCGGCTCCAAGGAGTGGTGTTGGAAACGAGCCCTGGAGGCTGACTGGACTGCGGATGAACTGGTGGGTGCACACTCCCATGAGCCCCTCTGAAGACACAGACGCTCCCGAGCAGGGCGAGCGCTGGGGACGCAGGCGTTCACAGGAAGCAGGACCGGAGTCCACACGCATGAGGACACGCAGTGACCACCTGCTGTATCCAGGTGGGAAGTGCAAGTGACAGGCGGATTCCCAAACGCAGGTGTCACCTCTAGGCTAAGGCCACGGGTGGATGCTCGACACGGCCACAGAGACAGACAAATGACATGATCCTGGCGGGGTCCACGATCCACTGGAAACAAGAAGACAGGCAGAAAGAAGGCTGGCTGGCAGAAGGCCGCCAGGACCAGGGGCCGGCTCCGTGGTGCAGTAGGTTAATCCTCCGCTGCGGCACTGGCATCCCATATGGGTGCTGGTTCTAGTCCCAGCTGCCCCTCTTCCAATCCAGCTCTCTGCTATGGCCTGGGAAAGCAGCAGCAGATGGCCCAAGTGCTTGGGTCCCTACACCCGTGTGGGAGACCGGGAGGAAACACCTGGCGCCTGGTTCTGATCAGCACAGCTCCGGTCGTTGCGGCCATTTGGGGAGTGAATCACCAGAAGGAAGACCTTTCTCTCTGTCTCTCCCTCTCACTGTCTATAACTCTACCTCTCAAATAAAATAAAAATCTTAAAAAAAAAAAAAAAAAAAAAAAAGAAAGAAAGAAAAGAAAGAAGGCTGCCAGGACCCAGCCCCAGTGAAACATGGCAGGACACTGGTAACACCAGAGAGAGGGAAAAACAGGGACTCCTGCCCAAAACTGACAGCCTGGGACACTGTCGAGGCACCACAGGTCTGAGATGGGCCTTGCTGAGTGTGTGAGGGCACTAGCTGACCAGGGAGGGACGTAGTCAGCTATGAAGACTCTCAAACCTGAACACGACATCTGGGGCGGTGGGTATAAGGACACAAGGGGACAAGGAAAACATTCCTGGGGCCCCTGCATTTGTGGGCAGAGCACAGGAGGGGGACCTGGAGAGCAGCCTGCGGAGTACACAGAGGAGCTGGGAGTGAGCACCCAGAGGCAGCTGGCAGCCCTGGTGGGGCCCAGGGGAAGAGGGTCAGCAGAGGTGAGTGAGGAGCAGGGACAGCAGGGGTCTGAAGGCAGAAACAGTGGGAGGGACGTGGGGTGGCGAGTCTGCGGCCGTGTCTGAGGGGGAAGGAGCCTGCACCTGACCACCTCTCAGCCTCGCTTCCCCTCTCCAGCCCTCCTCTTCTGCCCTCCCTTACTTCCAACTCTCCTCCACCCTGCCCTGCACCCCTGCTGCTGCCCCGCCCCTGGCTGACCTCTGCTGCAGACAGGGCCGAGGCAGCACTGCAGAGCGGGTAGCTGCCCAGGCTTCAGAATCCAACTGAGTTCCAGTCTGCACGGCTCTGCTCAGCAGCTGGCTGACCCGATGTGGTACTGACATGTGGCCTGGACGCTAGCACCCTGTGGTGGCACCACATCTTCTTCACGATTCTTCTTTCCACCCTAGGTCAGTCACCTAGGGTCACTTTCTGGAAAGAAAACCTGCCTGGACCATCTCCAGCCCCGCCCACCCACTCGGTCTGCTGCACTCCCTCTCCACCGCATCGGGGACTTCCTGTCCGGGGCGGCGCTGCAGCGTAACCAGTAAAGTCGCCACCTGCAGCACCGGCCCCTCACAGGGGCAGCAGTTTGAGTCCCAGCTGTTACTCTTCCAGTCCAGCTCTCTGCTACGGCCTAGGAAAGCAGCAGAAGACGGTCCTGCACCCATGTGGGAGACCTGGAAGAAGCTCCTGGCTCCTGGCTTCAGATCAGCCCAGCTCCGGCCACTGCCGTCATCTGGGAAGTGAACCAGCGGATGGAAGACCTCTCTCTCTCTCTCTCTCTCTCTCCCTCTCTCCCTCTCTCTCCCTCTCTCTCCCTCTCTCTCCCTCTCTCTCCCTCTCTCTCCCTCCCTCTCTCCCTCTCCCTCTCCCTCTCTCTGCAACTCTGCCTTTCAAATAAATAACTCTTTATCTGACAGGCAGAGTAAGAGAGAGAGGGCTGGGCCAAGCCAAAGCCAGCAGCTAGGAACTCTATCCAGGTCTCCCATGTGGTGCAGGGGCCCGAACATTTGGCTCGTCTCCTGTTGCTTCCCCAGGAACATTAGCAGGAGCTGGGAGGGAAGCAGAGCAGCCAGGACCTGAATGTGCTATTCTGCTATGGGATGTAGAAGCCGCAGATGGCAGCCTCACCCATGGTGCCCCAACGCCAGCCCAGCCCCCGGGAAAGCCGTCCTGGAGCAGACAGCACTGCCTCTGTGCAGTGAAGGAGTGAATGCGTGAACGGGCAGGCCAGCATGGTCAGAGCACAGGTGTGGAGGAGGGGTGGGGAGGGGAGAGGCGGACCCAGCCTGTCCCGGGCACGCCACCCCTGCTGAGCAGCACACATGCCAGCCAACTGCTATCAGTGACAGTTACTCTGCAGAGGCCAGATGACTCTGGGGTAAACCTGGGCAGGCCTCCCCAGCCAAGCACATTCACGACATCGGGTCATCCCTGGTGGAAGCTGTTGTTGATGAAGACGATGGGTAATTAGCAGAGTATGTGAGGATGAGAACGTTAGAGCCTAGGACACCCTGGCCCGGGAAGCGACAAGCACAGCCCAGGACTCCTGGAAGCCACAAATCCCCTGAGCCAGGGATGCTGGCAGAGTGCCATCCTCGCCCCTGGCCTGGCCTGTTTTTCCATGTTATGCCATCAAACACATCTATTGGAATGTGCCCCACGCCCTCCTATCTTCTGGTGTGGTCTGAGACACAAGGAGCATGTGGGATGGACCACACGGTCCCCCTCCCTCCTGGTCTCTCCCAAGGAGATCACTGAGTCAGGCCTTGTCTTCTTCCAGGGAGTGTTTTCTGACTAGCTCTCCTGGCGCCAGACAACAGGCAAATACTACGCCCATGAGAAATTCCTACACACCCCTCAACAAACATGAGAAGACGGCCCTCACTCGTCACTGAGCCCGCTAGTGAGTGGCCCCTGCCCCAGTGACCAAGGGTCCTTCCCTCAGGGCACAGCCTGGGAGCCGCGCACTGCCCTCAGATCCGCGCTACTGCCGCTGATGGCCTTTCTCTCACGGTGTGCCTGGCAGCTGGGTGCACACCCTTCGCTGGTCATTAAATGCAACAAGACTTGCATCACCTCGGGGTAAAACCTAAGGAGGCTTTCCTGGGAACAGGTAAGTAGGACAGGTGTCTCAGCCCTCACAGACACAGCCTGTCCAGTGTCGCAGGGGCAGTGGCTGCCCCGCGGGCTGCTGTGCCTGGGGGAGCAGCATAGGCGCCGCTAACCACCACTAACCACGACATGGCCACCCTGAGACCCTCACAGACCCTTCACCTTCCAAGACCAGGAGAACCTGCTGCTGCAGGAACCCATCATCATCTCGCAGTGCCACCAGAAAGCACATTTGGGCTTGAAAATGAGACACGACTCGTGGCATTCAGGCCTTTCCTTGACACTGTCCACGCAACGCAGCTCACCCAGCACAGGTGAGTCTGGCAGTGGCTCCCACAGCTGTTAGCTCCCTGGGGGCCTGTGGAGACTCCTATGCAGCCTGTGCACACGGGGCCCACTGGGGAGCTGCCACTGTGCAAGTGCCCAGATGGGTTATTCCTGGTGAGTGCCATCAGCTGCAAAAATACAGCAATGTTACAACAGGCAGTCTTCCGAACAACAAACTGGTGACAAGCGTCCCGCTGGGAGCACAAAGACCCCAGGTACGCCTCAGACACCTTGGGCGGAGCAAGCATGGCCACAGCACTTCCAGCTGTGGGACGTGAGCTCAGCAGGTGGGGGCGTTTACTGGATCACAGCCTGCATTGTGAATGGAACACAGGACAACAAAATCCACAGGGGAGCAAGACGCTCTTACTGAAGACGTGTATCTGTGCACGCATGTCCTGTGTGGGGTTGTCTGTATTTCTTGTTGAATGTCATAGTAAAAAAAAAAAAAGTTATACATAAAAGAACAGTAATATAAAATTTACCTGATTTCATTTACTTGTAACTACAGTCCTTCGAGGTGGAAATTTAATTTCAAAGATAAGAAAATTAAGCCCATGAGAGTTACCTGGCTTGTCCAGATGGCAAAACTTGTGGATACAAAAAGTAGGGCCTGGGAAGAGCATTCAGGCTGCGCTGCTCCAGACACTGAGCTCACAAGCCCAGACATGGCAGGGCTGAGTGCCAGAGGTGAGCAGAGGCAGGAGTGCGAATCCCACCCCAGGGAGGCAGGCAGAGATGTGGGGAGGGACCCGGGGAGGGAACGGGCCAGGGCAGGAATGGGCCAAACCTCAGGGAACAGCAGAACTTGCGTGAATTTCGCATGGAGAAGGCCGGGAAAGACTTGGGCATGGATGATTTCACACACAGTGGGCTCCGAAGGTGACCCCTGAGGGCTGTGAGCAGACGGAGGTGTTGCTTGTTTTAATCTGGACAGCACAGGCAGGTTACAGACTGACTTTCAGACTGAGGGGAGGCGAGGGCTGCTGAACAGAGGCGATGCGAACCTGGGAAGCCAGAGCAGGGCCCCTGGACCAAGGGGAGTGCCCGTCCCCCTGTGTGGCTGGAAGGCAGGAGAGCGTGGAGAGAGCAGAGATGACAGAGAGGGGGTGTCTTTCACGGGCACAGGGAATGGAGGGACAGCAGCAGGTGTGCACTGCCCGCCCTTTAGCACACATGACCAGCGTGGCTTTGTCCACTTTCAGAGGTGTGTACACCCCAAGTCCTATCACCAGTCTCCTGAACCAGAGAGCTCTGCCTTGCTCCCTACTGGCAACTGCAGGAGCGCAAATGGGTAACGCTGAGAGACGGAGACGGGCTGATGACAGCCGAAGCTGTCAGCAAACTTTCTGGAAACGTCTGGAAACTCTCGTTTTACCTAACTCATGGGACAACACAATGAGAACCCACCCTCATCCCTCCTATGAACACCAAAGTTTTAAAGAAACAAGGATCCAGCGCCGGCGCTGCGGCTCACTAGGCTAATCCTCTGCCTAGCGGCGCTGGCACACCGGGTTCTAGTCCCGGTCGGGGCGCCAGATTCTGTCCCGGTTGCCCCTCTTCCAGGCCAGCCCTCTGCTGTGGCCAGGGAGTGCAGTGGAGGATGGCCCAGGTGCTTGGGCCCTGCACCCCATGGGAGACCAGAAAAAGCACCTGGCTCCTGGCTCCTGCCATCGGATCAGCACGGTGCGCCGGCCGCAGCACGCCGGCCGTGGCGGCCATTGGAGGGTGAACCAACGGCAAAGGAAGACCTTTCTCTCTGTCTCTCTCTCTCACTGTCCACTCTGCCCATCAAAAAAAAAAAAAAAAAAAAAAAGAAACAAGGATCCAGCAAGACCAGAAGAAAAATCTAACAGACGATTGTTGGGGGACCGAGCAGACCCCGGTGCGATAACCCCCAGGAAAGCTTTGGGGGCCTGCTTTGGACCTTTCGCATTCAGTGAACACTCCCAAGAGCTGTATTTGCAGGGCCAGGCGATGAGGTCAGTGTGCACGGTTTACCTGAAGTCAGATGAACATGGGCCGTCAGAACCTGTTCAGAGCTGCCCTACTCAAACACTAGAGATGCTCTCCATCACTGTGCAGTGATGTAACAGGGATAAGAAATGTGGATCTGGCGTCATTGCCACTGGCGTTTCTCTTTGTCTCTAAAAGGCTTGCTGGCTTCCCTTACCAGGAGCCCCTAGGCTGCCTGCAGGGCTTCAGCTTCCCTCAGCAGAGCCCTCAGGGACTTCTTGCAGACAATCTGACAATGGTGCACACTTCCTCATGCACACTGCCAATGGTGCACACTTCCTCATGCCCACACTGGTGATGGTGCGCACTTCCTCATGCCCACACTGGCAATGGTGCACACTTCCTCATGCACACACTGCCAATGGTGCACACTTCCCCATGCACACACTGCCGATGGTGCACACTTCCCCATGCACACACTGCCAATGGTGCACACTTCCTCATGCACACACTGCCAATGGTGCACACTTCCCCATGCACACACTGCCAATGGTGCACACTTCCCCATGCACACACTGCCGATGGTGCACACTTCCCCATGCACACACTGCCAATGGTGCACACTTCCTCATGCCCACACTGGCAATGGTGCACACTTCCTCATGCACACACTGCCAATGGTGCACACTTCCTCATGCACACACTGCCAATGGTGCACACTTCCCCATGCACACACTGCCAATGGTGCACACTTCCTCATGCACACACTGCCAATGGTGCACACTTCCCCATGCACACACTGCCAATGGTGCACACTTCCCCATGCACACACTGCCGATGGTGCACACTTCCTCATGCCCACACTGGCAATGGTGCGCACTTCCTCATGCACACACTGCCAATGGTGCACACTTCCCCATGCACACACTGCCGATGGTGCACACTTCCCCATGCACACACTGCCAATGGTGCACACTTCCTCATGCCCACACTGGCAATGGTACACACTTCCTCATGCACACACTGCCAATGGTGCACACTTCCCCATGCACACACTGCCGATGGTGCACACTTCCCCATGCACACACTGCCAATGGTGCATACTTCCTCATGCACACACTGGCAATGGTGCACACTTCCTCATGCCCACACTGGTGATGGTGCACACTTCCTCATGCACACACTGCCGATGGTGCACACTTCCTCATGCCCACACTGCCAATGGTGCACACCCCTCATGTACAACGGGTGCACATCTCCTCATGCACATGCTGGCAGTGAGTGCACTCCACCTCAAGCCCCCTGAAAACAATGCAGTTCCACAAGGCAGGGCCACACCATTGCCTTGTGGCCACCCTGCCAGCCCAAGGCCACCCACAACAGCGAATTTAGCATGTGTGTGGAGGTGTTCAGAGCCCTCTGGGGGGAGCTGGGTTCCTATTTACGCCACACATTCCAAAAGTTCCAGGTAGATCAAGATTTTAAGGAGAAAGATGAAAACATAAAAGCAGCAGGAGGAAAACAAAGTGTGGGAGAACATTTTAGAATGCCAAAGTGGAGAAGACCTTCGTATAAGTTTTCCCACTCAGAGCTGTAAACACAAAAATGATGGATTCAGCTACTACAAAGCCTAAGTTTCTGTAAGTCTCAAAACACCACAGGCAAAATCAAGAGACACTGAACTTCACATCCCAGACCAAGGGCTAATTCCTCCATGAACAAGGAGGTCCCACAACCCAGAGGAAAAGGCCTGAAGGGTAAAGAATCGTGACTGGCCAGAGCAGCAGAAGCAATGCTGCAGGCGTGCAGAGGCCACACCGTCCCCAACAAAAAAGATGAAAATTCAGACTACGGCAACAGACCACGAGTGGGGTCGACTATCAGATTGGCAGAGATGAAAATATTTAAGAAGATTATGCTGGCAAGCATTTGTGGATGCAGGCACATTCTTGCATTGCTGGTGGGAGTATAAATTAGCATAACCTCTTGGGAGGCAATTTAACAGTGATCACTAAAATGTAAAGCACACACTGTGGGATCCAGCAACTGACTCCTAGGTATTAATCCCTAGACATTCCCACAGGTGAACCCGTGCCTTTGCTTGTAATGCGAAGACTGAGAAAACCATGTGCCCCATGCAAGACCGAGGCCCTGCTGCTCTGTCGGGGTGCGGCGTCTCCAGGTGGAAACCAGTGGCTCAGACCAGGGCACTGAGTGTGCTGCCGTCTGCATGGAAATGCACAAGGTATTTCGAAAAGTTCGTGGAAACAGAATTAAAAGTTTATTTGGGTAAAAAAAATAGGGGGCAGCAATGTGGCGCGGTGGGTGAAGCCACCGCCTACCGGGCCAGCGTCCCGCACACACTCCACTTTCAACCCAGCTCCCTTCCAATGCATCCTGGAAAGCAGAACATGGCCCCTAAATCACTCTCTCCCTCTCTCTCCCTCTCTCATTCTGTCTTTCGAATAAATAAAAATATATTTTTTAAAAAAGTAAGTGTGTTATGGTGCAAAAGATCTTAAAATCTAGGGGGAATGTCTTCACAAAGTTCATGAAAAATGCATCTGATGAAAAACTGCCTGGATTTCAATTTTTTAATGTTTTTAAATTATTTACTTGAAAGGCAGAATTACAGAGAGGAAGAGACACAGAGAGAGTTCTTCTACCCGCTGGTTCACTCCCCAAACAGCTACAACAGCCAGAGCTGGGCTAACCTGAAGCCAGGAGCAAGGAGTTTCTTCTGGGTCTCCAAGGTGGGTGCAGGGGTCCCAGAACTTGGACTTTTCTCCGCTGCTTTCCCAGGTACATGAGCAGAGAGATGGACTGGAAGTGGAGCAGTCTAGACTTGAACTACTGCCCATATGGGATGCCAGCGTTGCAGGTAGCAGCTTTACCAGTTACACCACAACGCCAGCCCCTACACTTACCTTTTAAATCCATTTTCCACAAACTCTCTGAAGTTCCTTCCTGTACAGGCACATACATGAGTACGTGTGTGTGCTTGTGTTTAGATCACACACACATGCACAGGGGTATGTCATGCATGTGTAACACATGTTACATATGTGATGTGACATACTTCTAGATATATATGTAAGGCACTGGTTACTGACTGGGGCAGGTTTTATTTAGGAAAAACTGGAGAAGGCAGGGTTTTTCAAGGAATTTGCAGTATTATCAGAAAAATCAGGACAAAGGAGGAAAGGCCTGCACGTACAGCACCAAAGTAGAGGGGCCTCTGGTTTCCCCAGCGGGCCCCGGGCTGACCTGGACTCTGGCTGAAACGGCACCCTCAAGGCAGGTTCGGGCCCACCATGGACCATCTGTCGGAGTAATCTGGCATGTTTCGCGGCAAGAGTCGGCCGCGGCTCCTCGAGGGGATCCTGCCAGGAGCGCCGTGCACGGCTGCAGAACACGCAGCCATCCACCACACGGGAAGGCAGCTCCTCTCCTGCATGTCCTCCTCCAGCCTCTCGGATCAGCCACGTTAGGAAGCGGCTGCGTGCGCTGACCGCCACCTCCGGGAGCCAGGTCCCTGGGCTGCAACACCAGAAAGCTGACTCACTGTGAAAAGGAAGCTTGTGGGAAGCGGGTCTGAAGAGCACACTGCACAATGTGCTTCCGACACTGCAGTTAATCACTGCCAGGGAGGCAGGACTGGGTCACAGGCAGTGGGTGAACTTAAATCCAGACCTATTTTGATAACACTCAGTACCTTGGACTCCAGATCTTGTGTGAACTCTCACCCAGCACACACCCTCTCGTCACAGGCTCCCCAGTCTGCCACAGGTATGGCACCCATCGCCCTGTGCTGCTGTGACCCTTGTCTCCATCTCCACAGCTAAAGTCATGAGCCTGGCTATCCACCTTAGGGTTGTCATGACACCCGGCTTACCACAAGCCCTGGTGTGGATGGCTCATAAAACAAGCACCTTGTAAAAACTGTCAGCAAAAATGGGAAAGTAGAAAGGGTACAACCCACGCTATGACAACATTTTATTGCTACAAAGAACATCTATCGAACTCTTCTCAGTGACATATGTTGTCACTTCCCCCTCCTTTGCTTCTACCTTTCCCTTCTTTTCTGTCCCAAAACAGGGAAAACATTATCCCTGGACATCTCCCACCATGGATGCATGCTTTTGCTGCCTGGGCGTGAGGCCAGTGAAGACGAAGCTAGGAGGGAACGGACAGGACCTCGGTGAGCTGAGCCTCCGGCACGCTGGCTTTCTCCTCCGTGGAACGGGAAAGCTGGACCCATAAATCGTTAACCCTCGGGCACCCGGAGGCTGCAGATGCCTCAGCTTGGAGGGTGGGCTATGTGTACCTGAATTTTTAAACAAATTTCCAAAGACCCCCAAGGTTAAAGAATCCCTAAATCCAAGGCTCCTTAATGCCACTTGCAGCTCTAACTTTGGTTCTTAAAAAAAAAAAAAAAGATTTATCTATTTATTTGAAAGGCAGAGTTAAAAGGTGAGAAAGAGAGACAGAGGCAGAGATCTTCCAACTGCTGGCTCACTCCCCAAATGGCCACAATAGCCAGGGCTGTGCCAGGCTGCAGCCAGGAGCCCTGAGCTTCTTCCAGGGCTCCCACATGGGTTCTGGGGCCCAAGCACCTGGACCGCCCTCCACTGCTTTCCCAGGATCAGAAGCGGAGCAGTGGGACTTGAACCAGCCTCCAGAGGGGACGCCAGCACTGCAGGCTGCAGCCTAACTTGCTGTGCCACAGCACCAGCCCCAGCCCCAACCTTTGCTCTCTGTCTGTGGTGCCTGCTCTGCAGCGGACGTCACAGAAGCACAGACTACAAGCACACACTCACGGAGGGGATGCACCTCTCTCCTCTCTCCTGTCCCGCGCCCCAGGCTGACTTTCTGCACAGCCCCTCACAGCTGATTGAGGAGGCTGAATCCCACTCCTCTAGTGCGCTGGTTTAATCTCACTGAAAACATCAACTCTCTCTCCTCCTCCATGCCACCACCCACGCCGCCTCCTGCAAGCAGTGGCTGATTCTGCACAGTCATGGTCGTCCACCTGCGTCATCCCTGTTGACTACGTCACTGGCTGTGGACAGGGAGGTGGCCGGGCCCCTGCCCTGACTGTGTGAGGACTGCTTGTTGATACCATCCTCGCAGGGGGAAGAATGTCGGGGACAAGGGAAGCACGAAGGAGCCAGAGAGCTCCTCTGCCACTGGAGGGTGAACCAACGGCAAAGGGCGCTGAAACAGCACCTGCGTTCACGAAAACAGCAAGGAAAACAGGGGCTTCCTCCGAAACGGGCTGAGCCCTGCGGAAGCTCACGCTTGTGTGCACGCCAAGGCTCAGGCTCACTGCACGCGCCTAGTTCAATGTTCAAAGAAACGGATCATGCAGAGACTGAGCTATGAGGATGTTTCACAGTTTATGGGGAAGATGGTATTAAAAGATACATTTATTTCAGTGCAAAAAAAAAATTGAAATCCATCATTTCCATGGTATGTTTTTTCCACAAACTTTTAGAAGACACCTTGTTTGCATGGATTTCAAAAGTTTTTGAACCGGGCCGGCGCCACGGCTCACTAGGCTAATCCTCCACCTTGCGGCGCCGGCACACAGGGTTCTAGTCCTGGTCGGGGCGCCAAATTCTGTCCCGGTTGCCCCTCTTCCAGGCCAGCTCTCTGCTGTGGCCCGGGAGTGCAGTGGAGGATGGCCCAAGTGCTTGGGCCCTGAACCCCATGGGAGACCAGGAGAAGTACCTGGCTCCTGCCATCGGATCAGCGCGGTGCGCTGGCTGCAGCGGCCATTGGAGGGTGAACCAACGGCAAAGGAAGACCTTTCTCTCTGTCTCTCTCTCTCACTGTCCACTCTGCCTCTCAAAAAAAAAAAAAAAAGTTTTTGAACCGAAATAAATGTTTTTTAAATACACACATCTTTTATCCCATTGTTCATGCACTCTTCACAGTAACCCTTACAGAGCTTGGCTTGAAGAGACATGCTGCAGTAAAGGCAGCCAGCGATCTGGGACACCGGGCAATTGATGCGTCCTTCCGCGCTGAAGGGAAAGCACCAGACCCAGGTTGAATGTGTCTGCTCACAGAACCCAGGCTTTCCTGACGAAACCGCAATGGACAGCCAGAAGCCGGGCTGCCCCCAGCATGACGGGCTCCCCTGAGTGTTACTCGGTGTCCCCCAGAATGTCCTGTTTCACTGCCAGGCCGAGAGCACACATGATGTCCCGCTGCCGTCTCTGGGGTGCCAGGAGGAACTGTGCCAAAACCCAAGGAGAGGGGCAGTGCTGCCCTCCTCGGCAAACCAAACCAGCACAGAAGAACCCCATCCCCTCCCCAGGCCAGGAGCCCACCCCTCGTAAATGTCCGGGATACACTTTGTCAAGAACTTATTTTTTTTGACAGGCAGAGTGGACAGTAAGAGAGAGAGAGAGACAGAGAGAAAGGTCTTCCTTTGCCGCTGGTTCACCCTCCAATGGCCGCCGCGGCCGGCGCGCTGCAGCCAGCGCACCACACTGATCCGAAGGCAGGAGCCAGGTGCTTCTCCTGGTCTCCCATGGGGTGCAGGGCCCAAGCACTGGGCCATCCTCCACTGCACTCCCGGGCCACAGCAGAGAGCTGGCCTGGAAGGGGGGCACCTGGGACAGAATCCGGCGCCCCAACTGGGACTAGAACCTGGTGTGCCAGCGCCACTGGGCGGAGGATTAGCCTATTGAGCCTCGGCGCCGGCCACTTCATCAAAAACTTAACACCAACAGCCAGAGCTCAAAAGTGGCTGATCCCATGCCTTTGAGTCCGTAAAACAGTCGGCTCAGGACACACACTGGCCTATTCTCCAGAACCCCCTGTGCGGTCTCCTGGGCTGGAGATCTCTCCAGAGAGAAGCCTCTGGTCTTCAGAGAAGGCAGCAAGCCTGTCCGCCCCCGCCACCCTCCCCCCAGCTACTGGCAGAAACAATGGTCACCATGGCATTTCAAAGTCCATTTTGTTTAAAAGATTCTTTTTATTTATTTTGAAAGGCAGAGTTACAGAGAAAGAAAGAGGGAGAAACAGAGAGAAAGGTCTTCCTTCCGCTGGTTCACTCCCCAAATGGCCACAAAGGCTTGGACTGGGCCAGGCCAAAGCCAGGAACAAGTTCTTCCAGGTCCTCCCCTGTGGGTGCAGGTGCCCAAAGACTTGGGCCATCCTCCAGTGCAATAGCAGGAAGCTGGATCAGAAGTGGAGCAGCCAGGACTCAAACCAGTGTCCAAATGGGATGCAGGTGCTGCGGGCAGCAGCTTAACCTGCTATGCCACGGTGCTGGCCCCGAAGCCCATGTTTCCACAGGTTTGGCACCAGTGCTAAGTCCCTGGGAATCATACTTCCAGACTCAGGGAACGAGCCTAGCGCTGGGGCCAGGAGAGGCGGACTCAATGCCAGGGCAAGGGGATGCTGCAGCACTCCCTGAGCTTTGCTCCTTTCCTGGAGATCCTGGGGGCAAGCATGGTTGAGTGCCTTTCCCAGGTGTACAACAAACTCACAACCTGTGAACAGGTGCGTGCTCGGGGCAAAGTGTGAATCTTGGAATGCAACTACATCTGCAGTGTTTGAAATGGCTAATCCTTATTGGCTAAATACATTTCTTAAAAAAGATTCATTCATTCATTTATTTATTTGAAAGGCAGAGCTACAGAGAGGCAGAAGCAGAGAGAGAGAGAGAATGAATCTTCCAGCTGCTGGTTCACTCTCCTAATGACCGCAATGGCCAGAGTTGAGCCAATCTGAAGCCAGGAGCCAGGAGCTTCTTCCAGGTCTCCCACACTGGTGCAGGGGCCCAAGGACTTGGGCCATCTTCTACTGCTTTCCCAGGCCGTAGCAGAGAGCTGGATCGGAAGTGGGGCAGCTGGGTCTTGAACCAGCACCCATATACGATGCTAGCACTGCAGGTGGCGCCTTTACCCACTACACCACAGCACCAGCCCCGGCTAAACACACTGTGCATGGAGCTGTTCACTTTACGTAGAAGTACGAACTTCATCTGTGACAAACCCCGGAAGTGAAGCAGTCACTGAGTAAAACCTAAATTAGACCGCTAGCTGGGTCCATAATAACTGCCCTCCTTTTCTGGGGGAATATGCCAAATACTCAACAATTTTTTGAAACTGTAAAAAAGATATTGGTATCTGGACTATAAAAATATGTACAGATCAAGCCAGCGCTGTGGCATAGTAGGCTAAGCCTCTGCCTGCGGCACCAGCATCCCATATGGACACCGGTTCAAGTCCTGGC
Source organism: Oryctolagus cuniculus (assembly GCF_964237555.1). Lineage (NCBI taxonomy): Eukaryota > Metazoa > Chordata > Mammalia > Lagomorpha > Leporidae > Oryctolagus > Oryctolagus cuniculus. The sequence goes on along the minus strand of NC_091440.1, from coordinate 136,982,971 downwards.
TTTTCCTCTTCCGATCCAGCTCTCTGTTATGGTCTGGGAAAGCAGCAGAAGATGGCACAAGTGCTTTGGTCCCTGCACCAACATGGAACACTGGGAAGAAGCTCCTGACTCCTGGCTTCGGCCTGGCCCAACTCCAGGCGTTGTGGCCATTTGGGGAGTACACCAGCAGATGAAATACCTTTCTCTCTGGCAATCCCTCTCTCTCTCTATGACTCTACCTCTCAAATCAATCAATCAATCTTAAATAGATATATATATACAGATTATCTGTATTAAAATAAATATTTGCTATAATATACTCTATTAGCAAACATTTATACACATGGTTTTAAATCCTTGCAGTCCATCATTCTTCACTTTGTCACAACCTAATACCCTCTTGGCTCCTTTCTTTCCCTTAGCCCCACCTCCAGGGGCAGGCATTTGCTACATCCCACATCTAAGTGCTGGTTCTGGTCCTGGCTTCTCCTTTTCTGATCCAGTTCCCTGCTAACATACACCCTGGGAAGCAGCAACTGATGGCCCAAGTGCTTGGGTCCCTGCTACGCACATGCAAGGCCCGGATGGAGCTCCTGGCTCCTGGCTTCAGCCTGGCCCAGCCCTGACTATTTCAGGCCTATGGAGAGTAAACCAGCAGATGGAAGCACTCACTTGCTATCTATCAAATAAAATGAAACTAAATAAAAAATTTAAAGTGCATGGGAGGGTGCATGTAGGCCTCAGAGACTTGAGCATGTGTGGATTTAGGTGTCCAGGGGCATTCTCAACCCACCCACTATGTAACCAAGCCAGGACAGAGTTCCCTCACCTCCCAGGTCCACCAGCTTCCTGGCTGCCACCCTCATCAGGGCCAAAGTCATTTTCCTCTTGGACCCCCACAGTAGATGCCAGAATCCACACACTTGGGATGAATCCAGACTGGACTCGCAGTCACACACAACAAAGCCCAGATCTGCAGAGCCCTACCCACTGGCTTCACTCCAGCCAGGAGGGCAGGAGCTTCTTCCAGGTCTCCCACACTGGTGCACGGGCCCAAGGACTTGGGCCATCTTCTACTGCTTTCCAGGCCCCCTTCTGCCAGCACTCAGATGGGCTGCACCCTGCCCTAACGCCATTTCTCAGGCTTCAACCCCATGATCCCTCAAGATCCTCCTGTGACCACTCTTTTTTTAAAAAATTGATTTTATTTATTTGAAAGAGAGTTACAAAGAGAAGTGGAGCGGGGGGGGGGGGGGGGGGGGCGGGGGGGTGTCTTCCATTCATTGGTTCACTCTCCAAATGGCCTCAATGTCTGGAGCTGTGCTGATCTGAAGCCAAGAGCCAGGAGCTTCTTCCAGGTCTCCCACACTGGTGCAGGGGCCCAAGGACTTGGGCCATCTTCTACTGCTCTCCCAGGCCATAGCTGGACTAGAAGTGGAGCAGCCAGAACTCGAACTGGTGCCCATACTGGATGCTGGCACTGCAGGCCAGGGCTTTAACCTGCTGCACCACAGCAGCAGCCCCTCAATTACAGTCTTGACAGTCTTTCTACACAGCCCCTGTCCCAGCACCACACAGCACTAACTGCTCACACGGTCCCCGTAGTGGCACCTGCTGTCCAGGTCAGTCTGTCTCCTCATATCCAAGTGAGGGGCATCTCCGAGAGCCACGCCAGTTTCTGAATCCCCACCCTGAGACAGCCATGCAGCGAGCGTCCACTCTGCCCAGGCCTCGCCCGTCCCTGCCAATCCACAAGCGCATACCCTGACGCGTTCCTCCACAAGAACACGGGTCCGCCACAGCTCCCAGACCTGACACTCACCTTTCTTAAGACTTATTTAACTTAATTTATTTGAAAGCCAGAGTCACAGAGAGAGACAGGGAGAGGGAGAGAGATCTTCCATCTGCTCGTTCACCCCCAGATGGCCACAATGGTCAGAGCAGGGCCAGGCCAAAGCCAGCAGCTAGGAACTCCATTGAGGTCTCCCACAAGGGTGGTAGGGTCCAAGCACTCGGTCATCCTCTGCAACCTGCCAGGCACATTAGCAAGGCCCTGAAGCAGAGCACCGAGACCCAACAAGGGATATGAGACGCCAGTGCCGAGAGCAGCGGCTTAACCCATGGTGCCAAACTGGTGTCTCTAAGATGCAGCATTTTAAGAGCAAAAATTAAAACACATTTTGCAAATTTTGAAGAACAAAAGGTGAATTTACACATAAAATGACAGTTGAATAAAATATAAAGATTACAGAACAAAAGTGATTATCAAAAGCAATGTATTTTACTTAGAAATGTCATCAAAATGCTGTTTTTCTTCTAGCAGTAACACAGAAACACGCCGGTCCTGCCTGCAGCAGGGTGGGGCTCCTGGGCTCAGCATCCTACTCACTGCTTTTTACACTGGGGAACGGAATCGTCGCTGTCTGTGGAACGTCTTCTCTCTAATCCTTCTCAGAAAATCTCTACTGCTCCAACTTCAGCCCTGCTCCTCTCTGTCCTAGAGATCCTGGCTGGGGCCAAGGCACTAAGGAGAGCTCTCTATATCCAGCAGAGAGCAGGGCTTTGGAGTTGAGCAACAGAGATATTATTAGAGTTGATTAGGGCCACACGGTCCTGAGTGATGCGCTGGCTCTGCCATGCCCAGTCCAGGAGGAGGCCCTGGCGGACCGGGCGCCAGCCCCAGCTCTCCTGCCCCTCCCCCACGCCGCCAAGGTCACTTTCCCTGCCACCTGCCCACAGAGGACTGCAGAGCTCTGGAGGCTACAAGGCTCAGATCAGCAGGCCTACAGGGCCCCTTGGTGGGGCCACCTCTCCTAGCTGGCAGGTGGCCGCTCACAGGCAGGGGGAGCACAGGGGCGAGTGCTGTCTGCTGCCTCTCTCAAAGGGATGCTACTCCCACACTATCTGAACCTCTCCCAGGCCCTCATTTAACCTTACTGATCACCTCGGAGGCCCCAGCTCCCAACAATCACGCCGGGGATCACAACGTCACGTCAGGGGCTCAACACAGAGCAGACTATGCAGAGAGCTCTGAGGCTGACCCCAGAAACGCAGAACTTATTTCACGTAGACGAATCCCCTTTTGCCTTCAATCTTTTTCCACCTTCCTCTCTGGGCTGGGCTGAGGGCAGCCGTGTTTCAGAAATAGTGTCGCAGCCAAGTGCAGAGGACAGCAAGGTGCAGGCGCCTGCTGGTGTGGACGGTGGGCACCACCAGGTGGGAATGGCCGAGTGCAGTCTGGTGCGTTCTGTTCTGAGTATTTTAGATCATGAGGTCTGGTTCTTTCATATGACAGGTGCTTCAAAAATGCATGGATGATGAAATTGAAAGCTAAGCTTGGCAAAAATAATTTTGAAATCATAAATGTATTAGGAGAATGGATGTGTTTTCCTTTGCAATTGAAAAAAAATTAAAGTGTAAGTCTGTAAAATACAGATCGGAGAAAGCTGGCATTGAAGGAAGGCTTTCATGAAAATCAAGGCTAACGAATCAAAGCATTGACTGTTTCTCAACACACTGTTCGATGACTTGGAATCAGACTTCTAGTTCTCCCTACCTGTTTTCTCCTTTTACTTTCTATGCTCATAAAGGCATATTCCTTAAAATTTTTATAAACTATTAATTATTAATTTTTTAAAAAGCTGTGACCAGCACTGTGATGTAGAACATTAAGCCTCCGCCTGCAGTGCTGGCATCCCATTTGCATGCTGGTTCAAGTCCTGGCTGCTCCACTTCAGATCCACTTCCCTGCTAATGCACCTGGAAGCCTGGGAAAGATGCAGAAGATGGCCCAGGTGCTTGGGCCTCTGCCACCACCTGGAAGAAGCTCCTGGCTCCTGCCTTTGGCCTGGCCCAGCTCCAGCTATTGTGGCCACTTGAGGAATGAACAAGTAGATGGAAGCTCTCTCTCTCTCTCTCTCTCCCTCTCTCTGCCTTTCAAACGAATAAACAAATCTTTTAAAAATAAATAAATAAAAAGCTGAAAATCTTTCGAAATAAGCTTGCTTTCTATTTATCACTATAACTCCTGTGTCTTTGTGTATTTTTTAAAGAACTTTACCTAAACCTGTGCATTTTTAGGGACTCAGTCAAACATTAGGATATGGTCACATTGTTTATGAACATCTAGTTAGAATCATGTTTTATGTGTCATGCAGTTACACAGGACAAGAAAATGACTCATGGGGAGGTTTAGATGGGAGCAGCTCCCTGGCTCGCTCTGGGGCTCTGTCCAGGCCCTGTTCTTTGGGCTGGGCAGTGTCAGGGGACTCAGGAGATGTAGGGACTCTGCCCTCAGCAGGCACAGGTGCTGGAAAACTCGGATTCCTGAGACAGCCTTGCACAAGAGCTGTCTATTCAGCCCATAAGATCGGTTAAATACTTGCACCATCGTTAGGAGTTAAACTGACAAACACGTAACGACTGAAAGACACTCTTTTAGGGAGCCATGGTGTCCTGAGCTGTGCTCTTGCTGAGAGGGTGGAAACCTCCCAGTTAGCAGAGTTGGAAACAAGGACCAGGGGCATCTTCCTGGGTACCACACCCAGCACCTCAGGGTCCTGAGGGGGCTTTCGTCTCTTACTACTCCCACGTTCAGCCCAGAGCCGTCCAAGTCCTGTGGCTGTCTTGGGATGAAACAAACTGATTTCCCTGCCCCACAGCCTGGCCAGCTTCTCCCGAGTATTTTTAGCCTGCACAGGAAACACGACTGAGAGAGCTGGAATGCGGATGACCTTTTACCTGCAATGCCAGCGGCCAAACAGGGACGCGGGGACGGCGCTGACGGGAACTCTGTGCTAGGGAACTGACTGAGCTCTCTCCCTGCAGTTCTGCAACATCCTGCAATTACGTCTGGCGCCACTGACTGTAAGGCAGGGCACGCCACACGTCAGGCGTGTCATCTACTTTTGAAGAAACCGTGACCAAGGCTCCCGACAGTGGCCGGAAGCTGGCGGGACCGCCCCCAGCGAGCGCATTCCTGGAGCAGGTGCCCCTAGCACTGGACCTCGCCCGGACTGGCAGGAGGCATTCAGACTGTGAAAGTGAGGCTGCAGCAGCTCACAGCATCTGGGCGGCTAATGTGCAGCAGCCTTGCACACCTGGCCATGAGGTGACTGCGGGGTTACTGTGGGCCAAGTTCAGAGAAAGTCTTACATAACATTTGCTTCCTTCACAGTCATAAACCTACAAAACGTAACGTCCTCTTCCTTCATGAGCGACAGCAGCAGTCAGTTCTTCTTTCACACTGGGGGATGAGCACCCAGAGATGCGGGTGGACACCAACAGAGGCTCCCCCGACAGCACTGTCTCACCGTCCAGCTGTCCTTGCTGGGACTGCTGCTCACCCTCCCTGCTGTCCACCCTTGTCTCACGTCTGCGTTCTCTCTTCCACCAGACAGAGCTCCTCCAAGGGCAACTTAACACTTCCCCGCAGGTTCCTGCTGCTCTGGGACACCACACCGGTCCCCTGGCCCCTTCCCAACTGCTCACCCTGCTGCTGAGACGGCTCTCGCCTACCTTGGGCACTCACTAAAGAAACTTTACAACCAGGAGAAGCTTCTATAATAAAAAAGGGCTGCCACTTCCGTACCATTACACAGAAACAGCCATGCTTAGCAAACATACCCGCCCCTGACCAATCATTTTGGTCAGACACACAAATGTGGCTCACAGGCATAAGAGTTTAAGTAACTAAATGACATTATAATAGCTTTAATTTTTAGAGGTTTTTTTTTTTTTGAGTTTTTAATAGATGCCAAACATATACAAGGTTACTTCAAAACATCTGTGGAAAATCACATTAAAAGGTACATTTTGGTGTAAAATATTTTTGAAATTGATGTACACAAGGGGTCTTCAAAAAGTTCTTGAAGATGCATATGACAGAAAAACTTCCAGGAATATCAAAATTTTTGCACTAAAATAAACTTATCTTTTAATTCTATTTCCCGCCAACTTTTTGAAGCATAAGTCATCCTTGTGGCAATACCATCTGGTTCTCCCAGGGTACTCGAAGGTACGTCCACCCTCTGAGCCCAGCAGAAACCACTGCTCAGTTTTCACTATACTCATGGAGAGGTTGCAAAGACAAAAGCCCATTTCCCAGACTCCCTTGCAGCTGGGGCTCTGGACCGAAACCAGAGCTCCAAAGGTAGATCACCCAAGAATGACAGGGAAGGGAGAGGAACCACCCTCCTCTCCCTGCATGGCCACTCCCACTGGCAGGCAGGGTAGGCCCTGGCCCCACCACTCTCACCCAGAGGCAGCCGCTCAAAGTCTTGAGGCCATGCCTGGAGGAGTCCAGAACCACCCAGAACCCGCTCCCTCAATGCTTCCAACGCTTCTGCAAGTGTCTGCTCCCCCAGAGTAAATTCCCTTCTATCTGAAACACCTGATCTGTGCTGCCCCCTCTCCTGGGTGCCACCCACCCAGCCTGCGGCTCCTGTGGGCCACTCCGTCAGTCTCCAGGCGCCTGGGAGGAGGGGGTGGGGCAAACACCCACTGATCTACAAATGCTTGCAAGCTCCTGTCACCCAACCAGACTAGGCCTGGGCCACACAGCGACTCTGTCACGGAGAAGGCCAGGGCAGCCATGTCCCTGCGGGATCTCATCAGACAAAGACAGCACGCGGAGGGGGACCAGGGCCACAGCACACAGTTAACCCGTCTGTGTGCACAGACGCCACATTCACCCAGCTGTGAGGAGGGCTCTGTCAGGAGCGGCCCCATGTGGAAGTAACAACAGCCAGAGACCCTCGAAGCTCTAAGCCAAGCCTTCCACTTATGAGGCACTCTCTGTGCCCAGCCTTTCCCTTCCTCCTTCATTTCCATGCCATCAACATTTGGGGGTGCCATGTGAAGCCAGGGGGCATGGGATGGCTTCCCTGGTCAGGCTGAGGAGCGCCATCCCATCATCCAATTCACCAGTGGCTGTGGGACACAGAAGCAGGTTGTCCAACCCTGTGTGGTCTTCTGTGCCAAGGCCCGGCCACAGGCACTGCAGACCTGGGCAAGAGGACCCGCCCACATGCACTGTCCTCCTTTCCATCTCCACAGAGCGGCTGGCAGGTGTGTGGCTGCCTTCCCGCTCCTGCTACGCGGTGACAGGCTGTGAGCATGTGGCCTGCCTTCCAAGCTACGGAACGAGGCGCCCTGGAGTAGGTGCCACCAATGTTCCAGCCATAGTGCGGCCCCACACCACCCTCTACATGCTGCCATCCATACACACAGGTCTCAGCTGACTGTAGGGCAGACACCCCTCTTCTGGCAAATTTCTCTGTGATTAGGGTACATCTAAGGGGCTCTTCCCCCCACCTGTGGTGTGCTTAGAACACAGAAATCTCTTGTCCCTCTCCCAACAGTGCAGAGGCAAGCCTGCGGTCCTACTGTGTGCACACTAGCTGCTCCAGAAATTGGGGCTTCACACCAAGATCCATAGGAGCCCTCACCATTGCCAGTCACTCCCTCATGGCGAGAACTCGCCCGCACTGAAGAAGGTGGCACCAAAGTGGCAGCCAGCTGTGTGCTGCGCAGACTCAGGAGCTGCACTGAGAGCAGGAAGGGGTCCTGGGGGGCAGCCTGCACTCTGCACCGCTGTGGGAGCTACACGACTACACCGGTCCTCCAAAACCTGCCAAGAGGGCGGCGGCCGCCGCAGTGCTGGTCACTCTGCAGGTGGTTGCTCTCCAGAGCTGGCGCCACGCCTCTGTCTCCCAGTTTTAACCTCCTTCATCCTGGTTTACTCCAGAAGCCATTACTCTCAGAAGGCCTGGGAGGTGCTGGACGCAGAGGACTGTAAAGAGAGCTATGGCGGAGTCTGGACTCTTTAGGCAACAGTGTCCGCTTGTTTGAATTATTTACTTTAAAATGTGTCATACTTCCCCAAACATGCAAGAAAAAAAGATTATCTAAAAAAAAATCAAGGGAAAGAGTTTTATTTTTTACTTAGTTCCATTTTGTGCATTTTGTGTTCTTTACATCAACCAGCCTAACTAAAACCTGCAATTTTATGTAAAACATAGTGATTTGTTGGAGGTGATGAGGACAGGTCTCCACCCCTCGCCTCCACACGCGTGCTGACGCACTGCGCTGCTGACACTGGCTTTGCACGGGGAAGATGAGCCAGCAATATGCAAACAACTTTTCCTCAACCCAGGGCCCCCAACGTGGAATCTGACTTCCTGTGGCACAAACCCACATCAAGATACCCACCCAAAGAAGCGAGACAAATGAGCGCCTCCTGTGCCATTTCACACGTGCGTGGACACCCTCTCTGCTGCTGGACCTGAGCTGGGCCAGCCCTGGCTGGGGCCACAGAAAGTTCTGGATGCTGGCAGCACTCTGTGTGGGGTCAGCATGCAAGCCCCACACTGAGCATTCTGCAGCTCTCAACTCTGAAGGAGCTGCCCCGATGGCTAGGGGTCACTCTCCCACTACTGGGACCAGGGGGTCACAGCCTAGGCCAGCCACAAATAGGCAAGGAGCAGCTATTCTAAAAGCTTGTTTGGAGAAAACCTGGCTGTGTTTGTACCGTCTGTATGTGTGGTTCCTAGGCACTGAATCTCCCATTCACTCTCTGTTCCCAAATCCCGCCCGGAACCCGGGGCCGAGGTCTGGGCTTAGCCCACGACATACATAATGGAGCTATTTTCAAATGACCACGCAGGCTTATTTTTCCTGTAGTTGTAAATTCACTGCCCGTTCCCACTGGAGCAAGTCCTCACGGCTGCCTGCCCCGCCCCGCCCCAGCCTCGGGTGGTGACCTTTCCCAGCGTGGGGGCGTCGTCTCTGATCATGGACTTGGCCCACTGCCCTTCCTCGTGCTCCAAGTCTCACTGGGTGAAGAAGTGTTTAGAATGTTGGGCCAGACGTGACCATCCCCACAGCCTGGCTGCCCAATGAGAGACCTGGAGCACCACACAGGAAAACAGGGGCCACGCGGAAGAGGAGTGCTCCCCACCAACAGCCACCTAAGTCCTCCTCCATGTTCTTCAGCACACGCAGGTCCCCTGAGGGCACAGGGGTGCCCCTGAGAGCTGCCATCTGAGATGCCGTGAAGTCAGGGCAGAGCCTGTGCTGGCTGAAGCCTTTTCATTTCCTTCTCACAGCCTCTCCACAGGCGAGGAGACTGAAACAGAGAGGCTGAGTAAGTTGCCCAAGGTCACACAGTGCCAGACTTCCCACCCTGAGTTCAGGGACTGATCAAGAAACAGGAGCCCCAGGGCTGCCCCTCAAAGCACCCAGCAGGTGCACAAACAAGACGAGCTCAGTGGCTGCCACAGCCTGAGTGCCCCCAGTCCCCGGCACTTCATGTAAACTGCTGGCCTCCTCTACCCCTTCATCTGGAGCAGCTAGGACTGAGGTCAAGAGGAGCCAAGTAACCAGGCCCAGCAGTGTGGCCGTGGCCCTCACCCTGCCCACCGGGGCCCCTCGGAACATGGCGCTGGCCTTACCCCTAAAGCAGCAACAGATTTCAATCATTTCTGTGATGTCGATCAGGCAGACACCACACTCACTTCCTAAACTCCAAAGAAACTGGAGCAAGTTCCCAGGCACGGTGCTCACAGCAGCCAGGGCACTCCCTGTGCCAGGGCCTGGGCCACTTAGAAGGTATGGAGCACATGGAGGAGGGGAGATGGGATGCTGGGAGACACATCCCAGCACCTCCAAGGCTGGATCCTCCTATCAGGGTCTCCCTGGACCAAGGCTGCCTGACCCACCTGCTCAACACAACCTGCACTCAGGCCACGAGCAGGGGCCAAGACACTGGGGGGGGGGGGGTGCACATGGGCCCCACAGTGTAGGAAGCAAGGCTGCAAAGGGCAGGAGGAACAGAAATCACTGCTCCACCCCAGCCACGGGAAAGCGCCAGCCGTGCTCACGAAATCCACAACCGCAGACCTGAAGACCAGAGAGGGACATGTTTCAGACTTTCCAAGAGCAGAAAGAGGGCAGAGCAAAGAGGCAGTGACCCTGTGTGGAGGCCAGGGAAGCAGGGCTTGGCCCTCCCTAGGGGCCAAGGGGGCAATCACCCATTGTCAGTGCATCAGGGGGCTGATCCCACAAGCAAGGGGCCCAGCATGGGGAAGACACCTCACCAGACACATTCTAGGCGACTGTGGGACCAGGGTTGCTGGAGGGACAACAACCAAAGGAGACCCCATTCTCCTGGGAGCTGGTGATGTGTCTCACAGCCCCCTTCACCATCACCCAACAGCCAGCTCCTAGGCCAAGGGGAGGGCGAGCTCAACAGAAGGATGTGGTTAGAGTTACCAGGAGCCCGTGCTCATAGGAAAACACACACACAGGGGAAGGATCTCTGCGCACACACGGGCATCAGCAGCTTCCAAGTGGGGGTCCTTCAGGCACTGGGACCTTCAACAACAGAGCTGAAGCCAAACGCCTACACGCAGAGCCCGCGACAGCCTGCGGGCCCCGCCACGGCCCTGGCTCACTGGAGCCTCAGAACTGCCTGCTGAGGGCCAGCCAGGACCGCACCTGTCTTACAGATGCAGAGGCTGATGACTGGTACATGGATGTAGGGCTGCACCGAGACGGGGACTTGGGTGACCTGAATGCAAGCCCAGCGTTCTGCTCCCAGCCCAGGCCACAGAGTGAGCGCCTCCCGCTCCCAGTCTGAGCACGCAGACACGAAGGCATGAAATGGCATCAACCAGCCTCCTCAGCCTCAGCTGTGAGCTACGGTGGTCTGTGTGCCTCTGATGTGCATCTCGCCTCTCTACAGCCCACAGCCACCACTTCATCGGCACAGAACCTCCCAGCAGGCTCTGCACACCAGGTCTCAGCCGCTCGCTGTGCTCCTGGGCGTTCTGGATTCGGCTGGCCCAGCCCCCAGGACCACACACCCACAGAGAACCCGGCCTGGGTTCCCACGCAGGACTCACATCTCCCAGGACAGAACGACAGGCGCCCTTCACCCTCCAGCCTGTCCTCCTTGGCCCGGTCAGTGTCTTCTCGGCACTACACACCTGGGCACCACGGTACTGGGCAGGTTACACTGCAGGGAGTCACTGTTCTCACAGAGTAGGATTTTCAGAGTCACGAGGCTCACGCTGCTGGCTCTGTCTCCACCACAGCTGTCCTGTAACCTAACTTGCTCTTCTGCCCGTCTTAGAAGCCACACACATGGAGGGACTGTGTGGCCTGCACTCAACACACGCCGGCTCGCTGACCACTCTGCTCTCGTAACCTTCAAAGCCACTCTCTGCAGTCCACAGACAGGACACCGAGCACAGAGGAGCCACAGGACTGGAGGAGGCGCAGTCACCTTACCCGCAAGGCCATGCTTCCAAAGTCCCCAATGCAGTATCCGCTGGTCTGTTTCTGCCTCGTTTCCTTTCCTAAGGGTTCCTGAGACGTGAGGACCTGGCAGGACCCTCTTATCCCCAGGCCTCACGCAGTCCCATCGTGCGGCTCCAGCAGTCACTAACTCCGTGGCCTTTTTTTTTTTTTTTTTTTTAGATTTATTTATCTGGGGCTGGCATTGTGGTATAGCAGGTTAAACCTCTGCCTGCGATGTGGGAATCCCATATGAGCACCAGTTCAAGACCCTGCTGCTCCACTTCTGATCCAGCCCCCTGCTAATGTGTCTGCAAAAACAGCAAAAGATGGTCCAAGCGCTTGGGCCCCTGCACCCACATGGGAGGCTCAGGTGAAGCCCTGGCTCCTGGCTTCTGCCTGGCCCAGCCCTGGCCATTGCAGCCATTTAGGGGGTGAACCAGCAGATGGAAGATCTCTCTCTCTCTCTTTCTCTCTACGTCTTTTCTTTTCTGTCACTCTGCCTTTCAAATAAATACTTCTTAAAATAAATAAATAAAATTGGTTTGCCAAATATAGAAGAACTATGCCTACATGAAACTGCCTGCCTTTACAGAGAAGAACATCGGGTACTTGATGCCAAATCAGTGAGTGGGTGTCCAAATGAAGAAATAAGAGCTCAGAAGCTCCAACCAGAAGGTGAATGTGCAGTAAACAAAATCACGAAGGGTAAACTGACCTGCAGGTCCTGGGAATAAAGGAATCCAAAAGGGATCAAATAAAAAGCATTTTAAAAATATTTTCAAGAACTGCATTTCACTTACTTCGGTCTAAAGCTTGTCAGAACTAAAATGCAATTAGTACTTTCCAAACATAAGCAGTATGAAGCCACATAAAGAGCCAATGAAGACGGAGCCGGAGCTGTGGCGTAGCCGGTAAAGCCACTGCCTGCAGTGCTGCCATCCCATTTGGGCGCTGGTTCAAGTTCTGGCTGCTCCACTTCTGATCCAGCTCTCTGCCATGGCTTGGGAAAGCAGTGGAAGATGGCCCAAGTGTTTGGGCCCCTGTACTCACGTGGGAGACCTGAAAAAAGCTCCTGGCTCTTGGCTTAGGATCAATGCAGTTCCAGCCACTGCAGCCATTTGGGGATTGAGCCAGTGGATGGAAGACCTTTCTCTCCATCTCTCCCTCTGCCAGTAACTCTACCTCTCAAATAAATAAATAAATAAAATCTTTAAAATAGAAAAAAAGAGCTAATAAATTCAAGACCCTCACTGAGATCCCATTTAAATTCAAGGAAGGAAATCCACGGCCAAGTTCTCATTTCATCCTTAATTTCCCACACTTTTCAAAGCCACGTTATAGCCCTGTTCAAACATTTGTCAGAAAGCATTGTGACTGCAAAAACAGGTGCTCCAAATACCTAAGCTAAATATTTACATTCTGCTTTTCTAATGAAACAATTGACTTTGTTCTTTAGCATTTAGGTCAAAATATTTAAATGTTTAGAAACATCAATAGCAAGAGGATATGGCTCTGCACCAGGTAGTCTAAACTCACAGGTTTCAGCAAAACCTTCACAAGAAAAAAACTGGGCAAACTGAAGACGCCAGGGCACTCGGGCCCTGAAAGCAAGGAAAAGGAGGGACACTGGCCCCTGCAGCGCAAAAGCGCCTCTGCTCCTCGTGGCTTCAGGGGAGCCGGGCTGGGCACCTGCAGCCGCCCATGTGGACACGGCAGTGCCTTCCACGTGCTGACCTGGCGCGGCGTCTCCTCAGAGGAGTCCCTGCCACCCTGCGTGCCTCAGGTACATGCAGGCGCCAGGAGACAAAGCAGGAGGAGTCGCACAATCACTAACTCGGGAAACAGCTTAAAAGCCACATGCCCCTGAGCTCAGCAGGTCTCCTCCCCTGCGTGGCGCTTCCTCAAGCCCCGCGCTGGCTCCAGGCAGACCAGGAAGCATCTGGAGGTCGGGTTAGCCTGACCCAGCAGCAGCTAACACAGAGGAAGGAGCAAGGCTGGGAGGCCCTGAACGGTCCGAGAGCAGCACACGGATTGCTGCCAGCAGCTCAGCACGCTGAGACTGTGTGAGAACAGGTGAGACACGGTGAGCACTGTGAGACCTCTTTCCTCCCCGAGCTCTGTGTCTGAGCCTCTGAGAAAGCCCGACCAGCCTTCCTTGAGCTGCCCAGAGCTTCCCTGTGACTCCGCATGAGGAGGGGGCAGAGGGGAGCCGGACATGGCCAGTGGCACTGACCTGGTGGCATGGACTCTGGACTCCCACAGGGGCTCCCTGGGGTCACACTCCTGGTGGCAGGTTCCACCTGTTTGATGACAAAAATGATCCTCGAGAGCTGAGTGACAGCAGCTGAGCTGGCTTTCAGGCCCGCTGTGGGAGGGGCACAGGGGCTGTCAAGAGCTCTCTCTTGGGGCAGCGGCCCTGGGTGCCACAGCAGCAGGGGAGGGAGAAGCAGGCCTGAGAGCACCAAGAACCTCCGCACACACGGAAGCTAGTGAGGGAGGAAGAGCAGGCAGACATCAGCAGTGGTCAGCAAGTCACTCCCTCCCAATGCAAGAAGTCTCTGGCAGCAAACTCGGCCAGGAGGCCAAGCCCTGCTCAGCTGCCCGTGACCCCCAGCACCTGTGTTGCAGGGCTACACCCGATCTGCAAAGATGAGGCTTCTCAGAGCATGGCTCCCCGCACCACCTCTCATCAGCGGGCACAGTGAGGGCCTCACTTAGTTATCAAGCGGTTACAGTGAACAGTCCCACCAGCTCTCCCTGCCTGAGCCCTACAGCTCCAAGAAGTGGCCGCAGCACCCAAGGAAGCAGAGAGTACCCTCCCCCGCATTCCTTCACCCCTGCTGCCTGCCACCTGCAGGGCCCTTGTCCCTAACCTGGGGGCTCTCTGCCCACCTATCCTCTCCTGAGGTCTCCATGTGACCAGGAGGTGGCCCTGGCATGCAGTCCCCATTCTGCCTGCACCAAGAGGGGCCGACCTTCAACACCCATGGCCACTCGTGACCTGTTTCCTGACCTGTGTGCTTGGGAGCCATGTTTGCTAGAAGGGGCTCCTGGAAGGGCTGTCTTGAGGTTAACAAAAACCTCTAGCCCGCTGCCCTGCTTCTGAGGCTGACTTTCTCAGAAGATCACCACTTTGAAATTCCTGTGCTGCTGAGTCACCCACTAGCCCCAGCTTGTGCACATTCCTGTGAGATGCGGTGTGGAGCCCGTGCCCGATGAGCTTCCACTGAACGCTGAGGTTTCAGATGGAGCCGAGCATTGCCGAAGTGACGAACAAAAGCAAGTGTGTTGGCACATGCCCAGGCTGGCTGCCTGCGCTGCCACTGTCACTCCCTGTGCCGTGTCACAGGAGGCAGGGGGAACACAGGCTGTGGGACTACATACCTGCGGCCCGCAGCATGGTCAGGGGAACAGAAAGCTGGGGGCGAGGGGGTGGGTGCTGACAGGCAAGGGTGTCAGGGGCAGGAGCCAGGAGACCACTCAAAGTGTTCCTGGGACACAGACAGCAAAGGTGAGGGGTCTGCAAGTGCCTCCATGCCAACAGTACCCAAGCAGCAAGGGAAGTGGGTGAGAAGGCAGGTGTACCACAGACTTGCCCATGGTCTGCCTCTTTGGGGATCAGCTGGCTACTCAAACTTACAACAACAGGAAGGGGCTGCCTGGACCCTAAGACAGAAGCCAGTACAAGTAGCCTAGTGCAGGTCTGGAGGGCAGGGATAGTGAGGTGTGAGCAGAACATGTTCTCTTATCCACTATTAAAAGGTACAGGATGGGGCTGGCACTGTGGCACAGCGGGTTAAAGCCCTGGCCTGAGCGTCGGCAACCCATATGGGCGCGGGTTCAAGTCCTGGCTGCTCCCCTTCCGATCCAGCTCTCTGCTGTGGCCTAGGGAAGCAGTAGAAGATGGCCCAAAGCCTTGGGCCTCTGCACCCACGTGGGAGACCCAGAAGAAGCTCTTGGCTCCTGGCTTCAGCTCAGTGAAGCTCTGGCCATTGCAGCCACCTGGGGAGTGAACCAGCGGATGGAAGACCTCTCTCTGTGTCTCTACCTCTCTGTAACTCTTTCAAATAAGTAAAATAAATCTTTAAAAAATAAAAAGGTACAAGATGAGAATCTAGAAACATAGGACTCCCCATATTTTCAAAAATTAAATTTTCCTGAATGTTTTGTTCACCGTATCTCACCACCCAGCATTGCACACTTTTGACGAGAGAGCAGTTTCTATTCTTATCTTCACAGCGCATGGTGGCCGTGGCACTGACACTCACCTTCCAGGAAACGCTGGTTCAGGCCCTCACAAGTCCCTGCAGGCCATAAGGGCTGCAACCCAAGGCGCGAAGCAGGGGCTCCTCTGCACGCCACAGGCAGGCCCCCCACCCCTCCATTCCTTGGTAGGTGTGCTAGGGCAGGCACTGCCACCCACGAGAGAGCAAGGTCTCCTCTACAGTCACAGTTAACAATCGGACACAAGGCTCTGTCCAGCACACCTGGCTCACTCGGCATTGTGGGGTCTTGCTCAAGAATCAGCCAGAATCATAAGACGGCAGGGAGAGCCTCTTCGTTCTACACCCCCAGTGTTCAGAGAGCAGAAGCTGTCCTCATGGACCTCTACAGTTTTTCAAATGAAAAATTAAATCAAACACCCAGTAAACAAGCCCAGCAGTCACCACACACGCTCCTTTCCCACTTCCTGAGCAGCAGGGATGGGGTGGGGTGGGATCCCTCAGCTCCCCCACCCACCCACCCAGGTGCCCACAGGGCCACGTGGAGCAGCACAAAGAAGTCTCACTCTGCTCCCCGAGAGCACCCAGGCTGACTGGTCCAGAGAGTCTCACGGGAGCCGGTGTGTGGCACAGCAGGTTAAGCTACTGCCTGGGACACCCGAATCCCTGTTGGAGTACCGGCACTGAGTTCCGACTCTCCTTCCCATCCAGTTTCCTGCTGACGTGCACCCTGGGAAGCGCGAGGTTATGGCTCAAGTACGTGGGACCCTGTCACCCATGCCAGAAGTCCTAGATGGGGGTCCTGCCTCCTGGGTTCAGCCTGTCCCAACCCGGCCAGCTGTTGGGGGCATTCGGGGATTGAACCGAGGGTGGAAGAGTCTTTCTTTATGCTTTTCAAATAAATTAAATAGATAAAATTTAAAAACGATATCTAGATACGCAACACCTTCCAAAGAGTTACAGAGTTTACAAGAATGACTTCATCAAGGAAGGCAGAAAGTGATTAATTCCACTTCTACAAAGTCCAAAAAGTGGGCACCACGGCCTCTCAGCACCCCCCACCAACACTCCTGCGGCTGGACTGCTCCTCTGTGCAAGTGTCTTCCTTTGGTTGAAACTAGAAATCCGGATGAACTGAACTGAGAACGAGTCCTTAAAGTTACCCTATCCCAGACCATTAAAGTGCTCAAGAACATAAAGCATTTCCAAACACACTGCTCATTCCAGGACTTAAGAACCTGTTTGCAAGAGCCAAAGTAACAGGGTATCTCTAAGTGTTGCCTATGTAACCTCCTCTCTGTGTAGTTTACGAGGGTTATGATAAGCTTATCTGAGAGTATGAGTAGGCACACAAATACACACCACGTGATGATCTAACAGCATGCGTTGGAGGAGTGTGTGCTCAGGAGACATGCGTGCATCTGAGAGTTCACAGTCCCAGTCCTGCCTGAGCCACCTGACCTCCAGGAGACGCCTGAGTGAGTCAGACGTGTCTCCTCTCGGGGACCCTTCCCCAGCACTCCTGCCCCAGCGCCCCGGGACTTGTCCACCTCCACACAACACTGCCCACTCCCTCCCTCCCTCTGTCCTCAGTGCTCTCACTCCTCTGCACAGGGCTGGCCACATCTGCTCTGACCACACTGAGCACCTTCTGCAAAGTGTGCCTGGTAGCCACAGCTGCTGCCTGTTCTGTGGACTCCTGAGCAGTGAGCGGTAGATGGATTTTCTCAGGACGCTTTTCCACGGTTCCACATATGCCGCATTGAGAAGCGAGTCCCCAGTCACCTCATCCTAGCTCGATACCTGCGTCCCTCACCATCAAGACACAGTTTAATCAGCTTTTTTTTTCTTTTTCAAAACAAAATTAAAAAATTGATTTACGTCCCAGAGCCAGCATTTCTGAGCAAGCTTCTTACAGCACCACCATCCAGGTTAAACCTCTGGCCTGTGAGCTCTGGGATCCTGGGTGCCTCCCACAGCCTCAATGCACCTCTACTTCCTCATCAGGCGACAGAGGGGTGTGATCACAGTGTACCTGGTGCTGCGAGCGGAAAAGCTCCATGCACACTGATGTCATCCAAGCTCCTGAAACGGCCAGGTACAACTGAGTGACAGGGCCACACACATCAGGCACTCATGGCTGTCGGCCGGCTGCTTTCGGCACTCTCCCCGCCCTGGTTCATGGGGCGGCTGCTGTCAGAGCAGGAAGCAGGGAAACCACAGGGATCCCTGAGCGGGAGATGGGAGGGGAAGGGCAGCTCCGGGGTCAGAGGCTGCAAGTGACTCAGGGGGAAGTGATTCACAGCACGGTGTTTCCGCACAGGTACAGGATGCGCCCTCCTTGGGAACTGAGGAAGGCTCACCGGAGGCTGGCAGAGTCTGACTTCAAACGGAAACTTCAAAAACCAGATCAGCTCTGTCCTGGGAGTAACTAACACAAGCGGAAGGAGTAGTGAGTCTCGTAAATGATGGCTTTACAGGGTGGTCCTGGGGACTCCAAAGCTGGCTGCAGGAAAGCCCGGCTCTGTCCATCTGGCCTGACCCTGGCCTGTCCCACCAGCTCCTGGCCTTCTGGAGGAGACTGGCAGCCCCCATCAAGTGCAGGCAGAGGGCAATAGCCACAGGGGAAAGCCGGGGACAGGGGCAGGGGCCATCACCACACCTCAGGGAAACCCAGGCAGCATTCCCCTCGCGCAGGGCTTCCCAGTGGGCTAACCCGGGTCACAGGTTTGCACCTGACCTTTTGTCATAAGTGTGTTGCCAGTTCCTACATGGACTCCACAAGTTTAAGCATCTAACGTTTAATGAAGTATTATGCAATAATCTACCCATCATTTCCTTAATGATTAATATTTATGGAATTTCCACATATTGCTACACTTTAAATGCACAATAATTACTCCCTTTTTTTTATTTGAAAGGTGGAGAGACAGAGAGGGAGACACAGGCAGAGAGAGAGAAACAGATAGAGAGATCTTCTATCAGTCTCCTAAATGCCCAAAACTCCCAGGGCTGGGCCAGGCTGAAGTCAGGAGCCAGGAACTCCATTCTGGTCTCCCACGTGTGTGGCAGGAGTCCACGGACTTAAGCCATCATCCGCTGCTCCCCACGAGGTGCATCAACAGGGAGACGGGCTGGAGGCAGAACTGGGACTCGAACCACGTGCTCCAAAGTGGAGCAACTTTAACCACTGTGTCAAACACTTACCCATGTAACATATTACTTTTAAAAAAACATTTCCTTAAGATGACTCTCAGAACGGAATCCTTGAGTAAAGTCCTAAGAACGCTGCACATTCCAGGTTCTGAAGCACTGGATCACGTCTCATGGGCATGCGTGCAACACCTTCCACGGTACCCTCCCCAGCTCGCAGCGTCTTTGCCGACCCTGCTGCACGCATGGCAGGAGACCACCCAGCACAGACCCTGGCTCACACAAGACACCAGACACCAGGTCCACCTGAACACCCAGTGTTCCCATTCGAGCACCTTCTATCTCACAGGGAGTGGGCTGCAGAGCAGCGGGAGACGTGGTTCCAAGGTCAAGTCCACAAGGACCCAGTGCAGAGGGGAAAGACTGACCTGCGCACTCCCTACAGCTCCTCTTATCTCTGTGTTGGCCACAGGACAGTAAACCTGAGGGGATTTCTTCACACACAACTGCAACCCAGTTGCCTCTGGTCTTTGTCAGAGTGCAGTGAATGTTTAAAGATTACCCAAGCCCTCATTGCTTCATCGACAAGTGGATCAAACCCTCGCCGCCCGCCAGCATGACCTAGGGAAGGTGTTAAAAGCAAGCATCTGGACCCTTTCCCAGGTCCTTCCACAGGGATTTGTGGGATTCCCACCAACAGCCAGGACGGGGGCCCAAACAAGGCAACAGGAATGAGGGTCAGTTCTGAGGTCAGCTCTTCTGAACCCTCAATTTCTGCTGAAACAAACCTGGTTAGAGTTTTCCTCCTCCCTTCCCTCCTTCCACTTCGATGTGGAGAAGGCTCCGGCACGGAGCCCAGTCTGCACTGTGGCACGGTCCCTCACTGCCCTCGGGGTCAGCATCCATTCTAGTCCCCCAGGAAGCCAAGGACCCTTCAGGTCGCGAACTGCAGCAAGGCCCCTGGCTACAGAATCACCACAAGCTGCCAAGTCCTCCAGTGGCACCCCGGCCCTCTCCGTCCCCTCCCCCCCTCCCCCCCAGCAGTCACCTTTTCCTCTCCCTCCCTGAAGCACGCGCAGTGGAGAGCAGGTGCACCTCCCGTGGGGTTGGCAGGGCACAGAGCCTGCATCTACAGACACCTGCAGGCACCGCACACACAGCTCATCGCCTGCACTCTGCACCCCACGCTGAGTGACGCCTTCTCCAGGAGTCATGCCCCCGGGGGCACACCTGGAGTGGGACCCCACGCTGAGTGACGCCTTCTCCAGGAGTCATGCCCCCGGGGGCACACCTGGAGTGGGACCCCACGCTGAGTGACGCCTTCTCCAGGAGTCATGCCCCGGGGGCACACCTGGAGTGGGACCCCACGCTGAGTGACGCCTTCTCCAGGAGTCATGCCCCGGGGCACACCTGGAGTGGGACCCCACGCTGAGTGACGCCTTCTCCAGGAGTCATGCCCCCGGAGGCACACCTGGAGTGGGACCCCACGCTGAGTGACGCCTTCTCCAGGAGTCATGCCCCGGGGGCACACCTGGAGTGGGACCCCACGCTGAGTGACGCCTTCTCCAGGAGTCATGCCCCGGGGGCACACCTGGAGTGGGACCCCACGCTGAGTGACGCCTTCTCCAGGAGTCATGCCCCCGGAGGCACACCTGGAGTGGGACCCCACGCTGAGTGACGCCTTCTCCAGGAGTCATGCCCCGGGGGCACACCTGGAGTGGGACCCCACGCTGAGTGACGCCTTCTCCAGGAGTCATGCCCCGGGGGCACACCTGGAGTGGGACCCCACGCTGAGTGACGCCTTCTCCAGGAGTCATGCCCCGGGGGCACACCTGGAGTGGGACCCCACGCTGAGTGACGCCTTCTCCAGGAGTCATGCCCCGGGGGCACACCTGGAGTGGGACCCCACGCTGAGTGACGCCTTCTCCAGGAGTCATGCCCCCGGGGGCACACCTGGAGTGGGACCCCACGCTGAGTGACGCCTTCTCCAGGAGTCATGCCCCGGGGGCACACCTGGAGTGGGACCCCACGCTGAGTGACGCCTTCTCCAGGAGTCATGCCCCGGGGGCACACCTGGAGTAGGACCCCACGCTGAGTGACACCTTCTCCAGGAGTCATGCCCCGGGGGCACACCTGGAGTGGGACCCCACACCCCCCATGTGTAGGCAAGAGCAGAAGTGATTGCTAGTGGCGTTCACTCCCTCAGATGCTCAGACAGGCGCATAAGGATAAGCAGGGACCCCCTTCTGCCTGCACACCCAGTTCTCTACGATTGTTCAGCAGAGAGACGGTGGGCCCTTCACCCCGCACACCTGTGGCATTGAGTGCTGGGGAAAGGACAGAACCAGGGAGATCTGATCCAGGTGGGAGCCCCTCCTCTTCCGCATTGCTTGCAAGAATGAGATCTCAGGGTTTCAAACAGGATCACTGTGCCACCTAGGCTGGGCACTTAAGATTTTCCTAAAGCCCACAGAAGAAAAATCTCCAGGTTATCAGTGTTCCTGTCCAAGGAGACAGGCCTTGGATTCGCTCTGTACCTGAGCCATGGAGCTGCTGCAGTGCTCCGTGCTGGCCCTTTCAGAACCTCACAGATCCAACTGGGACCTGCAGGGAAGCACAGCGGAAGGTGCTCCCAAGTGGTTTTGCCTCCTGCACCACCCTGCATTCCACCACGCCCACCCAGACAGCTACAGGACAGAGAGGGCACATTCCCTGGTGTCATCCTGCACAGCCTGGACATCACCACGCGCCCCTCCTCTCAAGGCCACAGATCCGACCTGCTGGCCAACGCAGGGGGGGGGGGGTCCTGCCCCACTCACGAGGCCCGACCTCAGCTGCCTGAGAAGCACTTCCAGGAAGTGGCCCAAGTTGCCCGAGGCCCTCTCATCCCCAGAGCCCACTTTTGAGAATCTGGAGCCACAAAACATTGACACAGGGCCTTTCCGTGTCTCCCAGAAGAAGACAGAGCTGGGGACGCCGCAGGCACAGCGCCAAGCACAGAACAGCTGAAGGTGGAGCTCCACAACTGACAGTGCTGTCTGCTCAGGGAAGAGGAAGCAGGAGGTAAGACAGACGCCAGGATAAAGGGCCCTCACCTGCAGGGAGCACGGCGGAGGCTGTGCAGCGAGGCGGACAGAGTGCGTTCCTGCTGCTCACGGGAGGGCACCGGCTTGAGGAGAGCCAGGAGTCAGAGCTCACGGGAGGGCACCGGCTTGAGGAGAGCCAGGAGTCAGAGCTCACGGGAGGGCACCGGCTTGAGGAGAGCCAGGAGTCAGAGCTCACGGGAGGGCACCGGCTTGAGGAGAGCCAGGAGTCAGAGCTGCAAGGCCACACCTCACCCTTGAGCACCCTCACAAGTCAGCTGAGGCTGCAGACATCCTTTTCTGACCAGCAGAGCAAAGTGCTCGCAGAGTGATTGTGAGAAGGACACGATACGATAGACCCTGCCCACTAGGAGCGTCCATTGTCTGCCTCTGCCCACCGGGAGCCAAGCTCCACTCTGCCTCTTTGTCCCCTCTTATGAGCACAAGGCCTGACCTGCTGTGATACCAAAGCACTGGGAGATGACGTGAAAGAATCAAAAACTTCACAGGCAGGAAGACGACAACTGCTTTCCCCTACCACTCTTTTTTTTTTTTTTTTTTTTTTTTTTTTTTTTTTTTTGACAGGCAGAGTGGACAGTGAGAGAGAGAGAGACAGAGAGAAAGGTCTTCCTTTGCCGTTGGTTCACCCTCCAATGGCCGCTGCGGCCGGCGCACCATGCTGATCCGATGGCAGGAGCCAGGAGCCAGGTGCTTTTCCTGGTCTCCCATGGGGTGCAGGGCCCAAGCACCTGGGCCATCCTCCACTGCACTCCCTGGCCACAGCAGAGGGCTGGCCTGGAAGGGGGGCAACCGGGACAGAATCCGGCGCCCCAACCGGGACTAGAACCCGGTGTGCCGGCGCCGCTAGGCGGAGGATTAGCCTAGTGAGCCGCGGCGCCGGCCACCCCTACCACTCTTTTTACAGAAGAATGTTTTACTGATTCTTGACACTAAACCTGTGCTATGTGTAGCCTAGGGTTTTGTGTCTGTTCTGATTTGCATGTGTATGTGCACATGTAACCAACACAGGGTCTGCTAATTCAGCAAGTTACATATTTAATGACTGTTTAGGCATCAAAATTCAGCATGCACCATGTGTGAGACTTTGGCTGCCCCTGAGGAAGAGGTAAGGGACAGGGACCTAGAAGCAGAGAGAAGCTCAGTGTCAGTGTGCCAATGTCCTGGTTTTTAATATTAGAAATGACAGAGCCAAAACCACAGAAGCCAACTGAATCAAGAGAACCGAGGGAGAGGTGCTGAGGGGAATGAAACAGGCCGGGGCCTGCATTGTGGTGCAAGACAAGTGCCCAGTCCTTGCAGCTGCCCGCTCCCTTCCCCACTGCGAGGCCAGTGGCAGAGGCCTCACCGCAGCCTTCGGACCCCTGAGGCCTGCCCCAGTGGGAAGCTCGCATCACTTGGATCTGCCCCCAGACTCACTCTTTAACTCCCATGCAATGCAGAGAATCCCTGATACGGGAAGTCTCCAGCTCCTGCCAGAGACAGGTGCAAACTGTCACAACCCCCAGGGAAAAGAAGAGCTCCCACAGCAGGTCCCACACAGCACCCCAGGAGCCTGCAGCAGCTCCAACACACAGCAGGGAGTGACTACAAAAGTCAGCCTCAACCAAGGAGACCTGCACCCCCCTACACTCTTATCTGGGACAAAAAGAAACCAGAGCATGTGCCACTTGTGTTGAAAACCTTCTGGGCAGTTAACACTAAATGGGGAGAAACTGCCACAGTTTAGCCTTCCTCGGATGGCCGCATGCGTCATGGCAAAGTGCCCAGGTCTGGAGTCCAAATGCCTGGAGTCCAGGTCCCGGTGGCCACTTACAGGCTGTGTGATCCTGAGCCATTCACTGACCTCTCTGAGCCAGTCTCCTTGTTGGTTTTTAAAGGTTGTGTTTTGTTGTTTTTTACTTATTCGAAAGGCAGAGTGACAGAGAAAGAGAGAGGTGGGGAGAGAGAGAATGTTCCATCACTGCTTCACTCCCCAGATGGCCACAACAGCCAGGGCCAGTACAGGCCGAAGCCAGGACCCGGAGCTCTGTCCAGGTCTCCCACATGGAGGCAGGGCCCAAGCCCTCGGGCTACCATCTGCTGCCTCCCAGGTGCGTGAGCAGGGAGCTAGATCACAAGCGGAAAGGCTGGTACTCCATACAGGATGTCTATGTGGCAAGTGGCGGCTTAACCGGCTGCACCACAGCGCGAGCTCACGGCTCGTCACTCTTCAGTGTAAATGACAGCCCCAGACTCTGTGAGACAGGACGGGGAGGAGCTGCCTGCAGTGACGAGCCCAGGCCTGACCAGGGCGGCCACCATGTGCTCCCGCAGTTCTGTTCCCACTGGCTCCTGGCCTGCTGCCCGGCCCTCAGTTCTGCCCTCCGTGCTGTGTTTCCTTCCTTCCCTCCCCCCTCTGTAACCCCTGCTTACAGATTCAGTTAGTTCCCAGTCCGCAGTGGTCAATCAAACATCTTTGGAAAGCAGCACGCTCAAGCCTTGAGTTCCTGTGGACAGATTCCCCCCGTCACAGGGAACGCTGCATGTTCTGGAAACAGATGAGGACACACACATCAGGGACACCCTCCTGACGCCCCTGACTTAGCCAGGGAGAAGATGCACTCAGAAGGAGCCCCTGAAAACTGCATGACAAGAGGCACCTTGTGTGTCACAAACCCCTTGGACTCGCTCCCACACCAGTCAGCTGAAGACCCCACCGAAGGAAGATTTGATGAGAGAAACGAAACTCAATTGTAAAACCATCAAACAATCCATCTTCAAATAAACACATCAACGCATTATTGTGATGTTTAATTTTTCACAACTCCACTAAGGATTCAGGGAGAAAAATTCCTTCATACATTAATTGTCTTTATGAAAATAACCAGAGTGATCACAAGCTTGACTGCAAGAAGCGCTGTGTAGATAAAGTAAGTGGGGTCGCATGTACCACCACCAGGATGTCCTGCAAGTAAACTTAAATGCCATTGATGACATCGACTGAGTACCTTCTCTGTATATACTGCAGGGACATAAAGACAAGATCATAAGGGGTCCAAAGACACACACACACACACACACACACACACACACACACACGGAGAGACAGACAGAGGTCTCCCATCCACTGGGTCACTCCCTAAATGGTCACAGTGGTGGGGCTGGGCCAGGCCGAAGCCTGCAGTCTGCAGCTCCACTCAGGTCTCCCACATGGGTGGCAGGAACCCAACGACTTGAGCCACCACGGCTGTCTCTCAGGGTGTGCACTGGCAGGAAGCTGGAGTCAGAAGCCAGAGCCAGGAAAGGAACCAGGGACCTGGAAGTGGGGATGGAGGGCCCCCCATCTGCTCCCAGCCAAATACTTTGTACTCAATTCTGCGGAGTGCAAGGTCTGACAAGCAGAGGGAACATTTGATGCAGAGCTGGATTTAAAGTCAGAAGAGCAGGGCTTGAATTCTAGCACACACCCTTTGGGGAGAGAGACCCTGAACCAATCTTTCTCTCTCAGCCCTTAATTTTCCCAGCTATTGAAACTGAAATAAATATCACAGCACTAGTGGCTTCCAGAGGTTGGGATGCTTGAATGAAATGGCACAGGAAGGGCTGGCACTATGGTGTAGGGTAAGGCTCCACCTGCAGTAACTACATCCCACATGGGCACCGGTTCATGTCCCAGCTGCTCTTCTTCCAATCCAGCTCTCTGCTTATGGCCTGGAAGAGCAGCAGAAGATGGCCCAAGTGTTTGGGCCCCTGCACCCATGTGGAAGACCTAGAAGAAGCTCCAGGATCCTGGCTTCTGATCTGCTCAGCTTTGGCCGTTGCAGCTATTTGGGCAGTTAACCAGCAGATGTAAGATCTGTCTCTCCCTCACTCTGTCTATAACTCTGCCTCTCAAATAAATAAATAAATCTTAAAAAGAAAGGAAGGGAGTGAGGGAGGCAAGGAGGAAGGAAGGAAGGAAGAAGGGAGGAGGGAGAGCGAGCACAGGAAAGGGTTTTAGAAACCCTCCTTATACAAACACAAAATCTTGGTGGGAGGTGCTGGGCTCCTTTGTCACTTGCAGAGGCTATAGCAGGGGCATTACCCTGAGGCCAATGTCATGTCCAGTACCAGGTGCAGAAACACGTGGGTGTCTTCAGAATACAGGTGATGCTCTCAGCGGAAGCCACAGCTTCTGTGAGTCTCCAGAGGACCTCTGGCTCCTGCTCCTTCCTCCATCCCCAAGGGTGGTGCTCGGTCACTATAAGACAGCTCGGCATCCTAGCTGAACTGCATATCACATCGACTTAGAATGTACAAGAGTTCAATTTCCACTTGGGGATGTTTTCACAAAGGCATCGTGTGCACTGGTAAAATTTCAAGGCTAGAAAGAATCCTTGACTCTACGCTGCTAGGCTGCAAGATGTCCAGGCAAACAGGAGTGGGATCAAGATTCTTAAAGCCACTTCCCACTGTGAGGACATGGCAACCCATCCATGCTGTCACCCCTGGAACTTTCTTGACCTTGAGATAATGAGGATATAATAAAAGTTCTTTTCTTAAGACTCACCACAGTATTTTCTACAACATCAAGATACGTGAAAAAACTCCAAGCATTCCACTATGATACTGCATCCTAGGATGCAGTACTCTGACGCCTTCACAATACAAGAACATATCAGAGGTGGCAAAACAAACTACTTATGAAACCGTACACAAAGCATGATTGTCCTGCAAAATTATATGTAATGTATCCCTGTGTACAGACATACAGAGACTATGGATTACATGTAGTATATCTGTATACAGACACACCGAGACTGTGGATTACATGTAGTGTATCTGTATACAGACATACAGAGACTGTGGTTTACATGTAGTGTACCTGTGTGTACAGACATACTAAGACTACAGATTACATGCAGTGCATCTGTGTGTACAGACATACAGAGACTGTGGATTACATGTAGTGTACCTATGTGTACATAGACTATGGATTACATGTAGCATATCTGTGTGTACAGACATACAGAGACTATGGATTACATACAGTGTATCTATGTGTACAGACATAGAGAGACTATGGATTACATGTAGCATATCTGTGTGTACAGACATACAGAGACTATGAATTACATACAGTGTACCTGTGTGTACAGACATAGAGAGACTATGGATTACATGTAGCATATCTGTGTGTACAGACATACAGAGACTGTGGGTTACATACAGTGTATCTGTGTGTACAGACATACAGAGACTGTGGGTTACATACAGTGTATCTGTGTGTACAGATGTACAGAGACTGTGGGTTACATACAGTGTATCTGTGTGTACAGATGTACAGAGACTGTGGATTACATGTAGCATATCTGTGTATACAGACATACAGAGATTATGAATTACATACAGTGTATCTGTGTGTACAGATGTACAGAGGCTGTGGGTTACAGTGTATCTGTGTGTACAGACGTACAGAGACTGTGGGTTACATACAGTGTATCTGTGTGTACAGACATACAGGGACTGTGGATTACATACAGTGTATCTGTGTGTACAGACATATAGAGACTATGGATTATATGTACAGACATATAAACATTACATGTACAGACATACATGTAGTGTATCTGTGTGTACATATAGAGACTGTGGATTACATGTAGCATATCTGTGTGTACAGACATACAGAGATTATGAATTACATACAGTGTATCTGTGTGTACAGATGTACAGAGGCTGTGGGTTACAGTGTATCTGTGTGTACAGACGTACAGAGACTGTGGGTTACATACAGTGCATCTGTGTATACAGACATACAGGGACTGTGGATTACATACAGTGTATCTGTGTGTACAGACATATAGAGACTATGGATTATATGTACAGACATATAAACATTACATGTACAGACATACATGTAGTGTATCTGTGTGTACATATAGAGACTGTGGATTACATGCAGTATATCTGTGTACAGACACAAAGAGACTGTGGATTACATGTATGTATCTGTGTGTACAGACATATAGAGACTGCAGTACATATTTCACATATTACATATTCTATTGGAAGTGACCTGAAAGGATGTATGCCAAAATGTTAACAGTAGCTATCTCTAGAATTATCTATTTTTATTTCTATTATTGGTTTTCTCTTTTTTAGTTGTTGCATTTTTATTTCTGGTTATAAAAACTATAAAATATCTAGACAGTACAAAAAGATACCAACTAATAATACCACAGGGCCAGTGTTATGACATAAGCATATAAGGCTACCAGCTACATCAGCATCCCATATGGGCACAGGGTCATGTCCTGGCTGCTGTACTTAAAATACAGCTCCCTGTTAACGGCCTGAGCAAAGCAGAGGAAGATGACCCAAGTGTTTGGCCCTTGCCACTCATATGGGAGACCCCAGCAAAGCTCCTGGCTTTGGCCTAGTCCTGCACTGGCCACTGCAGCCAACTGGGGAAGGAACCAGCAGATGGGAGATCTCTCCCTCTTGCTCTCTCTTTCAAAATAAATAAATCTTTATTTTTTTTTTTAACTTGTAAGTGTTTCGTTTAATAAATAATGCACAGCCATACCATGGAATCCTACATGGCCCTTTAAAAAACTGTTTATGATTCATAAAATATCAATGATATATGAAGTTTAGAAAGTTTATATATATAAATATTCACCAAACAGCACATACCCACATACACAGGGCATTCCAAAGTTTGTGGAAAATGTGTATTATAAGGTGACTATGCACAGATTTCATAAAAATTTTGCAACAAAATTAATTACTCAAGTCCATTATTCCACAAACTTTTTGAAGTACCCTGTATACCACTGTACAATATGTTGTTACGGTCCTAATTTTGTGTAATAAATAAATCTTTGGGGCCAGCACTGTGGCACAGCAGATAAAGTCGTCACCTGCAGTGCCAGCGTCCCATATGGGCTCCGGTTCGAGTCCTAGCTGTACCACTTCCAATCCAGCTTTCTGCTATGGACTGGGAAAGCACTGGAAGAGGACCCAAGTCCTTGGGCCCTTGTACCTGCGTGGGGGACCCAGAGGAAGCTCCTAGCTCCTGGCTTCGGATTGGCACAGCTCTGGCCATTACAGCCACTTGGGGAGTGAACCAACAGATAGAAGACACCTCTCTTTCGTGCTCTTGCTCGCTTGCATTCCCTCTCTCTCTCTCTCTCTCCGCCTCTTTGTAACTCTGCCTTTCAAATAAATAAATAAATCTTTTTAAAAATAAATAAATAGGGGCTGGCACTGTGGCACAGCAGGTTAAAATCCCAGCCTACAGCGCCATCATGCCATATGGGCGCTGGTTCTAGTCCCGGCTGCTCCACTTCTGATCTAACTCTGCTATGGCCTGGGAAAGCAGTAGAAGGTGGCCCAACTCCTTGGGCTCCTAAACCCACGTGGGAGACCCAGAGGAAGTTCCTGGCTCCTGGCTTCGGATCAGCTCAGCTCTGGCCATTGTGGTTATTTGGGGAGTGAACCAGCGGAATGGAAGACCTCTCTCTGGCTCTACCCCCTCTCCAACTCTTTCAAATAAAAATAATTATTTAAAAAATAATAAATAAATCTTTAACTACACATACACACACATACATATTTCACAATCCCTTAATGGAAGACAATATTGCTAGCATTTTTACATAATCCTGACAAATTTATTTCTACACTTCCTCCTACACACACACACACACACAAACACACACACATTACAAAAAGAGGTTCATAGATATTCTAGATAGTCTGTTTCCATAGAAACATTGGACAGACCTACAGAGACTTCCCACATACCTAGCTCTTTGCCCACTCCCTGTTTGTCCTACGACTGACATCTTGCTTTGGCGTAGTGTGCCTGTTACGGTGGAGGAACCAATACTGGCACGTTTTTAGCAACTAAAATTTACTTTGGGATGCAGCCTTCTATGGGTTTTGCCAAACGTGCAGTTGTGTGTCCACCATCGCATCATGCTGAGTAGTTTCACGATCTAACAGTCCAGGGATTCTGCTGACTTATCCCTCCTTCCTCTCCCACCAACCCTAGCAGCCGCTGGTCCTTGCACCATATGCATGAGTATGCTTGCCAGGGCAGTCACACCAGGGGCACCCGTGGACTTGCCGTGCCCTTCTTCCACTCAGGAGAAGCCCTGAGGCCCTCCAAGCCTTTGCTCTCTGTTGCCAAGTGATGGCTTCTGTGAGCATGCACAACAGCGTGCCTACCACTTGCCTGCTGAAGGACATCTTGGCTGCTTCCCGTTTCTGTCCATTACAAAGCTTCCATAAATACTTGTGGGCTGGTTTTTGTGCAGCCCTAAGTTTCAGCTCATCTGGGGAAACATCAGCAGTGTAACTGCTGGGGCACATCCCCAGCTTGCTAAGAAACTGTCAGACTGTCTCCAAAAGGGCTGTGGCCACGAGCCTTCCAGTTCATACCCAAACACGTCACCGCATGGCACTCTGTGGTCTGCAGACATGAAAGCTTACTTAACCATGCCCTTCGCACAGACATCAAGGTCATTTCCAATTATTTGCTACTGCAAACAACACTCATATAGCCATAGTTGATTACTTTCAGTTACATAATTTTGAAGAAAAATTTTTAAAAATTAAAAGGTCCAAAAATTATGAATTGTAACAAAGGTCATGGGAAGTTATGCTCCCCTCGGCAGTAAAGGAGGGTACTGCAGGCCCCTAGCCTCTCATAAGACTCCACACCAAGTCTCTCAGCCAACTGGTCAACACTGCATTCAGTGTTGCCTCCAGGCACCTTCCCTCCGTCACCACCAAGTTCAGTTTCTGTTTATGGTGAGATACCTGCACTCCTCTCCTTGGGAACCATGTTGATATTCTGTTCCCTCTGCTATAGGAGTAGGCAAAAGAAATGTCTTTGCTTTCTTTTTTTAAGATTTTATTTTATTTATTGGAAAGGCAGACAGATAGATAGAGGGAGAGACAGAGCAATCTTCCCTCTACTAGTTCACTCCCCAGATGGCCACAAAGGCCAGGACTGAGCCAGGCAGAAGCCAGGAGGGTAGAAACCCATCTGTATTTCCCAAGTGGGTGGCAGGGGCCCAAGTGTTTGGGCCATCTTCCACTGTCTTCCCAGGCATAGTGCCAGGGAGCTAGATCAGCAGCAGGGCCTCAGGGACTTCAACCAGTGCTCAAATGGAATGCCAGCATCACAGGCAGCACCTTAACCTGATGTGACATAACACCTACCCCTGTTCCTGCGTTCTAAAGGTCCTTGTCAACCTTATTTGTGCTTTCCAGCAGGCAGTGAGTTAGACCACGGACAAGCTATACAGCAACTTTGATGAGCCAGGGGACAGAGACATTACCACATGCAATGTGTATCCTAACTTCCTAAGGGACAAAAACAAGAGAAAACAAAGAGTATTCCTGTCACATATGGGGTTTCTTTCTCAAAAAAAAATTTATGGGAGATGATTTTGACTTTTTATTTTGCTTATCTGTGCCATGTAAACATTAATGTGGCTGGGGCCAGTCCTGCGGCGTAGTAGGTTAAACCTACTTAACCTGTGATGCTGGCATCCTATATGGGCACCAGCTCTAGTCCCAGCTGCTCCTCTTTGGATACAGCTCTCTATTAATGGCCTAGGAAAGCAGCAGGAGATGACCTAAGTGCCCGGGCCCCTGCACCCACATGGGAGATCCAGGAGAAGCTCCTGGCTCCTGGCTCCTGGCTCCTGGCTCTGGATCAGCCCAGCTCCAGCTGTTGTGGCCATTTGGGGAGTTGGAATCAGCAGATGGAAGACCTCGCTCTGTCTCTCCCTTTGTCTGTAACTCTGCCTCTCAAATAAATAAATAAATCTTAAACACACACACATTAATGTGGTCAGATCTGTTAACATCATTGATTCTCCAGCTTTGTTCTCATGCATACAAAGGCCTTCTCTAATTAACAAATGTAAGTAAAGGTTACTTAAGTATTCTAGCAGTTTAATGTGTATTTCTAACATGGAAATCCTCTGTGCATTGGTAATTTTTCTATGTACAAGGTAAGATCCTAACTTACCATTTTTTTCCCCAAACAGCTGGCAAGTTCTCTCAGCACCATTTATAAACAGTCCATTTGCTTCATCACAAGCTACATTTTCATATGTATTTGGGGCAATTTCTGAATTCAATGTCTTGTTCTATTTTCCTGTCTGGAGCTAAGACCACACTGTTTTAATTACTGTGGCTTTTAATATCCCCGATAACCTCCTGACTCTCCCCTTGCTGGCCCCTGCTCAACTGTCACCTTCCCAGTTTCCTCCCCTGCACCCTCTGCACAGCCTCTGCCCCCATGTGCCCTGAGCCCCCACCCCCCACTCCACCTTCACACCCCCCCCCCCCCACCGAGCACATAGACCATCTGGCACCCTTTAGATCTTACTCGTCTATTTGTAGGTTCTCCTTGACTCCAAACTAGATGGTAAGTCCCATGAGAAGAGGGATTGGGGAGGGCGCTTACCGACTTTCACCTCCCCAGTGCCTGGAACACGGCCAAGCACAGGTTTGTGAAGTGAATAATCGTGCAGTGGAGAAAAGTGTCCCCCACATGACCCCGTCCTCCTTCTGGAACAGTCACAGCTCTTTCGACACAACCGCGCCTCCGTGGAGCTTAAATTCATCTGACAAGTTCAGAAAGTGCTCCGTGGGCGACGGCCAGGTGAACGGGAGAGTGTGCCAATGAGGGCAGAGGTGGGAGGGCGCCAGGTGGAAGGCTTGCACAGTCTCACTCCTCACGCTCAGGCTTCCCAGGGCAGCCCTTCCTTCATACAGCACCTATGCATTCCACTTATGGGGATCCCCAGACATCCTGCGGTGGCTGTTAGTGTGTGTTCATTCACTCAGCCACTGCTACCTGCTCCAGGGGCTGGCAATGCGAGCCCTGCAGCGCTGAGCACAAACGTGCTCTGCTCGCCTGCAAGCCCTGCAGAGAGCTCAGCTTCCTTCTGTGTTTCTGAAAATGCCTCTGATCAACTGGCCCCAACTTCTGGATTTTTTAGAAATGTTTATTTATTTATTTGAAAGGCAGAATGAGAGCAAACTCCCATATGCCAGTACACTCCCCAATGCCCTCGACAGCTGCGAATGCACAAGTCAGGCCACCCCAGGAGCCAGGAACACCACCGGTGTCTCCCACATGAGCAGCAGAGGCTCAAGCACGGGGCGACCCTCTGCCGCCTTCCCAGGCAGATTAGCAGGGAGCTGGATTCTAACTGCAGCAGCCAGGACTCGATATGGGCACTCTGACTTGGGATGCGGGCATGCCAAGCATTGGTTAACCCTGCACCCTGACACCCAGTCCCAGAAATGTGAATCTCACTGGATGGACACATCTGATGGGGATACTACTGACAATAATCGCATGCAACTGGCACAAACGTCATTTTGAGAAAACAGTTTTTTCTTTCTGGCCAGATTTTTGTATGTAAAAATTGTGAAAGAATTACACTTGAACGTCAGGTTATGTTTAGGTTGCTGAGTGATTCACTGAATCAGTTATATGTGAACCTAAAGGAAAAAACAGAATAATGATTCTCACTGAAAGAAAATATTCATCTACTTTTTGATCACTTTCTAAATGCTGGTTTCCTGCTATACAGAAGGGTCTTTTCCAAGTGAATTTTTGCCCAGAAAACGTCCTCAGTTACTACCTTGGCATATAATGGGACTTCAAAAAGCTTGTGAAAACTGTTGAAATCCTTACTTAAGGTATACTAAGCTGATCTTCTGTATATTAAGATAATCAAAAATGAATCTTGATGTGAATGGAAGGGGAGAGGGAGTGGGAAAGGGGAGGGTTGTGGGTGGGAGGGACGGTATGGGGGGGAAAGCCATTGTAACCCATGAGTCGTACTTTGGAAATTTATATTCATTAAATAAAAGATAAAAAAAAAAAAAAAAAGCTTGTGAAAAAATGGAATAAAAATTCAGGGTTGTTAGGGCCAGCAAAGTGGCACAGTGGTTTAAGCTGCTGCCTACAACATTGGCATACCATACAGTAAACAGTTCAAGTCCCAGCTGCTCCACTTCCAATCCAGCTCTCTGCTAATGCTCCTGGGAAAGCAGCGGAAGATGGCCCAAGCACCTGAGCCCTTGCCAGCCATGTGGGAGACTGGATGGAATTCCAGGTTCTTGGCTTCAGCCTGGCCCACCTTGGCCAGTGCAGCCATTTGGGGAGTGAACCAGCAGACGGAAGGTGATTGTCTCTGTCTCTCCTTCTCCCTCTCTCTCTCTCTCTCTCTGCAACTTTGCCTTTCAAACAAATAAACAAACCTTTTTTCAAAAAACTTATTAAGGTAATTTTGGTGCCAAAAATTGTTGAAATCCATGCATAGTTTCTTCATAATACACATTTTCTGTGACCTTTTTGAAGACTCCCTCAAGTAGTTTTTGTAGGAAATTTCTTCCTATAAAAATCACGGGTAGTTTTTGATTGCACAGTCCCTTGCACCTATAGGTTCAAATAATCAGGTTGAGGTAGAAAAGAGTAAATTCTCACAGCAGTCCTAGGTGTGAGCAGTGTAAGTGAAGAGCCTTCCGTGATACAAATCAGCATGCAATTCACTTAAAAATAGGTGTTCCATTCACAAGCACCACAGCTCCAACTGAGCAGGAAGGAGTCTCTGAGTGGACGCGATAACAGCCGCGCCTGAACAGGAAGCGCCACAGCCCTTTCAAGCTATTGAAAAGTCCCATGAAAAAAACTGGATATACAGCAGGAAATTCCTGAGCGGCGGCGTCACCCCTTCCTAAATGTGCTGGCAGACAAATGGTTTACGATTCTGCTTACGCCTGCTGCCTACTGCCCCTCAGATACGTCCCCGTGTAAAACGGTTGTTACCACTTCAACTTCACTCCACTTGGGATCTGACTGACGGACTGCAGGTTCAGTCTCCTCAAAACATTCCCGGCTTTTTGCCCAAGAGTGGGGGAAGAACAGGGACTGGAACACGAAAAGAATAGTGAGTGATGAAACCCCAGGAGAAGGGTTACACGAGTCCAGGATTCAGTGCAGTAATGCCCTGACTGGTCCCTCGGGTACGTAAGGAGTTGAGCAGGGCAATGCTAACGGACATGGCACCACCACAGCTGCAGGACTGCAACCCCGGCACCAAGGGTCGGAGCTGGAAAGGAAAGGGAAGGGAGGCACTGATCGCCACAGTATGAAAATACTAACCCAGATGTTTTATTGATACAATCTCACCTCATTTTGATAACAATTCTGTATCACAAGTATTAGGCTCATTCTACAGATCAGAAGGCTGAGTCTCTACAAGACGAAGTCACAAAGCCCAGGCCCTCCATTTCCTGGCTTCCCACTCTTTGCCGGAGCAGACCCGGGCATGCCCCTGGGCCTCTGCGAGCCCTCAGCTCCTGTGACAAAATGACGACACCTCAGTCCCTGCAGGCATTACCTCACTGCCTGGAGTGCACTTAAGAATGCAAACCACCAGAGCGAGAGTGTGTATGCGATCATTAACACAACAGACAGCGCCACTCAGAGAGAAAGTGACAGGGACAGATTCCCAGGTTGCTTCCTCAGACGCTGTTTCCAAATACTTGCTGGTGCACCGGCAGCTGTGTTTTCCAGGCAAGGTCTTGGGAGTTCACTGTCAATGAATCATTTCCTTCTTACTCACACAAAACACAGGCCTGGGGAGGCGGGCTCCCAGTCCCTTGACTGAAACGGTCTGTGCATCGCAGGGAGCAAACAGTGCGTGCTGTTCCCGGGACGCTGAGCCTCTCTGTGCTAATACCTCCAGCACAGACAGGGGCTACTGACGGCAAGTGCAAGACAAGAGGCATGAGACACGACCCCGAGGCTTCCTGCTTTTCTTGTTAACTAGATTCAGTTTCCAAAGGAAACCTTACATTAATCTGTAGCAATAAAAACCAGAGCAATATTCTATGAGAATATTTTGTCAGTTCCAATCTGTGATGTGTATATACTAAAAGACTGATAACTGAGAACAATGTCCTCCACTCAAGGAAAGCAAATGCCTAAAACAGAAATTCAAGAAACACAAGCTCAAATGCACAAGACCATACTGGATGGCAATCTTTGTATCTGAATTCAGAACTCAGCTTAGTGGTGACCGGACAAATGCCACTGCTGTGATTTACGATTCTGTGCGTTGTGCAAAGAAAAGTGAACCCAGACACAGACTTGCAAGACATGGACTATGGAGAGGAGAAAGACCTCAAGATGCAGTGAAGGGGCCGGCGCCGTGGCTCAATAGGCTAATCCTCCACCTTGCGGCGCCGGCACACCGGGTTCTAGTCCCGGTCGGGGCGCCGGATTCTGTCCCGGTTGCCCCTCTTCCAGGCCAGCTCTCTGCTATGGCCAGGGAGTGCAGTGGAGGATGGCCCAGGTGCTTGGGCCCTGCACCCCATGGGAGACCAGGAAAAGCACCTGGCTCCTGGCTCCTGCCATCGGATCAGCGCGGTGCGCCGGCTGCAGCGGCGGCCATTGGAGGGTGAACCAACGGCAAAGGAAGACCTTTCTCTCTGTCTCTCTCTCGCTCACTGTCCACTCTGCCTGTCAAAAATAATAAAAAAAACAAAACAAAAAAAAAAAGATGCAGTGAAGGACGCTGGCAGGAAGTGAGCTGGAAAGTGAACAGTGGAAGGAGGGAAGATTCTATAGTGGGGCCGGCACCAGGGCATAGCAGGTAAAGCCTCCATCCGTAGTGCCAGCATCCCACATGGGTGCCGGTTCATGTCCTGGCTTCTCCTCTTCAGATCCAGCTCCCTGCTAATGTGCCTGGGAAAGCCGTGGAAGATGGCCCAAGTACTTGTGCCCCTGCACCCATGTGGGAGACCCAGAAAAAGCTCCTGTCTCCTGGCTTCAGATCAGCCCTGTTCCAGCCATTGCTGCCATTTGGAGGAGTGAACCAAAGAATGGAAGACCTTTCTCTCTGTCTCTCCCTCCCTCTCTCTCTAACTCTCTCAAATAAATGAAAAGAAAAAAAAAAAAACATTCTGCAGTTCTTTATGGTGATCATGCATATCATGGAGATTAGTAAACCATAAAAACTATTTTAAAAGTAAGTGTTGGTTGGCCAGCGCCGCAGCTCACTAGGCTAATCCTCCGCCTGCAGCACCGGCACCCCGGGGTTCTAGTCCCGGTTGGGGTGCCGGATTCTGTCCCAGTTGCTCCTCTTCCAGTCCAGCTCTCTGCTGTGGCCCGGGAGTGCAGTGGAGGATGGCCCAGGTCCTTGGGCCCTGCACCCACATGGGAAACCAGGAAACACCTGGCTCCTGGCTTCGGATCGGCACAGCGCACCGGCCGCAATGCGCAGCCATAGCGGCCACTTGGGAGGTGAACCAATGGAAAAAGTAAGACCTTTCTCTTTCTCTCTCTCTCTCTCTCTCGGTCTAACTCTGCCTGTCAAAAAAAAAAAAAAAAAAAAAAAAGTAAGTGTTGGGGCCAGTGCTGTGGCACAGTGGGTCAACACCCTGGCCTCAAGTGCTGGCATCCCATGTGGGCGGCGCCAGTTCGAAACCCAGCTGCTCCACTTCCAATCCAGCTCTCTGCCATGGCCTAGGAAAGCAGTAGGAGATGGCCCAACTGCCTGGGCCCCTGCACCCACGTGGGAGACCTGGAAGAAGCTCCTAATTCCTGGCTTCAGATCAGCGCAGCTCCGGCCATTGCAGCCAATTCGGGAGTGAACCATCGGATGGAAGACCTCTCTCTCTCCCTCTCTCTCTCTCTCTCTGTCTCTGTCTCTGTCTCTCTGCCTCTCCTCTCTCTGTGTAACTCTGACTTTCAAATAAATAAATAAATCTTTTAAAAAAGTGTTAAATAAACAATACCTATTGAAGTCCCTTGCTTGAGTTAGCTTTTGGGGTCCTGATTTCATTAAATGGCTTAATTTTGTCACTTGTTTTATTTGAGAGACAGAAACAGAGCTCCTATCAACCGCTTCACACCTCAAATGCTGGCAATGGTGTCAGAGCTGAGCCAGGCCTAAGTCAAGAGCCCAGAACTCAGGGCTGGCACTGTGGCATTGCAGGTAAAGCCACTACCTGTGACACCGGCATCCCATACGGACACTGGTTCAAGTCCTGGCTCCTCTAATTCCGATCCAGCCCCCTGCTAATGTGTCTCAAAAAGCAGCAGAAGATGGCCCAAGTGCTTGGGCCCTTGAACCCATGTGCAGGGAAGAAGCTCCTAGCTCCTGGCTTCAGATCAGCCCAGTTCCGGCCATTGCAGCCATTTGGGGAGTAAAGCAGCAAATGGAAGATGTCTCTGTCTCTCCGTCTCTAACTCTACCTTTCAAATTATGAATAAATCTTAAAAAAAAAAAAAAAAAAGGAACCCAGAATTCAATCCAGGTCTCCCAAGTGGGCAGCATAGATCCAACTACTTGAACCATCACCTGCTGCCTCCCAAAGTCTGCTTTAGCAGGAAGCTGGAGTCAGCAGTGGAGCAGGGCATCAGATCTCGGCACTGTGACGTGATGGGGCATCTCAGCCACATCTCCACTACCAGGTAGGAAGGTAGAGTAGACGAACTGGACTATCGTGTGAGAGTAGGCAAAGGAAAAAAATGTGACTCTGACTGTCTGGCATTTACACACCCCAGCCTCCCCACCAGACACCCCTGGGCAATCTTCCCAGGTCAGTGTCAATGGGACTACTGGTCCAATAACACTTAGCTTTTAAGATAAAGCCCCTGGAAAAATTTCACAGCCAGAAAGCCTTCCCAGCAATGTCCCAGAAGGAGAAGAGGGTGAGGGGAGCAGAAACAGTAGGAATAGGTGCCCTCCCCTCACACACCTCCATAAAAGCCACAGCCCGCGTGCAGCCTGGGTGCCCACGGCCTGTCTGGTGCTCTCGCATCACTAAAGCTTCCACACTTGCTCGCTGCAGATCTCTGTCTCACGGCTGACATTCTCAAAGAAAGGGGAGAACCCCTGTTGCAGCGTGTCCAATAACATACTCACTAAGCCAAACGCTTACACCAAGCAGATAAACACAGTGCTCATACTAGGTTTTTAAATGTTAATTTATATTATGCGGCCGGCGCAGCGGCTCACTAGGCTAACCCTCCGCCTAGCGGCGCCGGCACACCGGGTTCTAGTCCCGGTCAGGGCACCGGATTCTGTCCCGGTTGCCCCTCTTCCAGGCCAGCCCTCTGCTGTGGCCAGGGAGTGCAGTGGAGGATGGCCCAAGTGCTTGGGCCCTGCACCCCATGGGAGACCAGGAGAAGCACCTGGCTCCTGGCTCCTGCCATCGGATCAGCGCGGTGTGCCGGCCGCGGCGGCCATTGGAGGGTGAACCAACGGCAAAGGAAGACCTTTCTCTCTCTGTCTCTCTCTCTCACTGTCCACTCTGCCTGTCAAAAAAAAAATTTATATTATGCTTATACTTAATTTGAAAAGTTGAAATATTAAAAGTTAGGACTGGGGCCGGTGCTGTCGTGTAGTGGGTAAAGCCACCACGTGCAGTTCTGGCATCCCATATGGGCGCCAGTTAGAGTCCCAGCTACTCCACTTCTGATCCAGCTCTCTGCTGTGGCCTGGGAAAGCTGAACAAGATGGCCCAAGTCTTGGGCCCCTGCACCCACATGGGAGACCCAGAAGAACATCCTGGCTCCTGGCTTTGGATCGGCACAGCTCTGGCCATTGCAGCCAGTTGGGGAGCGCCCTGGCGGAAGAAGACCTCTCTCTTTTTCTTTTTCTGCCTCTCTTTCTCTGTGTAACTCTGACTTTCAAATAAATAAATAAGTCTTTAAAAAAAAAAGAGGGGGGGACCAAAACATTTTCACTACTTGTGCAGAACAGTTGTCCACAGGAACAAAGATCTCTAGGGGAAAGCAGACCTCGGAATGCTGAGCAAGCAGGAACGGCACGGACTGGCCCAGGGGCAGTGGGCCGACCTCACACAGGGTTCCGGGCCCACATGTGAGTCTGGAGCAGCCTAATGCGACCCCAAGGACCCTGGAGGCATGCCCAAGTGGAGACTCACACCCCCCTGTTGGTAGCCGTGCTCGGAGCCAGGTTCCCCTGGTGCTGAAAGGCATCGCTAGCTCTTCCGCGGCAAGTCAGATTAAGTCAGCACCCAGGCCATGTTCGTGATAAATACAGTCTTGAAAAAATAAAAAAGATTTTATTTATTTGAGAGGTAGAGTTACATATAGTGAGAGAGAGAGAGAGAAAGAGAGGTCCTCCATCCACTGGTTCACTCCCTAAATGGCTGCAACGGACAGAGCTGAGCCAATCTGAAGCCAGGAGGCAGGAGCTTCTTCCAGGTCTCCCACTGGTATAGGGGTCCAAGGACTTGGGTTACCTCCTACTGCTTTCCCAGGCCATAGCGGACAGCTGGATCAGAAGTGCAGCAGCCGGGACTCGAGCTGGCGCCCATATGGGATGCCGGCGTCACAGGTGTAGGATTAACCTACTGCACCACAGCGCCAGCCCCTAAATCCAGTCTTAACAGCTACCTCTGGTCAGTCTCAAAAAAGAACACTTTCCCATTTGCTACAACACAGGTGAACCAGGAGAACATCATGGTAAGTGCAAGAGAACATCATGGTAAGTGCACAGCAGGCCAAACAGTGTATGAGGGGGTTGTCAGGGGCTGGGGGAGGCAAGGTCCACCATACAACACCACACCTGCTCTCAGTGGAACCACACTGTGCACTGCAAAACCAGCAGAGTTCATGTGAGACGTTCTGATCACACAAAATTATTTTCAGAAGTCAAGGCCCACCTCGGGTCCAGAATGTGAGTCTGGCTGCAGGAGAGAAGGCACAAGCATACCCAGTGTGGACTGTCTCCTGCTCTCCTTTGATGTTTCACTATTTTTGTTTTGTTAGACAGTTACTTCATGTACATGAAATGCACTTATGCCACATCCCCACTGTATAAAATAAACAGGTGCAGTATCACGTCCTCATAAACACTGACCTGCACTAGAACATAAGGAGGGAGCCTCAAGAAACCAGCAGGGCCAGCCACTGCAGCCAAGAGGGACATGACCTGAAGACCTGGAGTGGACGGGTACTGCTGACTTTCACATCTTTCCATGGTTAGGATCTTACCTTGTATATGCATTACCTTGAGAGAGAGAGACAGAGAGAGGCAGGCACTGCAATGCGGCAGGTTAAGCCACCACTTGGGATGCCCACATGCTGTATCAGAGCACCTGGGATTAAGTCCCATCTCTGTTCCAATCCAGGTTCTTGCTAATGCACACCCTAGGAGGCAGCAAGTGACAGCTCAAGTACTTGGGCTCCTGCCACCCACATGGGAAACCCAAATTGAGTTCCTGGCCCCTGGCTTCAGCCTAGCCAGAGCTCTGTCTCTTTCTCATCAGTCTGCTTTTTAAGTAAATTGGAAAATAAATACAAAAATGCACAGGGGTAGCATTCAGTGGTTAGGATGGCTGTCTGCATCCCACAATGGAGAGCCTGGGACTGACACCAGCTGAGCATCCTGACTCCAGCTTTCCACTAATGCAGAGCAGGTGATGGCTCAAGAAACGGTCCTGTCAACCACACAGAGATCTGGAATCAATTCCAAGCTCCCAGTTGTAGTGGAAATTTGGTAAGTGTACCACCAGAGGGGAATGTCCTCCCTCCCTCCCTCCCTCCTTCTTCCTTCCTCCCTCTCAAATTTTTTTATTTTTTTGACAGGCAGGGTGGACAGTGAGAGAGAGAGACAGAGAGAAAGGTCTTCCTTTGCCGTTGGTTCACCCTCCAATGGCCGCTGCGGCCGGTGCACCGTGCTGATCCGATGGCAGGAGCCAGGTACTTATCCTGGTCTCCCATGGGGTGCAGGGCCCAAGCACCTGGGCCATCCTCCACTGCACTCCCTGGCCACAGCAGAGGGCTGGCCTGGAAGAGGGGCAACCGGGACAGAATCCGGCGCCCCGACCGGACTAGAACCTGGTGTGCCAGCGCCGCAAGGCGGAGGATTAGCCTAGTGAGCCGCGGCGCCGGCCTCAGATTATTTTCAAGAGCCTTTATCATCTAAGAAGTCCAAATGCTCATGCAATCTAATGGCTTAAGAAAACTGAAGTA
Source organism: Oryctolagus cuniculus (assembly GCF_964237555.1). Taxonomy (NCBI): domain Eukaryota; kingdom Metazoa; phylum Chordata; class Mammalia; order Lagomorpha; family Leporidae; genus Oryctolagus; species Oryctolagus cuniculus. The sequence goes on along the minus strand of NC_091440.1, from coordinate 136,941,191 downwards.
AGTGCAGACTGGACACTTATTTGTCTCCTGCTAATATCAGCGTCTTCTACCTTGGCTCCAATTCTTAACCTCCGGGACTTCGGAATTTTAGAAGCCTTTGAAAATCCAATAAAAACTAAAACCTGCTCCCTAACAGGAAATATTAAGAAGCACATGCAGACCCATGAGACGCAGGAGCCCTAGGTTTGGAATCACTGGGCTACAACCTCTATCTGTAGGATCCTTGCCACAAATGTTTAACCCAATTCATGAAGAGGCAGTTGGCCGGGTGCTACATCTGGGATGTTCTTTAATACAACCTAAACTCTTCAAATCTACAATGTCATGACACAAAGCAAAACAAAAACTCAAATCCAAAGAGGCCGAGAGACCCAACAACTATACAATCCATGGACCTCGGTCAAATCATGAATCACACAGAGAAAAGAATCTATGAAAGGCACATTTGGGACAACTGAGAAAATCTGAATCAAGTTCTAAATCAGACGACACTACAGAATTGATTATTTGATGGGTGTGAAAGGCCATGATGTCTGCCACGCCCCTATACAGTTCACAAAGTGCATACAAAGACAGAACACTGACAAGCGCTGAAGCCACACAGAGCAGGCAAGCGTGTCACTGCGCTATTTTCTAACTTATCTGTAAGTCTGAAAGGTTTCCACCCAAGAAGCAGAATCGTCATCTTGCCTCTCCTGCGACTCTAACACAGCGCCCGCCACCAGCTCCCTCCCTCCATTTCTCTCAGAGCCCCAGCTCCCTCTTTCTCACCAAGACGGGTTGCTGGCACTGCCCAGGACATCTCCCACGGATCCATTCCTTTCTGAACTGTGAGGAAGTGAGGGACAAGGTCTCCAGCGAAGTGAGGTTTCCGTGGTCTGCCTGGCTCAGCTCCAAGCTTGGTAAGGTCAGGAACAGGTGTTCAGTCTCAGCAAGCAACAAACGTGGGTTGACCTGAAAGTGTTGGCGAATCCGCCGTTCTCTGCTACCAAACCACCAAGCGAAGTCCTGGAGCTGCCGTGTTCCTGGCCTCAGAGAGCCTTGCCTGGGCCCAGTGCACCCCGAGCCGGCCGGGGGATCGGGCACCGCACGGTGCAGCCGCGGCTCTGTCCCAGTCTCCGGCAGCCACCGCGTTCTCTCGGCAACACACGGCTGCCGCCGGCGGCCTGGAAACCAAGCTGCACGAAGTGCCACAGACGGAACTCAGCAGGGTCCTGCCGCTGGCAGTGGGCAAGAGGACCAGCACAGCTCGGGGGGGACAGCCCGGGGCTGCCTTTGTGGCTGGCATGCGAACCCAGCGCTGTCCACTCAAAGCGCAACCTGCCCAGCCTGCCCGTTCAGGTGCCTTCTCTTCTGCTGGGAGACGCTTCTGGAAGGGGCCGTCGGGGTGGCATTGCCGTGGGACGGACCGAGGCGGCTCTCCACTGCCGTCACGACCACTGGACGGGCAGCACCGCCCTCAAGGACGCTGGGCAGGAGCGTCCGCGGCCAGGCGGCCCCTGCCGTCTTCCAGCCGTCAGAGGGAGGGAAGCCGTGTCTCTCCACAGCGCTCACACCAGAGCTCGGCCTGCCCAGTCCGGAGGGCGACGAACTGCCCAAGGAGCGAGCCCCCGGCCCACGACGCCGCCCCAGCCGACCGCGGCCCCAGCGAGGGGCCCGGCAGCTCGGAGTGGAGCCTTCGCGACTGCGCCGACGGTGAAGGCCATGCGGACGCCATGCTGACGCCGGAAGTGCGTGTGACGCCGGAAGTCTGTGGACACCGGAAGTGCGTGCTGCGAGATGGAGATTTTCTGGATGTCGTGGAATCTTCACCCTCGGAAGGCGTCTCGTGGAATGGAGTGCGAGGCCCGGACAGCCAGCAGGGATTTGGGGGCAGGCTTCTCCCCCTGCCTTCCCCTTCTCAGCTGCTCGAATCCCTGTCGTCTTCATGCAGAAAACAGGGACAGAAGGAGGCGTGGTGAGCGGGCAAGCTCCCTGTGGGGTCAGCAATCCGCAAACTCTCCAGGCATCATCTAGAAGGAACTGCAGATGGTTTCGGTTTGGTTTTGGGTTTTGTAAGATTTATTTATCTGAAAGGCAGAGCTGAGAGAGAGAGAGAGAGAGAGAGAGAGAGAGAGAGAGAGAGAAAGAGAGAGATCCTGCACCTGCTGGTTCACTCCCCAGGTGACTGCAACTGCCGGAACTAGACCAGTCCGTAGCCAGGAGCTGCTTTCGTGTGTGCTGGGGGCCCAAGCACCTGGGTATTCCTCCGCTGCTTTCCCCGGCACATTAGCAGGGAGCTGGCTAGGAAGTGGAACAGCAGGGACTTGAACCAGCAACTACCTGGATGCTGGCACCGCAAGTGAACGCTTTACCCTGCACCACAAGGCCGGCGCCGAAACTGCAGCTCTGCAAGGAGCTAGTAACTACCCGAGGGTTCTGAGAGGAGTGAGCTGGTTAACCCAGGGCCTGGCCTCAGTGCCTGGACTGGTGGCCCTGATGCTCAGGCCACCTGCACCTTCTCTCAGTGTTGAGAAGGACGCTGCTTTTTGTTGCTTTTTCCCTCTTCCCGGGTGTTAGCGTTCTGGGTTCTGATACACACAGATTACCAACCTAAACCAGTGCCTGGTGCAATTTTGAGTTCCAAATAAATAACAAAAGTAAAACACCTTCCAGATGCTTCATCACTAAAAATATACCCAGTGAGGATGAATGAGCAGCCGAGAGGAAGGACATGGATTCAGTGACCCGACCTGGAACTCCATGCTTATTTCCAGAAATTCAGGATGACAGAAGTTCATGGCAATGCATGGCGTAAAAAAACTGCACACAGATTTCAATTTTTTTGCTGCAAGATCTTTTGATTCCATTTTTCCACAAACCTGAAGCGCCTTCATACACGTTCCTCTTAAATTTCCTAGATTAAATTTAATGTTTCATATGCTGACTTTTGCACTATTTTGAACATTCGAACTTCATTTTTGTTCCCTTATCTTGGGCTTCATGTCTCATGAGAATGAAATCTGATAGATGTGAAGCCTGGGACACACTCTAGTGCCAATCACATAAAACATAAGAACAGCATTTGGCACGCAACTGAGCTCTCCTGCCTAAAGCAAAAGTGCCCTTGTGCTTCATGACTTCCTTGCTGCCAACTAACGCCCCCACTGTCCCCACCTGAGCTGCACACTCCCCTGGCACACTGTGCCCATCACCATTTCAGGAGGAAGACAATGGCGCCATTCACAGGTTTGTGAAGTTCCGGCCATCCTGTAAGAGATGGCGTAGATACGAAAAGCAGTAAAGAATGACGAGGACGCTTCTACACTAGAGCACTGCCTGTGTAGAGAACTAAGTGTCACCCTCAGCACAAAGCACCCGGAGGCATCATCTAAGAGGCAGAAAAGGGAATGAGTTCCTGTGGTGAATGTGGCAGCAGAGGCAGGTGCCGTCCTCCAGCGTGGCTGAGCCAGGCCCCAGCCCACACCCAGAGGTCCAGGCATCACTCACAACCCCGTATCTAAACTGTGGAGCACCAGGGCTGCCCAGGAGGGCATATCCCAGATAAGATTTCTAGAAGATTCTGACTTTCCTTATAATGTTATTAGAAAACTAAAACAGTGCATCCTCTGGGGCTCTTAACTGGAGTTTAAATGTCATAGCTCCGGAGTGCTTCCCAACTCACAGTGCTACCCCTGACCAGCGCACTGGAAACAGATGTCCTAGGACTCACGTGTTTCTGCACAGAACAAGATTGTGTCTTTCCCCTTTATCCTCTTGATTCCCTCTGTCATTCAAGGACAGAGGCACCCTTGAAAAGTCTTCCCCAAAAACAAGGAAGCCACCACACATCCCGGTAGCCCCACATGAAGCAGCCGGTGGTGGCCTCAGGCTCTCTCTGCCACACACTTACAGCCGGAACTCTGTGGTGGGGGGGGGTGAGAAGAGGCTTGGGGCCAGCCCCTACCCGCAGCCTCTGCCCTGGTCCTGATCCTTCTCTCAATGGTGGCCCATCCAGGCAGCTGCAAGGCCAGGTCAGGAGGGTGATAGCAGCCCTCAGTGATGGTCCCTTCAGAAACGGAGGACAAAGTCCTAGATGATTTTCTTACCATGCAGGAGAGCCATGGCTTCCTCAAGTTTGCCGTCAGCATCAACTCCTATTCCAGCCTCTCTGGGCCATACTCTCCTGTGGGTAAGAGGGGACTGACGATATAAACGACCACTGTGAACACTCAGCAGGTTAAGGTATGGAGGGTGGCTGGGGCAGCCCCTTGCACCTGGAGACACCTGGGACCCTAGCCAGCATTGGCGGGATGACGATTACAGAAAGAAACTCTGGTAACCTGTGTCAGTGGTGCCAGGGGCTCACACTGAGGCCCTCTGTCCCTTACCCCATGGCCAGAGTCTGCGCCAGGGACACACAGCAATGCCAGAGCCCAGACTCTCCGGGAGGCCCTCACTGCCTCCTGATTGGCAGCTTTGTGTATGGAAAGTGTCCCTGCCTCCTAAGAGCCATGGCTATGCCAGCCATGTCACTGTGGATTAGCCCCACAACCAAGACGGTGAAGGCCGTGGACGATGTCCAGCCTGGAACTTTCCCCAGCTTTTCTTAGATGTGGACCTGTGTTGGGTGAGTTCATCCTCCTCTAATAACATCTGTATTTTGACTAACACTATAGTGCGCTGACTGAATCAGGGCAACAGTCAATGGCGGTGGGAAGACAGTGAATGCTGTGAAATGATCCCAAAAACCAAAGCTCTTCTCTCAGAAAGAGTTCAAGAGCTGGGGTCAGTGGCAGGGGCCCCCTTGCAGCTTTGCCCTTGGTACCTAGTGATGTTCAGAGCTGTGGTTTGAAATTGGGTTTAAGGTAGTAGAGTCCATCACTGAATTATTTTTTGCCCACTGTGGGGAGCAACCCGGACTGGACTGAGTTACTGGAATTAAGACTTATTCTATGCATCTGCTCTCCCACAATATGGCGCTGGGAGAGGAGAAAATAGCTTCTACGCAGCTGCCTCTTGCCAACTTGAGTGATGACCTCCAGGAGCTGATCCTGCTCCTGATTGGAGGAGAGCAGCATACTCGGCGTGTGGGCAGCCGAGTTAGGATTGGCGGAGGAGGACTATAAAGGAGGAGACGGCATGCACCAGGAACATCTAAGGGGAACACCTGTGCAGCCCCCGAGAGAGCCGGCCGGCAGTGTGCCGCTCCCCCGCGGAAGTGGGGAATGTGGCAGGGGGAACCACCCTTCCACGGAGGTGGAAGGGTCAGCAGCCAACCCGGGAAGAACCAGCAGCAAACCCGGGAAGGGCCGAGCAGATAAAAGAACAACACAGGGTCCTATGTCGTTCCTCCGTGAAGAGGGGGAGCGACAGCCCACTGCTACTTTTGTCCCCTGGGAAGACTGGTCCAGAGGCAGCCATGTTCCCATCCCCTTTGAAGGGGCCCAGACACGTGGTAATGGAGGACATGTCCTGCCATTGTCCACGTGGGCACACCCCAAGTCCAGGAGACTGTACAAGTCATCCTTCACTCAAGTCCAGTGATGTCATGTGTCTCATCTGTGATGTAACACATCCTGTCAGCATTCAATATGTGATGAGGGGTGGTGTTTTAGTGTAGCGGGTTAGGCCACTGCCTGTGATGCCAGCATCCCATATGGGCCCTGGTTCTTGTCCCGGCTGCTCCACTTCTGATCCAGCTCCCTGCTAATGTGCCTGGGAAAGCAGTGGAAGATGGCCCAAGTACTTGTGTCAGGGCTACCCACGTAGGAGACCTGGATGAAGCTCCTGGATCCTGGCTTCAGCCTGGCCCAGTGCTGGCTTTTGCGGCCATCTGGGGAGTGAACCAGCAGATGGAAGATCTCTGTCCATCCCAGCTCCCCAACTGCCCTTCCATCTCCTCCCCTGTGTCGTGGAGCCTCTGTCCTGGGAATGCCCGTCTCTGATGTCGTGGCCACCAGAAGGGGTTTCATTTATTCCCACTGATAGCCCCACCTGGCCCTGCCACTGGACAGGGAAGATCCCAGCCTCCCCTCCCATAAGCCCCTCTTACCTCCCACATCCTCAGCCATCCTCAACCATCCCCCTCCGACCTGGGGAGGAGTTGCCTGGTGATGCCTCTCCCTATACCAGTTGGTGGCTTTGACTTCTGTGCCTCAGGCTTTGTGTCTCTTCAGGGCTTCTTAGGAACTTCAAAGGCTTCACATCTTTTTAAGATCTGCTAAAAATCCTGGGCCAGAATATGCACTTGGACTTTTCTGTATAACGTCAGACCTTAGCATTTTAATCTCTTCCAGTGACACACACATGGTTACTATGCTGACTCTGTGTCTATGAACTCTTACCTCTGGCTGGGATGCTAGAAGTCTAGGACAGTTTGTATTGTGCATTTGTTTTCTAAATCCCTCTTTGTGTAGGGGTGGCCCTTTGGTGCAGTGGTTAAGACGTGGCTTGGGATGCCCATATCCCGTATCAGAGTGCCTGGATTTGAGTCCCAGCTCTGCTTCCTATTCCAGTTCCTTTTAAGGTGTACCCTGAGAGGCAGTGGATCATGGCCCATGTAGTTGGGAGGCTTGAATGGTGTTCTTGGCCCACCCCCTAGCTGTTGTGGGCGTGTAGGGGGAGCCTCTACCCTCTGAGAGGAACTGGCAGGTGCACTGTACAAGCTTTAAAGTATAAGCCCAAATCCTTGACATCATGTGTGAACCTCTATGGATACTTGGATATTTCTGGGCCCAGAACTGTCCCTAGATTCTCCAAGGAGTCCATTCCATAATTCAGGAGACCCTGAATTAATACGCAAATACTGTTCTTGCTTCAATTCTTAATATTGACCTTTATCATAAGACTTTTCCAGGGTGCCCAGATGTTCCTTTTTTGGCTTATAATTTGGGAATCACAACTCTGGTCACCTCTTTCCTCTTTTTTTTTAATTTACTTCTTTCCATTTTATTTGAAAGAAAGAGACAAACAGAGCAAGCTCTTCCACCTTCCAGTACACTCTCCAAATGCCTGCAACAGCCAGGGCTGGGTCAGGCTTAAGCCAGAGGTTCAGAACGCCATCTGGCACTTCACATGGGTAGTAGGGCACCAAGCACTTGAGCCATCACTTGGTGCCTCCGAGGTGTATTAGCTGGATCAGAAGCAAGGGAGCCAGAACTTGAACCAGGCGCGCTCTCATTGGATGCCAGTGTGCCAAGTGGCATCTGAACCCCTGTGCCAAATACCTGCCCCTCCCTTTTCCCCTAGGTTTCACACTTTGCTCACACAACAATGTAAAAGTTCTTTTTAATTCCCTGACAACCAAAACCTCAAGGATCTCTACCACTTTATGTTCTTTGAAACTGCAGACATGTCCTGGAACTTCCTGCCTTCTGTTATCACTACATGTCTGTTAAATGGAGAGTAAACCTCTTTCAGCTCCTGCAGGAAGTTGTTCTACTGTCTAGGGCTGATTTAAAATGTGTTTTCTACTGTTAAGACTCCGGGCACGGGATGTGTACTTAGTCTGAAATGTGTATGTCATAAAATCCTCGGGGAAAGGCATCCAGCTGTCCATGCACTGGGCCCGTGCGTAGCCCTCACGCGTCCGTCTGCTCTGACGTTTGTGGCTCTGCCTGTTGAGCTCTGTGTTGAGATGTTTTTGATGCACTTGTCTGCCTACCACATAAAGCAGCCATCGTTCCCCTCCACGTGTGGAGGCCTGGGCCTCCCCGTGCGTGAAGTTCCACTGTTGACATTTGTGCGTTCCCAGCGTTTCTTCTTGTATCCTAGTCCTGCATCTTACAGCTGTGGTGCTCTCTGGAATTTAGATTCCATGAAAAGCACAGGCCTCTAAAATGTTAGCACTTCCATCAGAATTCTACAGATGCTTTTAGCTGTGTTGTGAACGAACGATCCAAAGCCCCTTGTGCCCAAAGCTCATGAAGGCTCAACTCTAAATCCATTCTAAAATCGTTGCCAGAAGAACCAAGAAAAGGAGGGTTGTGGTCTGCACCTTGGCATGGAATTTTACGTGCGGGGACAGGCACAGCGATGGTGTTGGAGCTGTCTGCAGGATTCATTGGCTCCCACCGGGCGGGGGCGGCCAGGTCTCCACACCAGCCAATAGTTCATATGACTAACCCCAGCGTGTGCCCAGTCCACCGCCCCCATCAGCACACACGGGGAATGCTAATGAGGCCTCGGAATGACTGATTCTCCCCACACCCAGGCCAGAGCCCTCCACAGGGAAACAGCCTCCAGGACAGGTGGCTGCAAAGGATTCCATCTGAAGTGGGAACCCTCGGAACCTCTCGGGGGGAGAGTAGAACACCTGCCCCTGCAAGGTGTTTTCTGGATGGCGCAGCTGAGCTGGAGGCGCAGTGCTGTGACGGTTCCAAAACTTTGTTTCTTACTAGTTTTATTTATTTATTTGAGAGAGCTCCCATCTACTGGTTCTCTCCGCAAATACTCGTAACAGCCGAGACAAGGCCAAGGCCGGATCCAGGGACCAGGAACTCAACCAGGGCTTCCCAGAGTTGAGTGTCAGCAACACAAGTACCAGAGCCATCACCACGGCCCCCTGGGGCTGCACTCACAGAAGCCGGAGTCAGACGTTCGGTGACATTTCGTAGATATCTATTCAAACATTCCACAACTGTATGTGTTTCTAAAGCTTCTTAACCTAAACTTTAACATCTAAGGCACGTTCATGTGACATCCAAGTGTCTGGTGACACTTCCTACACCTCACTGCGATCAGGAGTTGGTGGACACGGCATGACAAGAGTGCACAGAGACTGTACGCACTACACATGCCACAGGAAGCACTGCCACGCTTCAGGTCCAGCTGACCTCAGAAAGTCACAAACATGGGAAAGCCATCGTGCAGTGCCACAGCTGGACGCAGGAAGCCCCACTCGGCGGCCACGATGAGGCAGCAACACCCCCAGAAGGGCCTGCAAAGCTGTCCTCAGGCTTACCCCGTGCACCCCAGCTCTCAGAGCTTCTTCCAGTACAGAACACAGCAGGGGCCCAAGCACTTGGGCCATCCTCCGCTGCTTTCCCAGGCCATTAGCAGGGAGCTGGATGGGAAGTGGAACAGCCGGGTCTCAAACCAGCCGGCATCACAGGCTTAACCTGCTGCCCATCCCTGGCCCAAACATTGATATTCTTTTTTTGACAGGTAGAGTTATAGACAGAGAGAGAGACAGAGAGAAAGGTCTTCCTTCCGTTGGTTCACGCCCCAAATGGCTGCTCCGGCCGGCGCTGCACCGATCCGAAGCTGGGAGCCAGGTGCTTCCTCCTGGTCTCCTATGTGAGTGCAGGGCCCAAGCACCTGGGCCATCCTCCACTGCCTTCCCGGGCCACAGCAGAGAGCTGGACTGGAAGAGGAGCAGTTGGGACTAGAACTGGCACCCATATGGGATGCCAGCACCGCAGGCAGAGGATCAACCAAGTGAGCCACGGCGCCAGCTCCGACACTAATAGTCTTAAAGCAGCTCAAAATTAGTCTGTCAGACACACTGAAAAGAAGTCAGAAAAAGTGAAAATGTCAGAGTAGGTGGGGCACATCGTAGATGAAGCAAAGCTAAAGTCCAAGTTTCTCTGATTTCTCTGAAAGGCTGCAGACGTGCTCACTGCTCTGATTGTTGCCTGAAGGTTGTTAATTATTTTCTCTGTGTGTGTGTGTGTGTGTGTGTGTGGCAGGGATGGGTGTCCTAGCCTGAACTGAAAACTCTAAGAATTTTATATCATTCCAAAAGATTATCTTACCTAAGTAGGGACAAATGCACATTCCTCAGTTTAGGCCATACCACAAGTACTACGCACTAAACATAACTAAATGAGTGAGGGATGTTGTAATATTTTGGTACTGGTTAACTCCATGAGAAATGTGGGAACAAATATTTCTAATGTTGATTCATTATTTATTTTCTCATCTACTTTAAACAGAAGAGGAGAGAGAGAGAGGGAGAGGGAGACAGAGAGACAGAGAGAGAGAGAGAATCTTCCATCCTCTGGTGCCCTTAGCAGCCAGAGCTGGCCAGAGGAAGCCAGGAACCAAGAGCTCCATCTGGGAGCCCAAGCACTTGGGTCATCGTCCACTGCCTCCCAGAAAGCAATAGCAGGGAGCTGGACTGGAAGCAGAGCAGCCCGGACTCACTGAACTGTGCTCTGATAAGGGATGTGGGTGTCCAATGCCGTGCCCTAACCTGCTGCACCACATGCCCCAACCTCATTTTTTAATCAATAAAATGATCTCTGAACTTGAGTCTTCCCATTTGTATAATAAGCAGAAGAACTCCTACCAGCCATCTCAAAAGATCACGATGACTGTGATTGTGCACTTGAAATGTGCTCTAAGACTGTATCGTGCTGAGCCTGTGTTCCTTATTCAAGTTTTGACAACGGAGACAACTGTTTACAGAACTGTGGGTATGCTCTGACCTTGCTGGAAAGCAGGTTCCTGCTCCAGTTAGAACGGGAAAGATTCTGGGCAGGAGGCGGGAATGGAAACGAAATGGGTAAGACCAGAACCACAGCAGTGATTTCAGGCTTCCCTGAGAATGAGGGAAAATCTACCTGAAATCACGAAACCTTCTTTTTTTGTTTATTTATTTATTTTTTCTTTTCTTTAAAAAAAAAGTTCCCACTTCGTTTCTTCATTTCTTTTTTTTTTCTTTTTTTTTTTTAAATTTATTTGACAGGTAGAGTTACAGACAGTGAGAGAGAGAGACAGAGAGAAATGTCCTCCCTCCATTGGTTCACTCCCTAAATGGCCACCACGGCTGGCGCTGCGCTGATCCGAAGCCAGGAGCCAGGTGCTTCCTCCTGGTCTCCCGTGCGGGTGCAGGGGCCCAAGCATCTGGGCCATCCTCCACTGCCCTCCCAGGCCACAGCAGAGAGCTAGACTGGAAGAGGAGCAACCGGGACTAGAACCCGGCGCCCATATGGGATGCCGACGCTGCAGGCGGAGGATTAACCAAGTGAGCCACAGCGCCAGCCCCATGAAACCTTCTTAAAAAAAATTTCTTTATTTATTTTAAAGGCAGAGTTAGAGTAGAAAAGAGAGAGAGTCTATCCACTGGTTTACTCCCCAGATGGCCACAACACCCAGGGCTGGGCGGGTCTGAAGCTTCTTCCTGGTCTCCCACATGGGTGGCAGGCGCCCAAGCACTTGGGCCAGCTTCTGCTGCTTTCCCAGGCCCCTAGCAAGGAGCTGGACTGGATGTGGAGAGCTGGGACTTGAACCAGCACCCATATGACATGCCAGCATAAGAGGCGGCGGCTTTGCCTGCTGTGCCACAACATTGGCCCTGACACAGGGATGTTCCCACTGACTTGAAATTCGATGTAATTTCTATAATTTTTTCTTTGGGACATACAAATGAGGTTTTCATAGGATTTTGTTTATTATGAACTTTTAAGGCTATTAACTTAAAACAAAGGTATTTAACATTATATAGATATTCAACATTATTATTTAAGCATTATTCAAGTAGTAAATGGTCTTACATATTGCCAACTACATCTATCAAAGATAAAATTTGATAGCAAATCTAACAGCTGATTCTGTTGGTTTTTCATGTGTTTCTAAGAGCTTATGCTTTCTATACGTAAATAAGGAACAATCTAATGAATAACAAGCAGTTGGATATTTATTTTACATATATTTTTGTTATGATTCTCATGGTTCTATTTAGTGCTTAGCTGATATTAATTCTGCTAAGCTGCTGTGCCACAGCGCCAGCCCCAAAACCATGTTCTGAGTGTGACCTACAGGTGGCATTCACTGTGCAGGTGGGAAACCGCCTGACTGCCATCGTCCCAAGGCTGGGGCCTGAAATGCAGCGGAGGGTCCCGGGAGGAAATGACAAAGAACCCAGACTCTGCTGTGTTTGGATGCAGTCCAAACTTGAACGTGGTTTTAACTGACTGCACATCCAGGGAGGAATTTGACTGTGCTAATACTGAAAAGGAGCACTGGATGAGAAACGAGAGGCCAAAACCAACAGATCTGAGGAAGGCACTGTGACATGATTCTGTGTCAATAGACTGACGGGGTCAGCAGGGGCCGTGCGAGCGCTCCGTCTTTCAGGCGCAGCTCGCAGACCGCAGGGAACAAAAGGCATCGCCGTAAATCGTGAGAGCGCGTGGAAAAGCGGTAGGAAATGGCACTGCATAGCTCAAAGGGTCTATTCTGCTGCCTTTCTCCCCGCTTTCAGCCTCAGGTGACGTACTGTAACCTCTGATAGCAACATGTCTGTGTGTCGTCTCAATAATCAGAGTCAGCCGTCAGGTTCAATGACAAGCTGAGCCGTCTCTGCCCCCAGATCCGCTATGTCTCAGTGGAAGGAACCACGACAACCCTTCTGGGCGGGACGCAGGGATTAAATCCAGCCTGCATGGGGGCTGCTGCACTGCACGGGCAGGGGGTGTGAAGGCTGCCTCAGCCACGAGGAGCAGCCTCTGCTAAGCAAGTCTGAAGCTCCAACAGCACAAGGCAACCAGTTGTCACAAAATGGCTGCAGACTGATGAGCCATGGCCCAGAGACGCTCCAGGGGACTTAGGGAAAATGGCTTTTTTCTCTACAAAGAAAGCTCTTTCCACTGTGAGGCTGCAGGTGCTTGACAGTCTACACACCCCATGGGTCTGTGGACCCAGCTCCTGTAGGCAGTGATGCCAAGGTCCTCTCGCCAATGCAAGGCCCAGGCCTAGCCCTCGTCGGTGGCACTGGCTCTCCGCTATGCCATCCGGCCTCACCTGCTTGTCTTCTAGCAGGGGACCCAGCCCGATGGGAGCACCGGGACTTTCCCACAAGAGAGGACTTTTTCTGTTAACTCTAACTACTGAAGCATCACTCGAGCTGTCACTTGATGGCATGGCAGAGACGAGATCTGAGATTCTGTGTCTAAGCTAACGTGTAGTGCTCAGTGCATGCCAGATGGCCTTGAGTGCTCTCTGGACAAGTGTGGGCTCATTAAGTCCCCACAAGTCCCTGTTCACAGTGCAGAAGCAAAGCAGGGAGGCAGGGCCGGGCCAGGCAGTGCAGGCCCAGAGCCCAGTGCACAGAGACTATTTGTTCAGGGTGCAGCCTGGATCTGAGGAACACATTTCCCAAAGGCCCTGTCCAGTGCACAGTGTCCAGGTCACAGGCTTTGGCAAACAAATGCCAGATAACATCTGAACTTTCCATCGTCTGTTTTATACCTTGCCCAAAGCGCATCTAGAGTAAAGGACCAGCTGAGGTTCCGCTGTGTCCACCACAGATTTCTGCAGACAAACATGAAACACATGAAAGCAAAAGCAAACGCTCACTTGCAGGCCCCCTCCAGCACCAAGTAACACAAAGCCACGACCTCTGGGTCACGTCGTGCTACCGCAGACGGCGCCTTCCCCTGTCCCTTCAGCTGCCTCTGTAAATCCGCATTTGCAAGCCCACACGTGCGTGGCTTCACATCTGGTTTACAAGCACAGGAAGGCCCTGCTCCCCCACGGAGCCCTCAGAGGCAGGGGCACACAATCTTCACTCAAACCCCACGGTGCCCCTGCAAGTCCTCCTAACCCTCCTAAGTGACGTCCAGCACCCAAGCTGAACTTCCCATCCCTGCCAAAGGCACATGCATGGGACGCATAGGACTTCCTGGCTGCACTCACTGTCCTGCGCCTTGAAGCCCCTGCAAGTGAGAGTCCACCCAGAGTCAGCTTCAGGAAGAAGCCAGGACTCGGTCATCAGCCAGCTAACTTCTGGCACTGGAATCGCGCCTAAGGGGTTAACGACATAGGCAGGATGTCCCGGCTGACAGCACATCTGGCGTGGCCTGGTCCTGGGACTGTTGTATAATGAGGTGCTAACAGAGCCAGCTACAGCTGCCCCCCACAGAAACCTGTGTGTGTGTCCTGCACTTAACCCCCTCGCTGCAGCAGGTGAAATTCCAGAACAGCCCATGCAGGGGTCGTGTTAGCAGGAGTGTGCTTCCCTTGAGAACCTGTGGACCAAAATGTAGTCATCCCTGGGAAAGGCAGAGCAGAGAAGGGACTGGCGGGGGCGTTCTCATAGGCCCAGGACCCTGGCTGCCTCTTCTCATGCCCATTTCCCTAAGCACTGCCTGTGAAACACAAAGCGACAGGCAGGATGTAGTAACTAATCCCAGAAAAGCAGCAGAGGGCCCCAGCCTGTGAACTCGCCACAGATGGACTGAATGGTTGAGTGATTGCCGCATGGACATCATCCGAGCAGAGTGAGGCGGGAGACCAGGTTCTACCTGCAGCCCTGCCACTACCACCCACCACTGCAGCCAGCACAGTCGTCTTCCTGCCTGGCTCAGGTCTGTCCACACATAACCTAGGGAGGTCAGTCAGGTAACCTCTGAGTCCCTTTCCAGTTTATAATCTGTCCTGTGACTCAGACTGAACCTCAGTGTGTGTATAGAAAGAGACAGACAGCTGCTAGGGCCTCAGATGAATCCAGACAGGCTGCAGAGGGTTGGACCAGGCATGAAAATCAAGGAGCCAAATCACTTCTGGCTCCTTCTTCATGCAGGCTATGTGGGTGCTCACAGAGAGACCTGTGTTCTCTCCATTCCCTCTCCCCTTCCTAACATCTGCCATGCACAAGAGGAACAGCGCAGTGCGGACAAGGCAGAGCTAAAACAATGCCATTCTCCATCGTTTCTGAGAAACACAGCTCTTTCCATTGTAATGTGCCATGCCTGAGTTATTCTTTAACAAATTTACTATTCTTAAATTCCTCAGTTCTGGGGTTAGTGCTCTGGCACAGTGGGTTAAGCCACCCTCTGCAGCACCAGCTTCCCACCTGGATGCTGATTTGAGTCCCAGCTGCTCCATTTCTGATCCAGCTTCCTGCTAATGCGCCTGGAAATGCAGCGGAGGATGGCCCAAGTCCCTGGGCTCCTGCACCCACGTGGGAGACCGGATGAAGTTCGTATCTCCTGGCTTCAGTCTGGCCCCGCCCTGGGCATTGTGGCCACTTGGGGAATGAAACAGCAGATAGAAGACCTCTGTCTCTCCCTCTTTCTCTCTGTAATTCTAATTTTCAAATAAATATATCTAAGATAAAAAATTTAAATTTCTCAGTCTTAATTTCTAATATGGTAAATATTGATCAGTAAAACCTATCTAAACAAAACTCTGGGTTCCTCAGTCATTTCTTTTTCTTTCTTTTTTTTTTTTTTTAGATTTATTTATTTACTTTGAAAGAGTTACAGAGAGTTACAGAGAGAGGAGAGGCAGAGAGAGGTCTTCCATGCGATGGTTCACTCCCCAATTGGCCACAATGGCCAGAGCTGCGCCGATCCGAAGCCAGGAGCCAGGAGCTTCCTCTGGGTCTCCCAC
The DNA here is from genome assembly GCF_964237555.1 of Oryctolagus cuniculus. Taxonomy (NCBI): domain Eukaryota; kingdom Metazoa; phylum Chordata; class Mammalia; order Lagomorpha; family Leporidae; genus Oryctolagus; species Oryctolagus cuniculus. The sequence goes on along the minus strand of NC_091440.1, from coordinate 136,925,870 downwards.
GTGGATGCAGGGGCCCAAGAACTTGGGCCATCTTCTACTGCTTTCCCAGGCCACAGCAGAAAGCTGGATTGGAAGTGGAGCAGCCGGGTCTCAAACTGGCGCCCTTATGGGATGCCGGTGCTACAGGCGGCAGCTTTACCCGCTACACCACAGCGTCGCACCCCCCAGTCATTTCTGACAGTGCATGGGGCCCTGAGACTGGAGCGTTCAGCCACAGCTCCTGCAGGGGTCCAGGGGATGCCCAGGAGCTGCTTGGCACTGGGCATGGATGCTCTTGCCTCCTTGGGGACAGTGGTTCCCACCTCGCAGGGCTGTCACCAGACTCAGAGCTGACACAGGTGCCTCCCCCAGTGACACCATGCATCCACTGTAATCCTATGTGCTTTCCTTCCCCCTTTCCCACATGTACCCTCCCACCTCCTCTCCCTCTTGGTGGGTCTGCCGTTGCCTGGCCAGGCTAGGAAGTGTTGTCTTTGACTAGCAGATGGCCGTGGCCGGTGCTGCTCTGGGGGCTGAACATGAAGCTGCCCTGTGCGGTGTGACCCCCAGACCCTACCCCCACCCATCGGCACTGCGCTGCGTGCCAGCTGCACTTTGAATGTGGCCTTCACAGAAGCCCCGTCAGCAAACGACAACAGGAAAACCAAAGTAAGTGAGGCTGTGTTTCTAAAAACATGCTTTGTCAGGTGGAATGTAGAGCAAACAGTAGCCCCGGGAATAGTCAACGCAACAGAAGAAGGAAGTTGAGGGAAATGTAAGCAACGACCCTCGCTCCTCAGAGGAAAAGGTGGCGTCTGTCCAAGCTCTTCTCAGTGTGCACTGTGTTCTCCCACAGCGTCCGGCTCCTCTGTGAGCACCCTTGTGCCACCACCTGCTTTAAATACAGAATGTGATGGGCCCAAGTCCCGCCCCGTGCCCACCACAGGGCCACTTAACCTGGGCGAGGCGCTTTGTGAATATCTGTAAACGTATGTTTTGCATGTTTTGCATGCATATTAGTTTTCTTTTTCTTTTTTTTTTTTTAACTTTTTTTTTTTTTGACAGGCAGAGTGGACAGTGAGAGAGAGAGAGAGACAGAGAGAAAGGTCTTCCTTTGCCGTTGGTTCACCCTCCAATGGCCGCCACGGCTGGCGCGCTGCCGCTAGCGCACCGCGCTGATCTGAAGGCAGGAGCCAGGTGCTTCTCCTGGTCTCCCATGGGGTGCAGGGCCCAAGCACTTGGGCCATCCTCCACTGCCTTCCCGGGCCACAGCAGAGAGCTGGTCTGGAAGAGGGGCAACCGGGACAGAATCCGGCGCCCTGACCGGGACTAGAACCCGGTGTGCCGGCGCCGCAAGGCGGAGGATTAGCCTAGTGAGCCGCGGCGCCAGCCCATATTAGTTTTCTACTTTCATTGAGATTTCTTCTTATAATTTTTATTCATTTCCATTTTATTTGAGAGAGAGAGATTGATTTTCCATCTGCTAGTTCACCTCCCAAATGCCAGAGCTGGGTCAGCCAAAGCCAGGACCCCAGGCAGATCTCCCACGTGAGTGGTGGGAACCAACTACTTGAGCCTCCCAGGATGCACATTAGCAGGAAGCTGGATGGGAAGCAGAGTGTTCAGGCCTTGAACCAGGCACTCCAACAGGGACGCATGTGTCCGAGCAGCACTGTACCTCCTGCACCAAACCCCAGCTCGTTAGGTCTCTTATCTGTGTTTGCATGCAAAGTTTTCCTTCATCTCGACACTCGGCATGTTGCTGTGCCTACTTTATAATTTAGGAAACTGAAGGCCAGAGAAAGCAGCAAACTTGCCCAAAGCCCCAGAACACTGATTTGACTGAACTGAAACTGGAACACCAACAAAACGGGAGGATTTAAAGGCTGGAGGGGTGGGGGATGTACAGGAGGGGACAAGCCAAGGGAGGGACTGGGTTATTTTTGTCTGGGGGGTTGCCACTTAGGCAAATCTGCTCTTCTGTGGAAACACAGCCGCTTCACTGCCCAGAGACTCACGCTGTACGTCCTCCAGGAACGCCAAGACTGACTTCGCCGCCGACTTTTACTTACTGATTTGTTTGTTTACACACTGGCCACCTGGGCAGTCCTGTTCCAAGCGGGATTTTACCGAAGGTCTGCCCAGGCTGTTTTCTATTTGGGCTCCTCCTGAATAGAGGGTTTGTAAGTTGAGAACTGTCTGTATTGCCTGAGTGATGTCATTAAATATATATTTGGTCAGTCCAAAACTATCTGGCATCTGTCCTTTACCAACATTACTGAGCACTTGAGTTTCCCAATCACGCAGGCTTAGAAAGCACAGCCAAATCGAATGACGGTCAAGCCTGTGCAGTGGCTCCAGTGGACCCCCCCCCCCCCCACAGAAGAGACCGAAGCTCACAGAAGATTCACTGTAACGGAATGCAAAGAGAGACCCTCTGAGCCACCAGCTTTTCTGACTCTGTATGTTTAAATACACACTGGACTCGACTACTGAAAAATGCTGGCCTGCATGACATAGCAGCCACCTAAGCTAGGACAAGCTGTTCTTTGTTTGAAGGTGCCCCGGGGACGCAAGCCGAAATGATTTTTAGTGACAGTGACAGAGTTAAGCTAATAAACTACGCTCTTTCGCCTTTTTGTTTATTTACTTATTGGTAACTTAACAGCTCTTCCTACTAGAACTCTCTGCGAGAATGGAAACATCTCTATCCGTACTGTCCAACACAGCAGCCTCTAATCACACGTGACCATCAGGTTCTTAAATGTTACTAATGCTACTGAAGAACTTAATTGTTCATTGTATTTCCTTTATTCGATCTAAATAGCTGGTGTCACCACGTGGGAGACATCTTTGAACAGGTCGTGCAAAATGCTTACTGTGAAAAAACAAAACTATGCATGGATTGCAAAAATTTTCGCACCAAAATAAATTCACAGTAACTCGTCACAACATGTCTGAACCTAGTCTGAGGCACTAAGTTTGAGACATCAGAGCTAAACTTGCAGCATGAAAAAGATCCAAATTGTGGGGAAGGTTGGATGGAAGGATACTGAAAGCACTGATGTGTCACCAAAATTTATGGGGACAATGCCCAAAGAAATCAATGGTTCACCAATGTGTAACTCGTTCTAAGAATGGACAAGACAACACTGAATGGAAGCGTGGGGCAGCAGGTTATCCACATCAGTTCTTGGAGGAAAAGTTCTTCTTGCTCGTGCCCTCATGCAAGAGGACCAACGATTAGCAGCAGCAGCAGCAGCGAGCACCCAGAAATCTCAATGGGCTCAGCTTACACAATCCTGACAAGGAAAGCAGAGCAAACCTGCTGTCAACGGGTGCCAAAACCGCTGTGCCCAGATCAGCTCCAGACAAGCTGCAGAGCTTTCAACGTGGGGTCGAGATCCCGGGAAGACGCAGAGCAGGAAGGACACACGACTTTACCAGCACAACCAAAGCAATGGTTACCATGGAAATACAGCGGTCCAGTCAGTGTAAGAGGGGACCAGTCAAGGGGCCACCACTGTGGCGCGTGAGGTTAAGCGATGCAGGCATCCCATGGGGGAGTGCTGGTTTGTGTCCCAGCTGCTCTGCTTCCAATCCAGCTCTAATGTGGTATGTGCCAGGGGAAGCAGCAGATGACCCGTGCTTGAGCCCCTGCCGCCTGCACTGGACACCCAGATGGAGGTCTAGGCTCCTGGCTTCGGTGTGACCCGGCCCCTGACCCTTAAAGTCATCTGGGGAGTGAACCAGCAGATGGAAGATCAATCTATTTCTCTTTCTCTCTGACACAGCGCCTTTCAGAAGAAGACTGTTAAAGAGCAAAGCTTATGGCAACAGTTTCTTGGATTTTCCACGTTGACTTTCTGGAGGGCCAAAGAATGATAACACCAGTGCTGTTTGTGTTTTGAGAAAATTAGCCAAAGTCTTAGCAGTAAAACACACAGAAAAAGCTTCTCCACTGTGGAAAAGCCCTTGCTCACTCCTCTCATCCAGCAAGGTCAGTTTTGCAAGAGCTCTGATGGAAAATCATGAGGCATCCACCTTACAATCGTGGTTCAGCTCCTTTTGATGTTTGCGTCTTAATCTTTTTTTTTTTTTTTGTAAACTTTTACTTATTTATTTGAAACGCGGAGTTACAGAGAGGCAGAGACAGAGAGAAAAAGAGGAAGACAGAGATAATCTTCCATCCACTGGTTCACTCTCCAAATGGCTGCAATGGGCGGAGCAGGGCCAATCCGAAGCCAGGAGGCAGCTTCATTTGGGTCTCCCACGCAGGTGCAGGGGCCCAAGGACTTGGGCCATCTTCTGCTGCTTTCCCAGGCCATAGCAGAGAGCTGGATCAGAAGTGGAGCAGCCGGGTCTTGGGATGCCAGCACTGCAGACAGCAGCTTTATCTGCTACGTCACAGCACCGGCCCCATACTTCTTAATCTTTAAAAAAAATTTAAAGGACACCGATTTTTCTCCAGTTAATAGAAAATGGACTGCCTTGACCTGGTTGAATTGAGAACCCCCAATTCTTTGGAGATGGACTTAATGCTGGTATCACATGATATACAAGTGTTTGAAACTTCACAGAGCTTATGCCCAGCACCGTGGTGCAGTGGATTAAGCTACCACCTGCAACCTCAGCATCTTATGTGAGTGCCAGTTCAAGTCCCAAAGGCTTCCCTTCTAATCTAGCTCCCTGCTAACGCGCCAGGAGAAGCAGCAGCAGATGGCCCAACTACTCAAACCCCGTCACCCACGGGGGAGATCCCGATGGAGTTCCACACTCCTGGCTCAGCCTGGCCGGCCCCTGCTGTCGCAGCCATTTGGAGAGTGAACCAGCAGATGGAAGACCTCCCACTGGCTCTCCCCTTCTCTCTGTAACTCTGCCTTTCAAATAAATTAATATTTTTAAAATACAATTTTTATCTTTTAATTCAATTTTTCCATAAAACTTTTGAAGTCCTCTTGGAGAGAGTGGTTACAAGTTCTCCTTCGGCAAGCAAAAAAAAAAAAAAAAAAATCCTGTGAGTCTATCATTTTAAAGACGCCCCGGATCATGAGGCTGGGGTTAAGGCTGTCGTTGTTCAATCTCTAACCATTACTTAGATGTTAAAATAAACTTAGCTAAATGATCACAAATTTTCCTAAGTTTTATTCCTACTTAATAAACACCAAAAAGCTATATTACATGCAAAACAAGTGGGACTGAAAACCTACATCTGCCGTGTGCAGTTCATATCTGCATGTCCTTGGATTCAGAGGGAAGCCAAGGAAACGTGAGAAGGGAGGGGGCCTGTGTTCCGGGGCGGTGCTGGCTCCTGCACGCTAAGTCCCAGCTCAAGACAGCCACGGAAGTGTGTCCTTTCAGCTCCCCAGCTCCTTGCTACGCCTGGGAACACAGAAGACAGAATGCCTGTCTCTGAAGCACAGCCAGGCCGCAGACAAGGGCAGCGCCTGGGCGCCACGAGCCTTTGGGACGCTCCTCACCAGCCATGCGGGTCAGCGAGGGTTTCAGACGCGTCAAAGAAGGTTCCAGAACGAACAGCACCTTCCTGTGACGGCTGGCCACTCTCGTGTCTCCTGGAAAGCTCCCTTTCTTTGGCATCGTGCCAGGGACTCTCGGGGTGCGCACTCCCGAGTCCGCTGGACCGATAGCTGCTCGGCACGCACTGACACTGGAGCGCCCGCGCGTCCTCCCGGAAGGAGGCCCGAGGCGGCCAGCAGGCTCCGATTAAAGTTCTGACGTCAAACACCTCAGTAACCGCCCCCGTGACACCCGGCTACCTGGGCCCTGCACCCATGCCCGCCCCAGAGCGCCCCTGCAGATGCAGCGTGGTTTTCTGACCGGCCGGAACGCCACTAGGTCTCCAAAACGCGCTGGAGGGAGGCTGAAGCAAGGCGAGGGGGAAAACCCCACCCAAGTCCCGCACACGGCCGCAGCAGGGGCTTCACCGGGCGGACAGGCCGGCCCCATCTCCTGGTCTGCGCAAGGCCGGGAACAGCGGCACCAACAGCCTCACACGGCGCCCGCCGGGCGCAGCGGCCACGCTTCCGGCCATCGCTGCGACCGCAGAGCCCCGCGCGACGGCGACCAACCGGGGCCCACGGCCAGCGCGGGCCCTGCGCGGCCGGACGGCCGGGAGAGCGGCCGCCTCGGGGCCTCTGCCCAGCGAAGCCCGGGCGTCCTCGGGGGCGCACGCCCGCCCCGGCCCGGGGCCGGCCCGCCGCGGGGCCACGTGGCGGCCCCGCCTCCCCTCCCCCTCCGGCTGTTCTCGCCGCCCGCCGTCCCCACACTTCCCTGTCCCCTCCCCCGCTCTCCCCACACCTCCCCTCCCCCCTCCCCGTCCCAGTCCGCGCGCGGGCTCGGTGAGTCACGGGTCACGTGATCGGGCGAGTCCGGCGCGCCGAGCCTCAGTGGAAATTTCCGGAGGCCCTGCTGCGCCTGCGCCGCGGAGGCCCCGCCCCGCCCGCTGCGGCCGCGCGCTGGCCCCGCCCGCTCCCCTTCGCGCCCTTTCGCCGCCGCCCCTGGGCCGCGAGCGGGGCCTCGGCGCCTTGGTGGCTGCCGCCCGGAGGCCCCCGCCTGCGCCGGGCTCGGGAAGAAGCGCCACCGCGACCTAACCGTGCGAAAGCGGACTCGTCCCCACCCCGCGACACTTCCCTAGCTCTCCCCGACCCAAGGGTTTATCCCTGAGGAAGCAGCTGGGAGCGCTAGGCGCCCTTCTGCAGCCTGGGTGACCCGGCCACGGCCACGCGGTGACAGTGGGACCCGAGGGAGGTGCAGTCCCGGGTCGCCGGGGCGGTGGGCCGGATGCACGAGGTGCCAAAGGCCGCAGCCAAAACAGTGGGAGTTGTGCTGGAGCCTGTATGTTAAGCACTTCCCGTTTAAGAACCAGAATTGCAGGTATGTTCATTTTAATAAATCCTTAGTTCAGTATCTTAGCCCTGGGCAAAGAAACAGCCAGGAGCTGACCGCAGGCCAGGAAGGCGGGTCCACTGTGGCCTCAGCGGTCTTAGGTGGAATACAGTGACACACTCCAGGGGAATAGCAGAGGCATTCCGAAGTCAGCCTGGTGTGCAAATCTGTGAGAGTCTGGAATTTCTGACTTCAAGACCATGAGGGCCTCGCTCTGACACAACTGCTGACTTCCTGATGCAGCCTGGGGGCATTCTGAGCCTCCCTCAGGACTTTGCTCCCACATTTCCTGTGCAAGCTAATTAGCAGGTGTCTGTTTACACAGTCAAAGAACCGGCAAGTCCTTAATCTCTCTGCCTCTGTTTTCTCTCGCGTTCATTGGGAAATGTCACACCTAGGGAAGTGGACCCTTGCAGCGCCACACGGAAAGGCCAGCCTCGGTAGACCTTGGAAGGGACATCCTTGGCCGCCTTGTGTGCGGATGATACACACAAGAGCACTGATGCCAGCCCCTGGAACGGTCTTCCGTTTTGGTAGAATTGAATTTGTTTATACAATAGCTGTAAAACCATCTAAGTTTTTCTAAGATTTTTTTAAATGCTTTGTTCCCCACTTGTAATTTCAAGTTCTCATTTACTTGAAAGGCAGAGAGAGAGAGAGAGCGAGCTGCTGGTTGGTTCACTCCCCAAATGTTTGCAACAGCCTGGCCTGGGCCAGAACGAAGCCAAAAACCTCGAACTCCATCCAGGTTTCCCATGTGGGCAGCAGGAAGCCAAGCACTTGAGCCATGGCCTTCTGCCTCCGGGTGTGCATTAGCAGGAAGCTGCAGTCAGAAGTGGAACAGGGATTCGAACCCTGGCACTGAGTGTGGGATGCAGCTGTCTCAAGTGGCATTTTCACTTGGCCATAGTTGTCCAATCTCTAACCATTACTTAGATGTTAAAATAAACTTAGCTAAATGAAAAAAAAAATGTTCAGAAGTTTTATTCCTACTCAATGAACACCAAAAAACTACTACATGCAAAGGTCCTCCCTTTCACACTATCACTCGACGCCCTGCAGGCCTGAGTAGTTGGGTCATGTGCTGCTGCACCAGGTGCCTGCTCCTGTAAGATATATTTAAGGCTGAGTTTCGGGGGCACCGTAACTTTCTCACTGAAAAATGAGCACCATAAGCACAAATCACAGGTTGTGCACACATCGGCACTCACAACAAAATGTGTGTTTCTATGCACGGCTGTTATCCCCAGCCCTGGCCCATGGATCTGAGGCATCGACAGTAGCACGCTCAACCGACACCGCTTTGTTCCCCAGCGGATGTGGCCCTGGCTGCCTGTGACTCCTGAACCCCTGAAGCCACCATGTGCCCAGGGCAGGAGACCTCCCAGCATGGTGACAGCGTGGCAGTGAAAGAATGACTGGCACTTAGTCTCCACGACCAGTTCCTGGTCTTCAAGAGATGATCAATTATTGTTGGTTTTAGCTGCTGATTTGGGAATAACTGCTGTGTAGCAGTTGGTACCTAATGAAGTAAGCTTGAAAACCAGAAAAACACGGCAAAGCCAGCAAAACGTTCCCAGAGTCAGCACTCTTGATTGTGGTCGGGACCTCCTGACGAAGATTAGACACAACCCTTCACTTACTGAGCACTCTCTGAAGACGATCCAGCGTAAGATACACAAAATGATAAGAAGAAAAAGAGTTGAGAGAGGGATTTGCTAAGGGAAATGGGAGAGACTACTCTGAAAAGATAGGGAATGTGACGACATGAGAACCTGCAGGGCAGGATGTGAAAGGAAGGAAAGCAGGCACAGGACATGAGCACCGACAGAACCCAGCAAGACTGAGCTCTTGGAGGCATGGGGCAGGGGGACTGGGGAGAGGTTCGTCAGGGGACACGAGATCTGTTAGATGGAGAGAGTAAGTTCAAGAGATCACTTGCACACCATAGCAGCTGTGGTTAACAAAATATTGTATTTTTTTTAAGACTGACTCATTTGAAAGGCAGAGCAACAGAGAGGGAGAGACAGAAAGAAAGAGGTCTTCCATCCACTGGTCTAGTCCCCAAATGGCTGCAACATCCAGGTCTGGACTGGACAGGAGCCAGGAATTCTGGGTCTCCCAGATGGGTGGCAGGGGTGCGAGCACTAGGTCCCTCTGCTGCTGCCTTTGCAGGCCAAGTGGCAGGGAGCTGGATCTGAAGCACAGCAGCAAGGACTCGAACCGGCCCTGCAGTATGGGATGCCAGAATTGCAAGCAGTGGCTTAATGCACTGTGCCACACCACCAGCCCTGGTACTGTTTTGAAGATTGCCGAGAGTAGGTTTTGAAGTTTTCTTACCGCAAAAAGTCTATGAGATCATGCATATAGCTAATTAGCTCAACTGACCCATTTCACAATATACATGTATTTTTAAACAACATGGTTTACCTCATGGTAAATAAATATGTAACTTGTCAATTAAAAATCAGTAAAAGAAAATACGGAAGTCATTAAAGCAAGGAGAAGGGTGTGGTTTGACAGGAGATGGAAGGAAGAGCAATTTTATTCTTCTCCACGATGCCAGTGTTCATCCTTGAACCTGGGACAAGGGAATCAGGCTGCGCACACAGCACAGGGTCCTTTAACTGAGTGAAACAGAGACATCAGAGGGAAGTCTTGGAGTCCATACTCCTGCTTGTGGCTTCCAGAAGACTGGTTCCAAGAAGAGTTCATTATGGTAAGGTGCTGAAGGGGCAAGTTTTAAATGTGTTGATTCAGCACACCCGTATCAAACTTTCTGAGAACTGCAGAGCCCAAGGTGAGCCACAGTCTTTGCTTTCTGAAGTCAACACTGCAGAGAGGGGACAGCATAAGCAAAGAGATAATTAAACCATGTATTCATGTCATGAAGACAGACAATGAAGGGACAGCTGTGGCTGTGGCCATCAAGGAAGTCTGAGGCAATGACACTGAAGCTGAGCTCTCCAGGACAACAGGAAGGCCCGGGAAAAGAGGTTCTGGACCGGAGCAGCAGGGACAGAGGGTGCAGGGGTGAGCGGGCCCCCGAGGGCCCTGCCAGGAAAGGCCTTTTGCAGGGAGGGGGACACAGATTTCACTCTCAACGCAATGACAAGTCCGTGTAGGCTGTGAGAAGCCGTGAGACACTGGGGTCAGGCGTGGGGCCTGAGCTCCCTCAGGAGTCACTGGACGGTCAAGGAGAAGGCGAGGCAGTGGCTGGACAGAGTCTACTTGGGCAGTAAGGGGTCAGACAGATGCCCACCAGACTTGGCAGACCACGGGTCTCTCCTGGGAACTGTTGACTGCTGCATCTAGTCACTCACAGCACCTGTCCTGGGTGCCTGCCCGTGACAGGAGCAGATCAGGCCCTCCAGGCTGCGATTCCAGTGACAGAGACGGTCAACAGCAAGTAAACACACAAACGCCACCTAAGTTCGGGTGGTGACAGGCGCCGTAACAGAGAAAGTATTTGATTCATGCGTATGCACATTTTTTTACAAGTGGCGGGGTCAGGTGTGACCACGCGCCCTGAAAAGTCAGAAACAAAAAACGTCACCTACAGACAACAGAAAAAGCAGTGTCGCGAGAAGCCAGGCACAAAGCACCAAGCTGAGAGAGAGTGAGACTGGTGTTCTGAGTCGGCGGGCACGACAGAGAAGCACTCGCAGGGATGCACTCTAGCTGGGCCTGAAAGCCAAGGCAGAATTTGAACAGACTGGGGGAGGAAAGAGCACGCAGGAAGTGTCGCGGGCGAGGACGGCCTGTGGCGGGAGCACTGAGCAAAAGCACCAGACGAAGGAGGGACATGTTAGGTGCCTGTTGCTGAGAAGTAACGTGTGCCAAACTTAGCGGTTCAAACAGTAGCCGTCTGTTATCACTTATTTGTATGGGTCAGGAGTCCGGGCTGGCCTACCGAGGACCTCCGGCAAAGGGACTGGCTGGGGCTGTCCTTGTGGTCCAGCTGGGCAGAATCTGCTTCTGAGCTTGCTGCTGGGACTGTTGGCAGCCGCACGACCTCCCGGGTCACGGCCAGGGGCCACTGCTCCTTGCCACGTGGGCCTCGCCATAGCACAGTTCACAAGATGGCTCCCCACAAAGCAAATGAGGGCTGGGGAGCCCCAGCCCTTCCATCCCCTGATGTGTCGCAAGGGGGCATGCCGCACTAGGCTTGGTTCATGGTTCAGGAGAGGGTTCCCCACCAGAAGATTAGAAGTGCCTGCCCCAGCAACAATGGGAGACCAGGTCGGAAACAGGTGGGCTGCATCACGGGGAGCCATGGGAGCCACCTAAGAGTGAATCTGTTCAGATGAAAACCAAGCAGGAGAGACGCAAGTGGGACAGCCGAGTCCCACAACAGGCAAAGTGGAGTGGGGGATAAACAGAATTTTGAGGGCCCCCCAGAGATCGCCTGTGGAACAAGCCAGGAAGATCAGTGACGGCTCTGAGGAAGCAAAACCACTGTATTTTAATAATCAGGCAGTAATGGTCAGATAATTCCACGGAGGACAGCCCTCTGCTCTCACTGGAACCCATCAACCTACCTTGACAACGCATTCCTGAAAACCCAGAGTTGACAACTGATGTTTGTGACTGCTTTTCCAAGAACCGATGATGAGGTTTGTTTTCGGCCTGCTCAAGCCCCAACCTACAGCGTGAAAAGCGTTTGTTTTGCATCTCAGGATGCACACACAGGTATATGTAATCGAGAGGCTTACAGAGAACACTTAACGTGACCATACAGGGCATCCCTGTTCTAGTGCCCTCAAGAAATAAAAAACCGGACAGTGATCGCGGAGTTCACACTGTGCACACCGACCGGTTACAGTTTGAAAATTACTGCTGTTGTGAGACCCTACGTTAGAAATCAAAATCGCACCACTCAGGGGGCCAGCATGGTGGTACAGTGGGTTAGGGTGACGCCTGTGACAACAGCATCCCAAACTGGAGTGCCGGTTCAAGTCCCGGCTGCTGTGCTTCTGATCTGGCTCCCTGCTAGTGCTCCTGGGGAGGCACAGGTGATGGCCACCCCAGGGAGACGCAGATCCAGTTTCTGGCTCCTGGCTTCATCCTGGTGCAGACCTGGCTGTTGTCATTTGGGGAGTGAATCAGCAGATGGAATATCTCTGTCTCTCCCTGTCACTCTGCCTTTCAGAGAATTCCTTTAAACCAAAATGACAGCACTTGGCCCAGCAGGAATTTGGTGGTCTGCTTCTCCTTCCAGCACAGCACAAAGCACCTGCGGCCAGGCTTGAGTCAGCAGCTGGCCTCAGATGGACCTCAGATGAACTCAGCTGGCAAGTGTGGGGCGCTCCTCTTCTTTTTAAAAATTTTGTTTATTTATTTGAGAGGTACAGTAACAAAGTCTTCCATGTGCTGCTTCACTCCCCAAATGGCCCAACAGCCAGAGCTGAGCCAACCCGAAGCCAGGAGCCAGAAACTTATTCCAGGTCTCCCACAGCAGTGCAGGGGCCCGAGGACTTGGGCCATCTTCCACTGCTTTCTCAGGCCATAGCAGAGAGCTGGATCGGAAGAGGAGCAGCTGGGACATGAACCGGTGACCATATGGGATGCTGGCACCGCGGGCGGAGGCTTAGCCCACTATGCCACAGCGCTAGCCCCTCCCCTCCCTTTTGGTCATTTCCTGTCCAGGTTCTGATCCTAGGCCAACAGATCCAGATGACAGCCCTGAGACACACCCCCGAACACTCAGCTGCACAGCCTCCCACTTCTCCCAAGTGCGCACGGCCTGACCACCACCAAGTGAAGCGCGGAGGTGCAGTGGCCAGTGCAGACTGGTGGCCATCCCCGCCCACCCCCCAGTGTTCCTAAGCTCCTCTCCAGGGCCTGGGGGATGACCCCAGAGTCACCTGCCAATCAGCAGAAAGCCGAAATGAAGGCCCTTTCCAGGCTATGACTGCAGTTCTCACAGGAGGGGTGATGTGTCACAGTGCACGCCAGCCCCCCAGAGCGCCCAAGGGGCCCCGGAGAGAAAGACCTCCAGCCTGGACAACACAGCACAGTTCTAAAACAGCCCCACAGTCCCCGCCACAGGTCTGGGTCTGAGTCCTAGCCGCACTCTGGACCCCAGCCTCGGGCTAAGGCACCCTTGGGAGGGGGGGAGTAGGTGCTGGCCCCCGGCCACCCACCAGGACCTGGATTGAGTTCCTGGCTCCCGGTCCATCCTTGACCATTTGGGGCATCGATTTCTCAAATACACTTTGAAAACAATTAAGTCTGTGACCACCGAGAGGGGCGTCCGTGGGGGTCAGGACCAGCCCCCCCGAAGGTGCGCGGCCCGGGCAGAGAAGGCTCGGGGTGGGGTTCCGGGAGCTGCGGAAGGGGCGCCCGGGCCGCCTCGCTCCACCCAGGGCCGTGGCGCAGGCCGAGGCGCCGCAGGCTCCCGTTCCGCGGCAGCGGGCAGTGCGCTGCCTTCCTCCGGAAGACACTGGACGCAGGGGCAGCGCGGCGAGGGGTCGCTAGGAGTGGGGGGCAGGGCCGCGGCGGGGCCCGCGCTCTCCCGCGTCCCCCACGGCAGTATTCCTCCGGCGGCCCGCGCTCGTGACCGCCAGGCGGCCTTTGTCTCCGGCCGGGCCGGCCCCGCACGGCCGCCGCCCTCGGCGGGGACACGCGGCGACCCCGGCCCCGCGTCGCGCCGGGCGGCCGGGCCAGCGCGGGGGGCGGGCGCGCGGCGCGGGGCGGGGCGGGGCGGCGCGGGGCGGGGCGCGGCCAGGTGCTGCGGGTACACAAAGCGCGCCCCGCCCCCTGACGCGTCCCGGCGCCGCTATAACCGCGCGCCCCGCCGGCGCCGCCGCCCCGCGCCCGCTGACCACGCCGGAGCGGCCGTCCGCTCGCCCTGCCCCGCGCCTGCCCCAGCCGTCTCTGCTGCCTTTTGTCGGACCCGCGCTCCGGGGGGAGTCGTAGTCGCCGTCGTCGTCGCCACGAATCGTGTGTGCGACAAACGCACCGGGGACGCACGCTTGCGCTCTGCGGGCACCACAGCGGGGACCACCGAGGTAGCGCGCGGGGGCGGCGGGCGGGGGGCGCGGGCCTGCGGCCACGCAGGACCCGGCTGCGGGGGTCTGCGGCGGCCGCGCTGGGCCGGGGCCGCGGGGCGGCGGCCGGCCGGGCGGGTTTGACAATCGGCGGGCCCGGTTGCATCAGCTCTGCCCGGGCTGGGGGAGGGGGCCCGGCGCGCGCTCCCCGGGGACGCGGCTGCCGCAGAGGCGCGCGGCCGGGGGGTCCGGGCGCCCCGCGAGCCTGGCGCGGGGTGGGGGAGGCCCGGAAGGCGGCGGGCGGGCGCATCCCCGCGCGGTACTTTTCCGCCCCCCGCGCGCCCCGCCCGCCGCGCCTGGTACTTTTCCACTCGGGCCGTCACGTGAGCGCGCGCCGCGGGGCTGACGCCGCCTCCACCTTCCAGGCGGCCGGGCCGGTGCAGCGCCAAGGACAAAAGGAGCGCGCGCAGCATGAGGAAGGCCGAGATGGGCAGGTTCAGCATCTCCCCGGACGAGGACAGCAGCAGCTACAGCTCCAACAGCGACTTCAACTACTCGTACCCCACCAAGCAGGCGGCCATGAAGAGGTGGGCGGGCGCGCGCCCCCGGGGGCGGCCGCGGGCGCCGCCTGACAGGACCGCGTACACACCGGGGTTTTTTTTCTTTTCCTTTTTTGTTTTCGCAGCCATTACGCGGACGTAGATCCCGAAAACCAGAACTTTTTGCTGGAGTCGAATTTGGGCAAGAAGAAATACGAAACTGACTTTGTAAGTTGCGGCTGACGATTGGCGTGTGTGTCTGTGGCTGTTCACGCAGTCATTCAAATCTGACTTGCCCAACGCTGGTTTCCCCCGTTTAATTCTTGTCATATGTTTGGTTATCGTTTTCCCTCTGTGTAGCATCCAGGTACTACTTCCTTTGGAATGTCAGTATTTAATCTGAGCAATGCGATTGTGGGCAGTGGAATCCTTGGGCTTTCTTATGCCATGGCTAATACTGGAATTGCTCTGTTTATGTAAGTATGTGTAAGCAGTGAGTGTGCGGTGCAGGGCCGTTCGTAGCATGATAAGAACGTGTTTTGGCTCCAGAAACTGAATTTACCGTCAAAGTAGTTGGCTTAAGAATCCTGTACTCAAACGTGTGAGAAGCCCCCAGGTCTCTGTGCTCCTACACACTGCGCGGTGTCAAGAATGCCAGTTATGCAGGGGGGGAAACAAACAGGCCAGCACTGAGAACTGGCCAAGGCAGAATCGCAACGCGTGTGCCAGTGAACTGTCGAGACGTCCAGGGGAGCTGTCAGTAATGTGGGGGCAAATGCACAAGGGACAAATGTCAGGACAGCGTCTCCACATCTGTTTGGTAAAAACAAAAAATCTCCCCGAGGACCTCTGGCCCCTCACATGCATAAGGGAAAGAAAATTCTTCCAAACAAGGTACAAGGTGTGGTGGTATTTACCTAGTCTGGAACGTCCTCCTCAGACCAGTGAGTCACAGTTTTCTGAGTGCTGGAGAGCAATTCGTGCTCTTTTTTTCCCCCCAGTGTTTGTCATTTTCAGATCCGTGTTGTGGCCAAAACTGAATGTTTTAATTAGTACCAGTTAGTGCTTGTGTTTAAAAGCACCTCCGACCCCCTTGCATAAATTATTCTTGACTTTCCAGTGTGAATGCCTGGGTAGAATGATAGAATTTGGAGGTGAAAGACCCTTGGCATCACGAACCCTTGGAGTTTGATGAAAAATAGATGCTGAACAAAATGCAGATGCAGGCGTGTCTTTCAGTGGTGTGCATGTCAGAACTGTTCAGGTTTATTGTTGGTAGACTCCTGGCGGGAGGGAAGAAGCTGACTTAGTCGTCCCTTCCACGTAGCGTGGGGTTGCTGCTTTGCCACAGATGTGTTGCGTTAGCTGACTGGTGCCTTCCCAAGTCACTTTCTCCAGGACCAGAGAATATTCCTGAAAGAGAAGCAGTTTGCACAGCCCTGCTTTGTGGCATTGCACGCTGAGCCACACCTTCCTTAGGGTCCTGGGAGGGAGGAGCCACCTGGGCTCCTTTTATTAGGATGATTTTTTTTTCAGACTTCCCACTAAGATTGTGCCCAGGAATTTACATGGGAAGAATCCTGAAGTGTTAGTGGGAAACTTGAATGATGTCCTGTTAGATACTGGAAGTCCTCGCTGGCTCTTGGTGTAAAAACTGGAGGCAGTTTTTAAGTGCTACTGGTGTGGCTGTAGTGCAGATTTAAAGGAGATAAGATGGCATCTGTTTGCTAAGTGAAGTTCTGTGGGTCTTGGCGCTGCTGAAATCCCCTGTGCTTTCATAAGTGCTTCTGTGTTGGGTCAACCATTTGAGTCAGTGGATAAGCGACATGAAGGTGGCTAACGTGAGTTTCCATTCATCAGTGTCTGCCGTGTGTCCAGGGGTGCACAGGTGAATGGGTTTCCACACCAGCCTCGGCAGCTCCCAGCTAACCCTTTTCTGTGCTGCCCTGTCCGCTCACACCTGACTCAGAGCTTAGGGGCCCCCTCTGTCCCTCAGGGTCGTCGTGGAGACAGCATCTCCAGGCAGAGGTGCCCTAGGCCGTGGTAGAGTAGACCCCACCGGGGCACCGTGGGAGCAGGCCGTGGTTCCCTGGCCAGCCCCTTCAGTAGCCCTGCATGCGGATTGCTCACGCGGAGTCGAAAGCCACACGACTGTCTTGTTTGCAGAATGTGGATTTTATTCCTTTTTTTTTTTTTTTTTTTTTTTTTTTTTTTTTTTTTTAAAGCAGCCTCCATTTCTCCTGGCTTTCCTGGCTGGCAGGAACCTGGAGCTGGGGTGAAGGGGCACCTGTGCCCTACAGGGAAGCTGAGGGCCACGGGGCTTCCTGCAGCCCTTCCTGTTGCACCACTGTTTACCCCCCAGTCAGCCCTGGTAGAAGTTGGGAAGTTGGCTCCCCCAGTGGGCTGGTGGTGGCCTGCTCATTCTGGCGCAGGCACTGTTGCACTTGTGACGAGGTTGGGCCTGGGTCTTCATGGGGGGCTATGGAGAAGTGCATCCCCACAGTGGCGCCTTCTCGGGTTTTTGCCCAGCTGCTAGGAAAGCTTGTAGCGCCTGGTGCTTGCAGCGGGAGGGGTGCGCTGCCTCTTATCAGCGCAGTCCATGTGGTCCTGAGGCCTTCCCTGAGCTGATCGGAGTCGGGCGTCACAAGACCTCGTGGGCTGGCTTTAGGGGCGGGTGTGACCCACATGTTGAAGGCAGAAGTGGCAAGCAGTAGCTAGTGCCGGTGCCGGTATCCTCGCTTCCCCACTGGGATTAGTTTGGCCCCAGTGGGTAGATCCTAGCTGTAGCCAGCGCTGTGGGCCTGTTCCCTGAGACACTGCCAGGCAGGAGAAGATGTTGACACTTGAGCCAGCAGGAGAGGGCACACCTGTTTCTGGGGGCATTTGGGCACGAATAAGACAAATTCCATGCTTAATGTTATTTCAGCCGCCAAGAGCTGTGCTTGTTTCTGACCCTGTGCCTTTGCTTTCCCCATCAGAATTCTGTTGACATTTGTGTCAATCTTTTCCCTGTACTCTGTTCATCTTCTTCTGAAGACTGCCAATGAAGGAGGTAGGAGACATTCCTGCGTGTCCTCACTGTACGCTCGTCATGGTGTCTTGCCTCTTACAAAACGTCTGCCTGGCCTCTCTGCTCTTCGCTTCGCAGGGTCTTTGCTGTACGAGCAGTTGGGACACAAGGCGTTCGGACTGGTGGGGAAGCTGGCCGCCTCCGGGTCCATCACCATGCAGAACATCGGCGGTAAGCACCCGGGGGGCTTTGCTTGTGGTGTAGCGCAGAGTGGTGACACGAGTTTGAGTGTCCTGTGGCACATCTTGCACTTGTAATGGTATAATTTTGTTTTCCTCCAGCGATGTCAAGCTACCTCTTCATAGTGAAATATGAGTTACCTTTGGTGATCCAGGCATTAATGAACATTGAAGATACAACTGGGTAGGTGCTAAGTAAGGTTATTCGTAAGAAACCATTCTAGTCTCAAATGGTCCGACACGTTAAGTCCTAGTCAGATACAGAGTAAGTTATCCATACGTGTTCCTGTGGAAACCAACCAGAGACCCCTGAAACTTGAGGATGAAGAGGCCAGAGGTAGTAGCTCCCCTGTGACACTCTGGTCACCTGCTCTCTAACCTGTATGTGGAGGTGAATTGTCTAGCACTCACTGTCTCTTGGAGTCAAAGTTAGGATGTGAACTCCAACCTGAGTTAGGTTTGAAGCTGCAGATTTACCTCAAAAGGTCATGTAATACCTGTCTGGCTTTTGGTTAGGTTCGAAGCTCTTAAATTTTTTTTTTTTTTTTAAGATTTATTTATTTATTTGAAAGAGTTACACAGAGAAGGAGAGACAGAGAGAGAGAGAAGTCTTCCATTCCACTGGTTTCCTCCCTAAGTGACCATGATGGCTAGAGCTGAACTGATCCGGAGCCAGGAGCTTCTTCGGGTCTCCCCTGCGGGTTCAGCGGCCCAAGCACTTGGGCCATCTTCTGCTGCTTTCCCAGGCCATAGCAGAGAGCTGGATTGGAAGTGGAGCAGCTGGGACTCGAACTGGTGCCCATATGGGATGCTGGCACTGTAGGCAGTGACCTCACCCGCTATACCACAGCGCCGGTCCTGGCTCTTAAAATTTAATCTCTGCTTTCCGTGGAACAGTCTCCCTCTCCCGGCAGAGTTGTTGCTCCTGGTGGACGGCTAGCTTTCCCTCTAAGTAAACACGGAGTAGGGCCCACTTGCTTGGATGCAGCTTATCCGCTCACCACAGAGCAGGCTGTTCATCTTTGCTTGTGGCTTTAGGCACAGAATTGGGTAAGTAAGTCTTCAGTGCAGTGAGTGGAATTCACAGAGCAGTTGGAGTTTGAAAGGAGAGGTCTAAGGGTTTGTGACAACTGCAGGGCCAGAACCCTCAGGGACGGCCTCGCTCTGACTTTTTGGAGGAAAGCTGGGTGAAGGTGTCACGAAATAGCCGACAACCTGGAGGAAGTCCTGCTTTGGGGATTGTTTTGTCTTTTTGGTTTCACCTGTGCCTTTTAACTAAGCATGAAAGAATTGTTGAAATGTTTATTAAGTACGTTTGCTAACAAATGGGCTGGCGGGGACAAAAGATTTTTTAAAAAATTTCCTTGTTTGTAGCATTAGACTTTGCAAGCTAAAAGTTATAACCAAGTTAGTATACAGTTTTCTCCAAGTGCTTAAAGATAAGATTCCTGGCTTAACAAAGCAGCCTTGTTGGCCGCATGAGCACCAAGCCTTTAAGGAGTATTTTATGTTATGAGTCCACTGGCAGCCTTCCCAGAGTAAACAGAGGGACAGAGGTTACACTGTCTGCTGCCTCATTTCTAACTGGGTGAATATTCCTCTAGCCCACAGAGTTAAAAAGTGACTGCTGGCTTGAATAAGGGATGTTTTCCCAAACCTGTCTTTTTCTGTCTGTTTGTTTTCATGATGTTGCTCTAGAATGAGGGTTTTGTGGCTGCTTTTGACCTTGCCTCTCCTTTCCTCAACCCAGATTGTGGTACCTGAACGGCGACTACCTGGTCCTGCTGGTGTCGCTGGTGCTCATTCTCCCTCTGTCACTGCTGAGGAACTTGGGTGAGCAGACCCCCGAGTACGAGTGCGTGAGACTAGAAGGCACAGGGGGTCGCCTGGGCAGCGCAGCCGCGGGAGGGCTCGAGGGGCCCACGGGAGGGCCTGCGCTTCATGGTGACGCAGAATGAGGCTGTCTGATTGGCTGTGCTGAGTGTGCTGCAAGCTGTGTGACAGTGTGAGGATGAGACAGGGAGGCGACGGGGCGTCTGCCACGCCGGAGCCCACCTCACCGGTCGCTCTTCTCCTCTTACAGGATATCTGGGATATACCAGTGGCCTTTCTTTGTTGTGCATGATGTTCTTTCTAATTGTGGCAAGTACCATTTTCCTTCAGAAAATATTGCTTCAAAGCCCTTTCGAGACTGTTCAGTTTAACAAGTACAGGGTAATGTGTTTCCAGGTGATCTGCAAGAAATTCCAGATTCCTTGTCCCGTGGAGATGGCGCTGATGCTTAACGAGACTGTGAATGGCACCTTGCTGCAGCCGGCAGCCTTTGCACGTGGCTCGGCGGTCAACGAGACTCTCCATGAGTCCTGCAAGCCGCGTTACTTCATCTTCAACTCCCAGGTAGCTGGCGCAGTCTGCATTAGGGGAGCACAGAGGGAAGTTAGCCTCTGGAAAGTTTAAAACACCTCTCGGGCAAGTGAGGAGGACTGGCAGGGACTTTCTAGAGCACGTGTGATTGGTTCATTACTGAGGAGTGTGCAGAGGTTGTGTGTTAAGTGGTCGAGAATGAAGTAATACTCTTGCAGTAGTTGACGCATTTGCAAGTGGCGGTGACACGAGGAGCACATTAGAAGAATGGAAGCTAATTACGTGAAAGCGACTCCTTAGGCTTAGAGACTGAGACTGTCCACGTGAAGTAGAAGCTGTGAAACCGTTGTGACAGTGTGGTACGCAGGGTGTTAAGTGGACCTCTCTGTGTTTTCCAGACTGTCTATGCCGTGCCAATCCTGACCTTTTCGTTCGTCTGTCACCCTGCTGTTCTCCCCATCTACGAGGAACTGAGAGGGTGAGTGTTTGTATCACGTGACTGGGGAAATACTGGACTCCGATTCTAGCCGCCGCCGACACACAATTGCTTTTTCTTCTGAATTTGCACAGCCGTAGCCGGAGGAGGATGATGAACGTGTCCAAGATCTCGTTTTTCGCCATGTTTCTCATGTACCTGCTTGCTGCTCTCTTTGGATACCTGACATTTTACGGTAAGTTGCAGTGCCTAGTTTATTCAGACACATAGACACACATTGTTACTGAGATGAGACTAACACTTGGCCGTGTGTACTTCCATCCCTTTGAAAATTTCACTTGGTTTGTGTGTTCACATTTATGAGAAAACATTGAGTGTAGGATTCAAAATTTCTCCGTGTGTATTTGATCAATAATGTTTAAAATCCATGGTAAAAACCACACCCTTAGACAGTGGCATATTTGCCTCCAAGTTCCCTTTGCCTCACTCTTCTGTCTCCTCAGACTGTGTCACACACAGAGACTGGGGCCTCGCTCTTCTGTCTCCTCAGACTGTATCACACACAGACTGGGGCCTCGCTCTTCTCCTGTCTCCTCAGACTGTGTTAGAGACTGGGGCCTCACTCTTCTCCTGTCTCCTCAGACTGTGTCACACACAGACTGGGGCCTCGCTCTTCTCCTGTCTCCTCAGACTGTATCACACAGAGACTGAGGCCTGCCTCTTCTCCTGTCTCCTCAGACTGTGTTACACACAGAGACTGGGGCCTCGCTCTTCTGTCTCCTCAGACTGTGTTACACACAGAGACTGGGGCCTCGCTCTTCTGTCTCCTCAGACTGTGTTACACACAGAGACTGGGGCCTCGCTCTTCTGTCTCCTCAGACTGTGTTACACACATACTGGGGCCTCGCTCTTCTGTCTCCTCAGACTGTGTCACACACAGAGACTGGGGCCTACCTCTTCTCCTGTCTCCTCAGACTGTATCACACAGAGACTGCGGCCTCGCTCTTCTCCTGTCTCCTCAGACTGTATCACACACAGACTGGGGCCTCGCTCTTCTCCTGTCTCCTCAGACTGTGTTAGAGACTGGGGCCTCACTCTTCTCCTGTCTCCTCAGACTGTGTCACACACAGAGACTGAGGCCTGCCTCTTCTGTCTCCTCAGACTGTATCACACACAGACTGGGGCCTCGCTCTTCTCCTGTCTCCTCAGACTGTATCACACAGAGACTGAGGCCTGCCTCTTCTCCTGTCTCCTCAGACTGTGTTACACACAGAGACTGGGGCCTCGCTCTTCTCCTGTCTCCTCAGACTGTATCACACACATACTGGGGCCTCTTCTGTCTCCTCAGACTGTGTCACACACAGAGACTGGGGCCTACCTCTTCTCCTGTCTCCTCAGACTGTATCACACAGAGACTGCGGCCTCGCTCTTCTCCCTCTCCCTCAGACCATCAGACACTGAGACTGACTGCCTCTTCTCCTATCTCCCTCAGACTGTGTCATGCACAGAGAAACTGAGCCAAACCACGGGATTTAGAGTTTTAGCTCCCGTTGTTTTTAATGGGGGTCATGTGGCTAAATCTCTACTTGGTATTTAGAAAAAACTTTCTTCAATGTTATTTTAATTGCATCAAGCATAATTCCAAATTAATCTTATTAACTTCTTAGTGTGTGGTCACTTTGTGAGTAGCTAATAACCTTGGAACAGAGTTGGCCATGGGTCGGATTTTGTACCTTGTCTGCGGAACACTCACGGCCGTCTTGGTCTCTCGGTAGAACATGTGGAGTCGGAGCTGCTTCACACCTACTCCACCGTCATGGAGACCGACGTGCTGCTGCTCATTGTCCGACTGGCTGTGCTGGTAGCTGTCACCCTCACCGTGCCAGTGGTCATCTTCCCGGTAAGCAACTGCCTGTACTGCTTTTGGTAGGAATGAGTTTTTATAGATGGGAGGATTTGCTGAGAGATGAAAATCTAGAAAAAAAGAAACCAAGTCTGGTTTTGAAGGGACTTTTTAAAATATGTAGATTTTTCTAAATACATGGGGCATGTTTTCCACAGCTGGATCTATAGAATGCTTCTTGTAAGTGGTCAGGCAGGCAGGTGGAAAGGTGGTGACGAGAGGGAGCGTGGTGTCGCTCCACTAGGTGCCGTTGCAGACACAGCCCCTGTTACCTGGGGATGGACGGCTGCATCGTGCAAATGTTCTGTTGCTCCTTTTACAGATCCGGAGTTCCATCACCCACTTGCTGTGTGCAGCCAAAGATTTCAGTTGGTGGCGTCACAGTCTCATCACTGTGTCTATCTTGGCATTTACCAATTTGCTGGTCATCTTTGTCCCGACAATTAGGGATATCTTTGGTTTCATTGGTAAGTGGTACTAAGTGCCCAAGCTGATTGAAATACTGGGGATTGTAAGGTTTTTAAAAATAGTGAGTGACCTCCTGAGCTCTCAGACGCAGTGGATGGTCCCTTGCAGGTGCATCTGCAGCCGCCATGTTGATCTTCATCCTCCCGTCTGCCTTCTACATCAAGTTAGTGAAGAAGGAGCCCATGGCATCTGTGCAGAAGATCGGGGTGAGTGACGAGCGGCGGGGACCAGAAACTCCTGAGCCTGGTACTGGATTTAGTACCTCAGCCTGGGCACGTGTGCTTCGCTCTGAAGTATATGTGAACCTCACAGGTGGAGGCAGGGTGGGGAAAGGCATCGTCTATGCATTCGGCACTTGGATTGGTTGGCAGAGATGGGTATAGCTGTGCAGAGCCCTGGAACCAGTGCGTGTCGGGCTCTGTCTGCCGTGTGCCAGGCACTCAGCAGGCGTCAGGCGAATGCTGGAGAAAGTGTGTGACGTGTCTGGGTGAATGAGCCCTCCTGAAAGAGGAGCCTCCTGGTGGTGGCTTTTGTGCGGCTGTCCTGCAGAGCCCTCGGGGCTGCGTCCCGGCTGTGGTGTCCACTGCCACTGTGGTCTGTCCCTCTCCATCAGAGCTAGGGATGGCGGTCCCTGAATGGTAGGGTTGGGCTGAGCGAAGCCGCGTCTCCCCTTGACGCAGCCTGTGTAGTCAAGCGGTTGGGTTTGAGTTCGTGACTGAAGCTTTGCTCTAAGATGGCAGAAACCCACCTGCGGTCGTAAGTGGTGTAGCCTGCCTGCTGCGTGGAGTTGGGGCAGTCCCTGGGCCGGGGCAGCAGGCCCTCGGAAGCGAGGTGTGACTGTCCGCGGGAGGCCCTCGCTCACGCTGTCTGTGCCCCGTGCAGGCGCTGCTCTTCCTGCTGAGCGGCGTGGTGGTGATGGCGGGCAGCATGGCGCTCATCGTCCTGGACTGGGTGGACAACGCCTCCACGGGGGGCCACTAGTGACACCGCGCCCCGAGCCCCGACGCCAGTGTTGAGTCTTCTCGACTGCGAAGTCTCACGGATGTGTTCAGTTTCACTTCCTTCGAAGTGCAGATTCCTCGCGCGTTCTTCTGAGTGCAGAATAAGTGAACTTTTTTTTTTTTTTTTTTAAAGGAAACTTATCTGTGTGTTAGAAATGGATATTCACAGCAAAACCACGAGTCTCGGGTTAAGGGAAGTGACAATTTTATTCCATTCCAGAGAATGGACAAACTCTTAACTTTTATCAAGCCACATGTTTGGCTGTGTCATTGTTTTAACTTGGATATTTTATGCTTTTACTTGAATGTGCCTAATGGAATCATTCGATGTGAGAAACAATTCTTAATTTACTGCAAAGTATTGGAATAACCATTGAGGAAAAACACTATTATTTTTTGTACCAAAAATACTTAAAGACCTCAGAAGCACTATTTTACTTTGAAGAAATTGCTTTTCTTGGACTTGATCCAGAAACGGTTGTCAGTGAACTCCGGACAAAACAATTTCACTGATATTTAAAACAGATAGTGATATGAAATGATTTGCCTTTTTGTAGGCATAATAAGCCAAATGCTTTTTTACCCAAATTACCTTTGAGAGATGATGCAATGAAAGATTGCACCACGAGTTAGGAGGGTGGTGTCCTCCCGCTGAAGCCTCACCTGACTTGGAGGGCGATGGGTCGGGGTCGGCTCCTGCTACGCCGGCTCTGGTGAGCTGCCGTGTTCATCGCTTCTCTGTCCCCAAACAATTTGGCTCATTGACTCTGAAGTGTTCAGTTCTCCAACCTCTGAATGGGAGGTAATGCGGATATTTCTGTGAGAAATAGTAATTTTGTGTTGCAGATCATACAGTTGGGTCAGACAGGGTTGATTCAGCCGCATCTGATGGCAGCGCCGTGCTGACAGCCCTGGGTCCTTGCTTTGGGCCCGCCCCTTTTGGACATTGCTTCCAGCAGTGAAGAATGGGCATTTGGTGGCACGAAGCCAGAGCACAGCTTTGCGAAATGCTCGTCTCCTGGAAGTGCGATTACTTGACAATGTATGGCTTGGTTGTGTTCGTGTTCTGTCTGGTAGAGGTCTCTTCCACAGGTCACCCCGATACTGGTGTAGTAGAAGCTCTCTTTGTGGAGGCCACTGGCTTCCTCGTGCCGTAAGCTTCTTAAAAACCTCCTTTGCACTGGATTGTCATCTCATTCTTGTACAACGTGGAATTCCCTGTTTACGTCCAGCGAGTGGTCAGCGAGGGAAGCAGTGGGCATGGGCGTGCACTGCTGCGGTCTGGCGCGCGCCCGCCCTGCCGTGCAGCCCCTTTAGAGGTGAAAGCGTCACTCTGAAACTCGGCGTTAAGAGCACACTCATTGTACGTTGCGGTGTATGGTGACTATTAGTAAGTAACGTGGTACTTTGCTCATCAGGCATAATGTCTAACATGCATAATTCCATCAAGTGGTTGAGGGAAACAAATAATGGATTCTTCAGTTGGTCATCTGGCTCCAAGGTTTTCTCTTGAACTAAGCATTTTTGGCTTCAGGCCAGGGCCAGAAAGGGCAGACATGGTTTTGTTACACATTCTTTGATTTTCTGTACTCTGTGACTGAGTGTACAGGCCAGGCGAGTCTGTAATTAGAACCTTACAGACCTGGGAGACATCGTGTAGTGCTGTGTTGAGGGAAACGGTGGTCCAGTGTTGTCAGTTTCTGTGAAGACACAATCATCAGGGACAGCCTGGAAACAGCGCTGCTGGCATTTAACCGGGCTTCGGGCGCACCGATCACATCCACCACCTCCCCACCCGCTCAGGCTGAGATTGGCGCTTCTGCTTGAGTGGCTGATTCTGTGACTGAGAACCTGAGCTGTTCTGTGTGGGAGGAAGCACCCTGGCACCCAGCAGGGAAAAGGAATCCGGGCTGTTGCAGCTGGGAGTCGCCTGCCTGGGGACATCGCGCTGCGTCACTCCTCCGCCTTGAGGCCCTAACAGTGCATCCCGAGAGTGAGCGGTCTTCAGTATTAGAACCACTGTCTCATCACCTCATTTTGCATTACTGTCTTCCGTGGGTGTTTCAGTTATAACTGTAATGTTATTTATAGAACAGCATTAATCCATGAAAGCTAACCTATTTTTCAATATTTATGATATCTGTACATACATTGTCTGTCCATATGTATTTGTAAATAGGCTGTATATAATGTCAGGTGGGGTCTTGGGTTCAAGTGTATATAGTCCTGTGCATTTCTTAACTGCATTTTGATGGATTCCCATTATATATATCTGTAAGAATTGTCCCCATAGAACATGTACAGAGAATTCAGTGTAAAAGCAGGCAAACTGTGTGCAGACCCCAAACATTGAGGATACTTGTTTAAATTGTATTTGCAGTAAACTGGCTGGCCATCAAATCTTTAACTGAAAACCTGGTGCAAGTTCAGGCCCCTTATTTGAATTTTAAATAAAGTCTAAATCTTCAAAATGCAGCAGTTTTACAATGTGATCTAGCGCAGTGAAACCACATGTGATTAGCGTGATGCAGGCCTTCAAGAACCTGGGTGTGCTGAAGGCGTGTACATAGATGTAAATAGCTCCGCTGTGCGTCAGGCCGGCAGCTCCAGAGCGGCTGGTTGGCCGGGAGTGCTGCACCGTTTCAATGAAACAATGGATGTTTGTTGTAACTGAACTAAAATAAATACGTGCTTACTCCTCAGTGGCAGTGTCCGTTTGTTTTCAAGTACGGGTGGTGAGGTCACACCTGACGTATTGTGTGTCATAGTCTGGCACCTGGCCTTACCGGTGCGGGGAGGGGTGTCTGCCAGAGAGCTTTGTGGAAGCTCAGCTCTCGAAGTCAACCAGGCCTGGGCTAACAGGCAAGGGTCTGGCTCCGCTTCCTGGTTTCAGGACCCCACCCCACCACACCTGTGATGCACAGAGCATGTCGGGAGCACCTGGCAGACTGGAGAACTGGACAGGGAAGGAGAGGAGTGGTGCACCAGCCGACGGGCACCTGAGCTGCAGCTCACACCTGCTGAGGCCGTGAAGCTGAGGGACCCAGGCTCAAAATGGAGGGTGCTGGGGTGGGGGCCCCTGGGTGCCATGATGACACCACAGGACCGGCAGCAAGCCTGGGCAGAAGCTGTGGCGTTGTCCCGGTGTTCAGCGTCCAGCGAGCCTGTGGGAAGGGTTTGTGTCAGGTCTCCCAGGCCCTGCGTACATAGGATGATGCTAATTTGAAGACTGGCAGGTGTGGCGCATTAGGTCAAGCTGCTGCTCGTGACAGCCAGGTGCTGCTGTGAGTCCCAGCTTCTCTGTTGGATCCTGCTTTCTGCCGATGCCCCTGGGGAGCAGCGGGTGGTGGCTCAATGGCTTGGGACCCTGTCACCCACATGGCAGATGCAGGTGGGGTTTCTGGCTCCCAGCTGTGGCCTGACCCAGCCCTGGCTATTGTGGGCATTTGAGGAATGAGCTTGTGAATAGAAGATTGAGCTTGCTCTTTCTGCCTTTTGAATTAATGATAAATCTTTTAAAAAAAGCCAAATGAACCAGAATGGCAACTTATTAAGCAGAAACCAGAAGTAGGCTTGGAAGGTGGGTCTGCTCGAGCTTGGGAGTGCCAGCCGGCTACCCCTGGAGGTTATGGTTCCAGGAGCACTGCAGAGATGGAGAGCTGCTGTCGCCTCGGGAGAGATGGGTTAAGTTTCTGGAAACAAAACCCATTTGCGTTAGCTTAAGGAAAAATCGCAGGTGGAAGGAAGTTAGTAGAAGCAGAGTGAAATGTCTCAGAGGATTAACAAGTAACGGATAACAGTGGGTTCCAAAAATTGTAGATTTGTGTTGTGATCTCCTGGACAGAAGTGTGTGAAATGTCACAGCTCCACCTTTGTTCATTGCACGTCTGAGTGACAGCTGCCAGGCCCCACCCCTCTGGCTGGGAGGAGAGTCCAGAGGCGATGCCATGGTCCTACGCTGGAAATAGGGCCACCAGCTATCCCAGCTTAGCCCTGAGAGTCTTGCACCCTGGCACATCCTGCAACCCAGGCCAGCTGGGATGGTCTGACCCTGAGCCAGAGAGGCACAGCCCAGTTGACCATAAACTCACTTTCAGTGGTTTTCCCCATCCCAGACTTCCGTGCAGGACGCCAGCCTTGTCTGCGATTTGGTGGATTGTAGCTCCTTCAAATCACACATGTTCTGCTTCTCTGCACCAGGGCTCTCTGCAGGAGTTCCAGGCTTCCTAGAGCACGCATCTGTCTCTTCCTGAATTTACTCTGTACTCTGTGTCCAGCAAATAAACGCAGAGACTCCATGCGCTTATTGAAGGAATAATTACGCCTCCTAGTACTGGGTGGAGGGGTTAAACCAGCACGTTGGGCTGCTTACCTGTGTGTCTTCCAGGAGCCGTGCGTAAGCCCGGGCCGCTGCCTGGGAGTGCCCTTCAGGAGGCAGCCGTGGTGGCTGGGCTCTCCTGTGCCGCACGGCGCTCTCCAGGACGGTGCTGGATCCTGGCTGCTCAGCCCCTGCAGCTTTCGGCCAGGACAGGAGCGCTGCCGTGTGGCCTGGCGCAGGCAGGACCTGGAAGCTGGGGCTGGACCTCTCTGAGCTGCAGGGGTGCAGTTTTCTCTCCCGTACTTGGTGTCTGCTTCGAGAACAGCAGCAGCAAGTGTCGTATTCAAGTGGAACTCGGACGTTGTCTGCTTTCGTCTCCACCGTCAGCTCATGGCCCCCAGCCTCCATCCCGGCTTCTCTCCAAGGCTCCATTGTGCACACCCCCTGCCACGGGGTTTAACGCTGCGTACCCCACTGTGGACCACACCCTGATGTCTTACCCAGCCCTCTGGCCGTGCCATGAGCTGGAGGCCCTCCCTGCGGTGGCATGCCGGCCCTCGGCGTGATGACGTCAGGTGCCCGGCCGTCTTCACTGCCACTGTGCTGTTCAAGGTCCGTCTCCTCCCAACAGCCTGAGCGATGACAGCCGTTGCCCAGAGCGGCGTCCTGCTGAATTCCGTCTCTGTGAGACCATGCTGACAGCACGTTCAGCGTGTAAAGTGGATAGCAGCGGGGTTGTGCTGGGTGAAACGGGGACACAGGTGAGGCCTCAGCACGAGCCTCCTTCCCCCGCCTCGTCCCCGCTCGATGGCCACACAGAGCTGCTTCACCCGAGGCCCTCGGTGGCGCCCGGTTCTCCCAAGGTGTGCTGAGCCCCACCAGGCTGGGACCGTCCGTTGCTGAGCCTCGGACTGGAACAAGGTATACAGAAGCCTGGCTGTCCTGGCTGTGACTGTTGCCGAGCCAGTGCTCGTGTCCTGTGGTCCCGAGGCAGAGCAGGGGAGAAATCCCACTGGGAAGTAGGCACGTGCATTGCATGATCCGACTCCGAATCCCCGGTCGGCCGGTGATGCCTGCTGCTGGGGCTTGCCTTTGCTTTGCTGAAAGGAATCACAATCTTTTTGTCTTTATTTTTAACAATTGATGTATTTGTCTGAAAGGCACAATGATAGAGAGGCAGAGGCAGAGAGAGATGATCCATCTGCTGGCTCACTCCCCAAGTGGCCGCAATAACCAGGGCTGGGCCAGACTCAAGCCAAGAGCCAGGAGCACCGCCTGCACCCTCCAGGTTGGTGGCAGGGGCCCAAGCAGCTGGGCTTTGATGCGCTGCCTTCCAGATCCTGAGATTCCTAGCACTCTACCAGCTCTGATGTGGGGTCTCAAGCCGGGGCTTCAAGGCTGCTCCGCTCCCCCACCTGTGACCTTAAACGCGTAGGGAAAGAGCTCAGAGGCAAGTGCAGGTGTCCGGCTAGCTCCCGTGCCGGCAGTCTTTGCTTACGACAGCAGTCCGCGGAATCGTCTGTTCAGGGAGTTGATACCAATCCCTGGCTTCTCAACACGTAACTTAAACCTCCAACGTTTGCGAAATTCCCACTGGAAACGTTGGAAAGTAAGGCACCGGGGCAGGAGGTGCTGTGTTGAGGACGCAGCTTCCCCCGCGGTGGGCACCGGGGCAGGAGGTGCTGTGATGAGGACGCAGCTTCCCCCGCGGTGGTTTGTTCTTCCCAAGGGGAAAAGGGGCCTCGAGCTTGGGTAAGCAGAAGGTTCCCCACCAGTGTCCCTGGCTCTGCCCAGCGCGCTGCATGCTGTGCCGTGTGCTGAGCCAGGTCGGCGCTGCCTCTCGTTTCCCTGTGCGTCCTCCCGAAGTCTCTCGAGACGGTGGGTCACCGCCCTTCGCCCCAGACGGAGGAGCTGCAGTTTTAGCCGATCCCTAAATAGAGCCAAAGAAGGAAATCTGGAATACAAGCGAGCGGGAGCCTCGTAAATCTGCAGGCATTCCTGTGTCGCGGAGCGCCCGGGAAGAAACGCCTGGGGCTTCCGCCTGGCCGGAGAGCGTTCTTGCTCCTCGGGGAGCGATGAGAGGATGGTGCCTCAGAGACGCACGCTGCCCTCAAGAGAAACACAGTCGCTGGCGTTGTGGCGTTGTGAGGGAAGCCGCCACCTGCACTGCCAGCATCGTGCATGGGCACCAGTTCAAGTCCTGGCTGCTCCACTTCCAATCCAACTCCCTGCTGATGCGGCTAGGAAACCAGCAGAGGATGGCCCAAGTGGCTGGCACCTGCCAGCCTCGTGAGAGACCCAGATGAAGCTCCTGGCTCCTGCCCAGCCACTATTCCATCTGAGCAGTAAGCCAGCAGATGGAAGCTCCCTCTCTCTCTCTCTCTCTCTGACAGATAAACAAATAGATAAATTTTTAAAAAGAAAAGACACACACGAGCAGCTGCGTACTCAGAAGGCTCCGGCTTCCCACAGGGCATCACAGGCCCCGCCGTGGTATTTCTGGAAGAAGAGCCCACACCAGGCAGCGCCAGCGGCTGCTCGCTGCTCCAGGCCAGGATGTGGGGAGGGGCTGACGTATTTGTGCGGAGTGGGGCTCAAGTTCAGGGCTACCAGTCTGGGCTGTGTGGTCCCCAGCAGGCCCTGCCGCTGTCCCTGCCTCAGCCGGCTCCCAGTCCCCGCCCTGTGCAGGCCGCTGCGTGGGCAGTCGCTGCCATCCCCTGGGTGGGTGCTTCTGACCAACGTTCGGCTGAAGAAGACGAGGCTTGCGGGCTGTGCATCGACCTCGGAGGTTCAGTGAGACCCCCAGTGTGGGGAGCAATCCGGACTAGACTAAGTTACTCGAATTAAGACTTATTCTATGCATCTGCTCTCCCACAATATGGCGCTGGGAGAGAAGTAAACAGCTTCCGCACAGCTGCCTCCAGTTCAACTAATAAATTGTAGGACTTGCTCCTGATTGGAGAGCAGCATACTTGGCGTGTGGGCAGCCGAGTTAGGATTGGCGGAGGAGGACTATAAAGGAGGAGAGAGACGGCATGCACCAGGAACATCTATGGGGAACATCTAAGGGAACCTGTGCAGCCCCCGAGAGAACCGGCCGGCGGTGTGCCGCTCCCCTGCGGAAGTGGGGAATGCGGCCAGGGGGAACTGCCCTTCCACGGAGGTGGAAGGGATAGTAGCCAACCCGGGAAGAACCAGCAGCAAACCCGGGGAGGGCCGAGCAGACAGAAAGAACAGCGCAGGGTCCTATGTCGTTCCCCCACGAAGACGGGGAGCGACACCCAGAAAGGCGACCGAGCGAGACTTCTGCCCCCGTCTGTCCACAGGAAAGTAGGGACACACAGGCAGCCCTGGCTTTTAGGGTGATCTCGGGTACTGAAGGAAGTGGCCAGGAAGTGCCTGTCACTGTGCATAGCACACAGTGGAACAGTGTGCAGTGCTGAGAATGAGCTAAAGTGTGGTTCATCTTGAAGCAAATACTCCAGTGGGGGGGAAAAAAAAAAGCAAGTCCCAGACTATCACAGGCATCTCCTTATACAGTTCAAAGTTATCAAAATGAAACAGTATCTTTATTATAATGTTTGATACAATTAAAGAAGCCATGTTCAATGCAGCAGTTACTTTGCGATAGGGACAGGGGGCGGTAGAGAGTACATAAAGGCAGACAGGAGAGTGGACAGGCAGACAAAAGAGGACCCGTGTGGACCAATGAGGGTGCCGAGAACAGACTGATTGTCCCAAATGTGCTTCTGAAGTCCTTAAAAATGCTTTTTTGCACAGACTGAATGATAGGAAATTGACAATTTTCTGTCATTGCTTCTACCTACAAAACATTTCATATGGTTTGGCTCAATAGGTATCATTAAAAAGGCTTTTCAAAGGGAGCTGACAAGAATAGATTCCTATTTAGAAAGATATTTACTGCAGCTGGCGCCGCAGCTCACTAGGCTAATCCTCCGCCCTGCGGCGCCAGCACACTGGGTTCTAGTCCCGGTCACGGCGCCGGAATCTGTCCCGGTTGCCCCTCTTCCAGGCCAGCTCTCTGCTGTAGCCAGGGAGTGCAGTGGAGGATGGCCCAAGTACTTGGGCCCTGCACCCCATGGGAGACCAGGATAAGTACCTGGCTCCTGCCATCAGATCAGCACTGTGCGCCGGCCACAGTGCACCGGCCGTGGAGGCCATTGGAGGGTGAACCAACGGCAAAAGGAAGACCTTTCTCTCTGCCTCTCTCTCTCTCTCACTGTCCACTCTGCCTGTCAGGAAAGAAAGAAAGATATTTATTGCATGAGACAATGAATTCATCTGCAAACCCAAATAATAAGCAGTTGAATCACTACTGCTTGCCCTGTCTTCACTTTTGGAAGCTATGATGTTCAAATGAATCAGGAGCTGGTGACCATGGAGTCACGGTCATAGAACTAGAGATGGACCCGAGACGAAAGCGAAGGTTTTCTGTGTGCCTGCACACGCCTTTGTCTGCCGATCCTGCCCAGGACTAAGCTTGGATGATTCTTTGTTGGGATGAAATGAAAGGAAGAGATTCCCACTCTGGAAATGGCCCTCGTCAATGACATAACCCACAACTGGCCTGGCTGTGTGTGGCGGACAGAGCCAGTCGTGTTGCCATCTCCAGATAGCCCAAATCTGTGGCTCCACACACACTGCTTCCTCCTCAGTCCATGTGTGTGTTCAAGGGCGGACTCGGGACCCTGAGGCTCTGTCTCAGCAGGCGTGGTGTGCAGTGGGATGGTGAGAATGTGCTGGCTTGTGCACAGGGAGCCCCCTTCTGCTTGTGTTTCATTGGTCAAACAGTCCATGGTGCTCCTTCAAGACGGCCGAGAACTGTGGTCCCAGCAGGTGGCTGGAAGCAAGTCCCTGATGACCTCACACGGCCCACTCTTCTGGTCACCCTGTGCTTGGCTCCTTCTCCCACGACACAGTCATTGCAGGCAGACAGCATCACACTGGAGTCTCGGGCCCCGGAAGGTGGCCCCTGCACCCTACAGGACGTCTGCTTGTGACACTCCTTGCTGCAAGTCCTGTGAATCAGAAAGGCAGGTTGTCATCAGTAGCCGTGGGGCAGGGGCAGGATAAGCGCCCCCAGACTTGGGTTTGGAGTCAGGGTCCGTGTCCTGGGCCAGCACTGGGAAAGTCCTCCTGAGTCATGGAAGCCCCCGGCAGGGACTCAGCCCATGCCCCTCACATCCCTGGAACAAGCGCCCTTCCTCTACTAACGTGTGGGGGGCAGATTACTATGTCTGGGGCACGGGGCAGAAGATGTCTTCGCCCACTTCCTGCTCTGGAGGGCTGGCAGAGGCTGCCCTCCCTTTTCTGCCCTGTAGTCCAGAGGTCCCCTGGACTGTGACGCACCCCAGCACACAGCTGCCGGGGCACGGAGCTCCAAGGCAGCTGCCACAGCCACGGTCCTTTGCCCAACACGTCCCTCTCTTCGCTCAAGTTTACTTTTCTGAGAGGTAGTATTCACAGACCAGACAATTCACACACATCAAGGGCACAGCTCAGTAGGTTTTAGATTTAATCCCCAGACTTGTGCGACCATCAGCAGCAAGCACAGAGCCTCTGCAGCACCCCAGGGAGAGCTGTCACCCTGTTTCTCCCACCATCCCCCTCCCCCACCCCATCCCAGGTGTGGCAGCCCTCACGCTGCTTTCTGTCCCATCCTGGCCTTGGTGTAGCGTTGTGGAGCCCCATGCCCATTGTGGGACATGTCTGAACCTAGGTGTGGCTTTGTCTTACTGTTGCAAGTACTCCATTGCATGGCTGTGCCGCATTTTATTACCCATGAGTCAATGGAAAGTGGCTACTTCCACATTTTGGCAATTATCATAATAATGCTGCAGTAACATTTGTGCTCAAGTTTTGTAAGGCATGGGTTTTCATTTCTCTTTAGTCATACTTCTGATTGGTTTATTCTCCCTCCCTCTCTGTCTTCCTCTGGGCCTGTCTCTGGTGGGAGAGTCACGTCTTCATCCTGTTGCACTTGGAGCTATTTTAGCCACTTAAAGAGATGGAGCAGGGGACGTGCTGACCCACACAGCATTTTATCGCCGTGTCCAGTGGCTGGACCCAGCGAGATCCCTGGACTCTGCCTTCCGCAGGTCTATGAGTTCCCAGCCTTGTGGCTGTTCTCTGTCACTTTCCCGGCCAGTTCTCTGAGCTCCCCCCTGCTGTAGAGCACCTGGGCACACGCTGTCGTCAGCGGCCAACACAAGCCTCCCCCTCCCCACCCCACTCTCCTCCCCCCACACCCCACCCTCCTCCCCCCCCAGCCTCCCCCCAGCCTCTTCCCCCCACACCCCAGTCTCCTCACTCTCACATCGCAGCCTCTTCCCCCTACACCCCAGCCTCTTCCCCCTACACTCCACCCTCCTCCCCCCCACACCCCAGCCTCCCTCCCAGCCTCTTCCCCCCACACCCCAGCCTCCTCACTCTCACATCCCAGCCTCTTCCCCCTACACCCCAGCCTCCTCTCCCCACACCCCAGCCTCCTCTCCCTCACACTCCTAGTTAGCATGATGCTAGCCAGAAATGCAAAAGGAAATAAGATTGCAAAATTATTACTCCCACAATACTTAGTATTGTCTGTGTGCACACAGCGTGGAAGTGATGGTGGTTTTCTTCAGGACTGGAATCTAGGGGGTCATGTTTTCCTCCAAGTTCCTATGACATGAGTTGACCCTTTCAAAACCCCCAAATGAAAATACCTGGGTCCTCAAAGGCGAGTCACTGCCTTCTTGCTCTAAGATGTTCTTTGCAGTCATGGAGTGTTTTCACAATTTCAGAGTACGTAAGCGTAAGTGACGCTGTGTGTGACATCGTGCAGGCAGTGAGTAAAAGCAGGGCAGTGCCAGTGGTGGCGCAGCTGATGCTAGTGGGCCGTGGGTGTCGGTGTCAGGTGCAGGCCCCTTCAGCTTTCTGATGCCCGCAAGATGGAACTTCAGCTTTCTTTTGAAAGGAAAGCAACAGAGAGGAGGAGGGAGGGGGAGGGGGAGAGGCGAGAAACAGAGCCCTTCACCCACTGGCTCACTTTCCCAATGCCTGCAACAGCTGGGGCTGGGCCAGGCTGAATTTAGGAGCCAGGAACTCCAACTAAGTCTCCATCCTGAGGGGCGAGGGGCCCAAGTCCTTGGGCCATCATCTGCGGCCTCCCAGGGTGCACAGGAGCAGGAAGCCCTCCAGTATGGAATGCTGGCGTTCCGCGTGGCAGCTGAACCCGCAAGGCCCTCCCCTGGCCTTTCTGGGAGGCCACCATACTTCAGTGCATCGCCCGCCCTGCCTGGAGCCACAGCTGCAGGCTGCAGGGCAGCCAGTGCGCAGAGCAAGTCCCCTCTCTCACCACTGCTTCCTCTCTCTGCCCTCCTGGCCAACCTCCCTTTTCTGCTTAGGAGGAAAGCATTTCTTTTTTTTTCTCTCTCTCTCTTTTTTAAAGATGTTTTTATTAAAGGCAGAGTTACAGATAGAGGGAGAAACAGAGATCTTCCATCTGCTAGTTCACTTGCGATATGGCCACAACGGCCAGGACTGGCTCAGGCCAAAGCAGGAGCCTGAAACTGCAAACAAGTCTCCCACATAAGTGGCAGGGGCCCAAGCACCTGGGCCACCCTTCACCGCTTTCCCAGGCACATTGTCAGGGACCTGGGTTGGAAGTGGAGCAGCCGGGACTCGAACCAACCCCACACGGGTGGCCGGCATCCTAGGTGGTGGCTTTAATGGGCTGCACCACAGTGCCCGGCCCTGGGAAGGGCGTCCACTCGGTGTTGCTCCACAGTGGACGCCAGGGAGAGATGAGGCCTGACTTCTCCGCTGCCCTTCACGCTTTCCCAGCACAGCAGCGCAGCAGCTAAAGCAACCGTGGAGGCCAGCACTGCTCGGCAGACACTGTGGCTTTAGCTAGGACTCAGAGACCTGCGAGGAAACAAACACTGCACGTTGCTTTTCATTGTTAACAGTATGAGAATCTTCTGATTATAAAATGAATACAAGCGTAGAAAAAATGCAAATGAGTTTAAAGAACCTAAGATCACACTAAGTCCTTTCACCAGAAATAGTCTCTAATGAAACATTTTAAATGCTTGCCTTTTAAAAACATTAGGGGGCGAGCATGGTGGAACAGCAGGTTAAGCCACCCCACATCCACATCAGAATGCCTGTGCAGGTCTTGCCCCTTCTTCAGATCCAGTTTCCTGCTAATGAGTGTGAGAAGGTAGCAGGTGATGGCTGGATGCAGTTCGGGCTGCTGGGTTTGGCCTGGTGTGGCCATGGCTGTTGCAGGTGTTTAGAGAGTGAATCAGTAGAAGAAAGAGACAGAGAAAGCGCCCATCTGCTGGTTCATCCCCAAACAGCATAGTCCAGCAGCATAGACTGGACCAGACCAATCCAGGTCCCCGACGTGGAAGGCAGAGACGCAACGTCTTCAGCATCATCTGTGGCCTCCCAGGGTTTGCATTAGCAGGAAGTTGGAACAGAGGAGTGAGCAGAGCTGGACCACAAACAGTCACTCAATGTCAGTGTGGCTGTTCCCATAGGCATCTTACACGTTTTCTAAAAAGATTCATTTGATTTAACTGAAAGGCAGAGTGATGAGAGAGACAAAGAGAGTTTTTGTTTTTGCTTTTTTTTTTTTTTTTTTTTTTGACAGGCAGAGTGGACAGTGAGAGAGAGAGACAGAGAGAAAGGTCTTCCTTTTGCTGTTGGTTCACCCTCCAATGGCCGCCGCGGCAGGCGCGCTGCGGCCGGCGCACCGCGCTGATCCGATGGCAGGAGCCAGGAGCCAGGTACTTCTCCTGGTCTCCCATGGGGTGCAGGCCCAAGTACTTGGGCCATCCTCCACTGCACTCCCTGGCCACAGCAGAGAGCTGGCCTGGAAGAGGGGCAACCGGGACAGAATCTGGCACCCCAACCGGGACTAGAACCTGGTGTGCCGACGCCGCAAGGCGGAGGATTAGCCTAGTGAGCTGCCGCGCCGGCCAAAGAGAGATCTTTAATCCACCAATTCTGTCCCCAAAGGGCCACAATAGCCATGGCTGAGTTAGGCCAAAGCCAGGAGCCAGGAACTCCATCAGGGTCTCCCACGTGGTGGCAGGGGCCCAGAGCATCCTCCGCTGCTTTCCCAGGCCACGAGCTGTGGAGCTGATGGGAACCGATGCTCTGTTGCAGGGTGCAGGTGCTGCAAGTGGTGGCTTAACCACTGTGCCACAATGCCAGCCCCCTCCATGCCCTCTTTAGTTCTGCCATTTGCGAGTCACTGTGCACACACTGGTTCCCTACTTTATTTTTGGTTAACATCGCTGTGTCTTCCCATTTTATTAGCCACACCGTAAGAATGCATGTGTGACGTCTCTGGCAGAACCTCTGCCTTGGGAGCTGTCACCGGCTGTTTCACTGTAAGGTGAACACCACCTACCTCTGCTCCCCGCGTCCCCAGTCTCTACCAATCCTCGCCGGCCTTTGACACTCCCTGGCGCAGGGGGAGGGAAGGCCTGAGAGAGGCACCTGTGCACTCAGCTGATCACTGGGCACACACAGCACGCGCCTGGGGCACTCAGCGCAGGCAGCAGACACAGCCCTGCCTTTACATGAGTTTTGCCTCATTCCCAACTGACCTGCAGGGCTGTGATCAAACATTTCCAGGACATGAGGCCAGACGCAGCTCCTGCAGGCTTGATGCCCGTGGATGTGGATTCAGCCGGGGCTGCCAGCCCGCACACTGCCATCCACACGGAGGCGTTTGCCCTCTGCTTTCTGTCCCCATCCCCGACAGTCACACATCCCCTCGCTCCCCTGCTTCAGTGGCAGCGGGGTGCCAAGTCTGCTGAGTATGTGAGTTCTCTCTGTGGCCACTGAGACAAGGAGCCCTGTCCCTCTGCCCCTCAGCCCCCGTCTGGCGGTGGGGATGACAGTCATGTCCCCACAGGGCTGTGGTCCTGCCTGTCGAGCACTGTTGGGGTCGTGTGCAGCGCACGAGCGTGCCGCCGTGTCGTTGTCATCACTGGCCCTGGAGAGGCGTCCGAGAGTTTCTCTGCGTCCAGTCCCTGACCCCCCCAGAGCCATTCCAGGTCCTCTGCTCCCCACGCACCAGCCCTGCCCTAGGCTCTGGCTTGTGGGGAGCAACCGGACTAGACTGAGTTACTGGAATTAAGACTTATTCTATGCATCTGCTCTCCCACAATATGGTGCTGGGAGAGAAGTAAACAGCTTCCGCACAGCTGCCTCCAGTTCAACTAATAAACTGTAGGACTTGCTCCTGATTGGAGGAGAGCAGCGTACTCGGCGTGTGGGCAGCCGAGTTAGGATTGGCGGAGGAGGACTATAAAGGAGGAGAGAGACGGCATGCACGAGGAACATCTATGGGGAACATCTAAGGGAACCCGTGCAGCCCCCGAGAAAGCCAGCCGGCGGTGTGCCGCTCCCCTGCGGAAGTGGGGAATGCGGCCAGGGGGAACTGCCCTTCCACGGAGGTGGAAGGGATAGTAGCCAACCCGGGAAGAACCAGCAGCAAACCCGGGGAGGGCCGAGCAGACGAAAAGAACAGCGCAGGGTCCTGTGTTGCTCCTCCACGAAGAGGGGGAGCGACACTGGCTCGTGCCATTTTTGTTCCTTACGACACTCTGTGCATGGCGTCTGTCCCCGCTTCACAGAAGGGGACGCCGAGGCCTAGGAAAAGGGGTTGGGGAAGGAAGGGTCCTGGGGACTGGGAGAGCGGCTCGGACCCTTTCCTCCTTTCAAACAGAAAGATGCTTTTATAGCTGAAGTTAGCAGCATGTTCCTTAATGAGGGCTCCTGGCTCCGCAAACACTCGTGGACGAGGGAGAGGCCCAGGGGTGCGGTGGAGTTTGAGGGGGGATGCAGGCAGAAGGTGTGGGGGAGGTGTGGAGCAGGTGCAGCCCGTGTGTTCCTCCTTCAAGCTCACCTAGGATTCAGTTACAGAAGCAGCCCCTCGGCTGCCTGGGTGGAGAGGACTCTCCAGGGACAGGACCCCACACTCATACCGCTCACGTGCGTCTGAGGCTCGCGTGCTCGGCAGCTCCAGCCAGCCCGGAGGGGCCATGTCCTGACACCCCTGGCAGTGCGGTGACCAGGATGGCGAGTCGCACTCACAAGCCTCTCCCCAGGGAGTGCTCCTCGTCCCCTGATTGCAGTGGCCAGTGGCTGAGGAGCACCAAGCGCTGCCTCAGGGATAAGACACAGGTGCACCAACGCACGTCCCTCATCAGACAGAAGGCACGCTTATGCCTGTTTTACAAGTGAAACTCGGAATCATGGAGATTCTGGGACACGCAGGAGACCAGCCCTTGGCATGGCTGTAGCCCAGGCCATGCATGAAACTAGTGCCCCACACCATCGGCAGAACACATGGCATGTAACTTCTGTGTTGGTGGCAGCCAGCTAGGCAGAGAGCCCCTCCGCTCTGGAGTTCCCTGAGATGCTGGCCTCCTGACACTGCTGTTGCCTCCAAAATCCACTACCCCACGCACCCCACGCCTAGAATGCCTTCCCAAAGCAGCACCCCGATGACTCAGGCAGACTGCCAAGGGCAGTAATTGGACAGTGATGCCATTGAAATGGCAAAGCCAACACCCCAATAATTAATGGCACTGGTACACCCAGTGGATCCCCGGGAGTGAAACTGAATTCATGACTCTTGTTAATCCCACAAAGCAGGAAGGTGCCGGAAAGCCTCCCTTGAACGTCCCTTGAGCCGGTGAGCAGCCAGCCTTAGCTGCCCCAGGAGGCAGGGCGACTTCCAAGTGCCACAGCCCTGTTCTGGACCCAGGCTCGCAGGGCGGAGTGAGCACCGAGCTGGGCAGAGGAGCCCCTCTGCAAGCTGGGGGAGTGGGCCCTGTGTCCCGGAAGTCAGTAACTCACACTGCTCCCCCGCATCCTCCCTGCCCTGCCCTTCCCCCTGCAGGCCTGCTTCGGAACCCTGAGAAAGCTGGAGGGCCCGTGGTGCTGCTCCTCATGGCTGCCTCACCAGGGAAGGCTGCAGGCTGCCAGGAGACGAGAGTCCTGGCTTTCAGTCCCGGAGACACACAAGCCGGAAGCAGAGTGCGTGGAGCCCCGCGGGCCCTGCGAGACTGTGCTGCACATACCTGTGAGTACACACCAAGGACATGGAGGTGATAAAGGTGTGGTGTCCCCTGCAGGCCTGCCCCTGCCTGCCTGGAGAGGCCTAGCCTGATGACTCGGCGACCCAGCCCTTGGCCCTAACCAGGCCCAGTGTGCAGCCACCACAGCAGGCAGCTCGCCGTGGGGTGGCGGACCCCAGCTTCTCCCCCAGGCTCGCCCTGTTTCCCTCCCTTCCTCACCCAGATCTCAGCATCTTCCTGCCCGGAGCCCCCAGGAGCTGACAGCCTCCCTCGTTCTCGGTCACTGCACTTGTCCCTGTAGAATAAGGATGTGCAGGAATGCATTACAGATGGTTAAGGAGTGAGCACACGGGGTTCCTGTTTGTGTTGCCTAGCACGGGAATGTTATCTACTGGCAAATGGCTGACGTAGCCGGTATGGTTAGTACACTTCATTTTTTCTTGGTGTCAGGGTTTTATGTGCAAAGCTACTTTTTCATCCATTAATCTAGCAGAAGTCGACATCCTCAGGCTATTCAAGAGTGTGGTGGATTTTCCGTGTCTTCATCCTTCCTTTTTTATTTATTTGAAAGGCAGAGTTACAGAGAGAGAGGAAGAGTTACACCATAGGAAAGCTTTAACGACTGACAAAGGGAAGAGGAGACTCCTGCCAGCGGGTGCTGGGGCAGTTGGTTAGCAGCGTGCAGTGTGTCTGTCCAGGCTCTGGTCACACCAGCGTGGGAGACAATCAAATCACAAGAACTCAAGACGGACACGGGGGATATGGTCTGTGTATGAGAAACCGGTTTGTAGGTCTAAGAAAAAACCCAACTGTCATTGACATAAAAATGTCAAACTTCTGAGCATAATAAAATGGAAGGTAAACTCATAGGCAATGACATACCAATATGATTTGACATAAAAAAGCTTACACAAATGGATTTGAAAAACATTAAAATATTAGAAGAAAAATGAGCAAAGCACATGAATGTATAATCAGTATAAAAGAAATGAAAGGTGAAATAAGCACGTTTTAAAAATATTTATTTGCGACCGAAAGACAGAGATAGAAAGAGCGCCCATCCGCTGGTTTACTCTCGCAAATGCCTGCAGCGGCTGGGGCTGAGCTGGGGCTGAGCTGGGGCTGAACTGCAAGCCATGAGCTCAGTCCAGTCTCCCTCACGGCTGGCAGGGACTCAGCTGTTGGAGCCCCCCAGGGCCTGCATTAGGGAA